>NC_066856.1:17867587-18225578 GCF_001640805.2 Lates calcarifer
GTAGAGGCAACATTGTTGTTAACCCATTCACTAAAAAATGTAAAATTAAAAGAATTGAAATCCAAATGCTTACTTAATAAAGGGTTAGGATAGAGTAGATCATCTCCATAAAGCTTGATGGGCATACAAAAGTACTTCCAGACATAGGGTCCACCATAGTGTAGATTAATTTGTTGCTTGCCACAATGCACTTCAGTTAGCAAATCTTTCTGTGTTGCACAGGATAAAACTTCAAAGCTGATAAAACTAACAAATACTGTGTTTAGATACTGTTTAATGTAACTTTCTATTCTTTGCAATTGACTGTAATTCACATAAATGTGGTTGGTGTTAATTTTAGAAAAACTGCCATCACCTGTGGGCACAGATTGCCACTAATGTACAGTGACATTTGTGTGGAGTAAGGTGGTGAATAGGAAGAAGTGCTGGTTGGTGGTTTACAAGACATGCCCTGAGGATGTTTCTGTCCCAACCAAAGTGATGACACTTCAATCAGACTGTGAACACTTACTTATGGAAGTGTTCAGCAGGCGATATATCTCCTTTCATTGACTAAATTGCCACTATCATAAAAGTTTCACAGTCCACTCCCCCCTCATAGGCATTTACCAGATTTTCTAGTGCCGCACTCAGCTGGGGAGATAACAAATTTATTACTACAGAAATAATTACACTGAGTGTCTGTTTGAGTAATAAATCTTTGTTTTAATGTATTTTTTTCTTACACATGTATTTCTAAAAAGTAAGTGGTTAAAGAAAACATAATATTATGTTGAAACTATAAAATTTAAGTGGTTGAGTTATAAGTCAACTTTATTTCCCATCATTTCCCATGTGCAATATATATTTTGTTACACATAAAAAAGAGCATATAACACGTACGGTATGAATACATTTTGTCATAGAAACTTTGAAAATTGATGGTTAAACTTGCTGAATGCTTCTACTTTGTGGAAGCAGCAGCAGGTGCTAAAAAGCACACCCTTATTTTGTGTGTAGATGCCTCGCCTTAAACCTCTGCCATGATCACACAAATCTGATCTTGTCACTTTAACAGTGTGCAAGGTCAGTCGTAAAGTTTACATTTGGCAACAGACTGGCTCTGTGAAGATGGTGCAGCAAAAGAAACGGACTGAGAATGAATGGAGAGCTGAGCTTGAGGTTTTTTATGACAATATGTGAGAACATTTTGAAGGTTTGAGTCTACTAGTAGCATATTCTTGAGACATCGCTATCTACATCTACTTGCATGTAAACATTTTCTATTTGTGGAGTTTATTTTGAACTGGACTAAAGTGAAGTAGGAGGAACGCAGCAGGGGGTATGTCCAAAACCCCCGAATCCTTAATTTTTCGTAATGCAACATGGTGATGTCTTCCATTAGACCCCCCTGCCTCTTAAATACCCACTTCTCTCAAACCCCCACACTTTCAGTTCAGTCTTAAGACCAAGCCAAGATATACTGTATGATTTAGAGAGCCAAAAAAACATATATACAGCGGTTTTCACAGGCAGCATGGCACTCCTTGTGACGAGTAATCAGCACTTCATTTGTAAAGGTTCCCCTTCAGATAAGCTGTCAAAATGAATGCAGTACATATTCTCCCACAAACATGATTTTACTCCCTGATTTTGATCAGCCAGCATTTGTCCAAGTTTTTTAAATAACACTGTTGTTCCAGGTCTTTTTATACATCTCACATTTCACGAGTTAAACAACGACACCTTTGACGTGCATGATTGATCCCCTCAAAGTGGGTTGATCCTCTGACCTTTGCAAAGATATTTGTAGGTGTAACAGAATTTGAATAAGAAAGGTAAATCTACAGTGTGTGTGTGCAGGATTAATTGTGGTGTTGTAGTTTTAGTGTGCGTCATGATGCATGCTGTGGACTACAGGGGTGGCTTCATCCCATATAGATGCTAGTGATGGGTGACAAATGCTGGCGTATGCCCACCTTCCTCCAGCCAAACTGTCTGCGGAGTCCACCGCCAGTCTTTTATTGGCTCTTCGCCCTATTTCATTATTGAATTGTTCTGTGCGTTGGGCAGTGTATCTCCTGGGACCACTGGTAAACAAATGTGTTATCCTTTTTTTCCCCCAACATAATTTAATAGAATGTGCCTTGTAATCATTCTTGTGACTCTACACCTCCCTCCATAAACATAGTTTTTTGTCTTGGAAGACACCTTTGTGATGAATCCACCCTCCACCGAAACTCACTCAGATTGTTAGAGCCCTAAGTAGTGCTTTTAAAGGGAAGAGAAAGAGGTGATTTGATTGGTCATGACTGATACCAGCTTTTACAACACCTACTGTTAATGTATCCCTTCTCACTGTTTCCAACTGTGCTGCTGTTACATCACATACCCCTTGACCATAGTCAGGGTTGTGACTGTACACCAGTGATTCTTGAAAATAGGGCCTGAAGAGAGGCTCAGTCTCCATTACAACTACAGATAAAATTGTCTCAATTATGATGTTTTTTCCCCTTCATATGACACAGGGCTGTAGGTTTGTTTGCCTGTTGCTACTCAGCATAAACAGCAAAGATGTGCATGTAGACAGGTAACGGGTTATAAGTAATTGTATGGTGTTCAAACATGAAGCTGTATTAGCAATAAAAGCTTACCAGCACATTATATCATTTGAAAGTGGTTGAAACAAATGGGAAAACACAAAATAAAAGGTAGTGTTATTATATGTCTTTCTAGTAACAGTTGGTTATAGTGTTGTCAGTGACATGTTTACACACCAGAAAGACAGACCTCCAAATAACATACAAGCAGCAAATTACAGTTGAACATGTAAGCCTAAGGGGTAAGCTCAGGAAGAAATACTGCCTCAACTATCCCAGTGGAGAGCCTCAAGTGCCCCTAAGGTCTTAAGCACCAATCAGTTGGTGGTACAGAGGCTGACTAATGTCCCAGTGTGCTACGTGAGCATCTGTACATTGTGCATTTGAGTCACTGTAATGTTAAGTGCTTTGTTTTACTGTAAGACTATTGAGGCAATGACTGAGATCAGTTGCTTTGTAAACTGTAAAAATGTCTAACTTAACAACCCCAACCCTTTGAGGGAGCCAGTTGAGATGGTTGTCAAGCTCCCTGTAGAGGTATTTTGAGTGTGTGACTGGGAAGAGAGGCTGGAAAAAGCCCAGAACACGCTGGATGGATTATATTGCATATCCTATGCAGCCCATGGATATAGCTGGATTTCAGAGAAGGGCTAGAGGAGTGGCTGGGGAGAAGGTACGGCAAGGTCCTGGATAACTGCTGGAACATGGGAAGATCAATAGCTCTCTGGCACATTTCACCAAAAATTGAACATCATATGTTTTGCCATAGAAGTATAGACACTGCAGCACACATTGTGATTCTAATCTCAACACCCCTGTTCTATGAATAGTTTTAAAACAATTAAGACTTGGAGTGTGGTGGTAGATAGGTGTGTAATTAATCTGACTTTCAAGCAGGAGATTGTAGTTTTTATGTGGACCTGCAATTAATGCTTGTAGTTAAGCATAAATATAATCTCTCCCCAACCTTAGCAGAATGCTTTAGTGCCCTAACCCTAACCATACTTTAACTGTAGTTAATCTTCTGTTGTCTTTGAATCGTCAACATCTTCCTTGTTAGAATTGTTGTAAGACATAACCCCAAGCGGCAATCTGAGCAAGTCTGGTTGTCTTGAACTAGATGAGGCTTGGCTAAATGAAAATGGAAATTAAAATGTTGTGGCCAAATCCAGGAATTTACATTCTCCATGCAATAAACACCCAAGGGAAATGTTTACAGTCAGTGACTCTGTGTTCCAGCAAATATTTGTATTAATTTTTGTGTATTCTTACTGCAAATGCTCTGCAATTTTACAAATAGAATTTTTTCTCTCCAGGCCATGGTTAAATGTCAACATATGCACAGGTAAACAGAGCTGTTGTGCCATTTGTAACAAGCTGGCAGAGTTAATTCAGCTCATTCTCATGTTAAATAAACCAACAGAACACTTTGGTTTCTATTGGCCAATGTCTGATTCAAGAGACAAACCAGTAGTTAGTCTTCACCAACTGAAATGACTCAGGAAGGAGAGCTGTACCATTTTTATAACTGTGACTGTGTATACAGGTTTTTTTGTTTGTTTTTTAGTTTTTGTGTGTGTGCTTGAGCTTGCCCATGTATAAATAGGCATCATGGAGGACACTCAAGATCTTCCCTTTCTTTCCTTTTTGTGTTGGTTGACCCACATATCATTTTATTTGTTATTATTCATCTAGTGGATTTTACGTTACGTAACAACTTATTTTTGTGGAAATCTGTACTGTAAGCATGCAAGAGCTCTGTGTGGCATATGTGGTGGGAGGCTATTATAAATAAAACCATTCATCTTTTGTTTTTTTTCCAGCAAACAATGTTTTGTTGTTGTTGTTGTTGTTGGACAGATATCGGTGTGCATCACTCATAATCCATATGGCCATTTGCTTTTGTTTGCTACAATCCTGTCTAAAGAGTCTAGAGGTAAATGAAAGGCCTGGACTTTGACACTGACATGTCATAGACATTCTTCCCTCTCAAGGTTATTAATTTTCTAATTAAGTCTGTAATTTTTCACAACCAATGTGCTGATTAACCAGCACTCACCACACACATGATGATATAAGGGACTAATATCTTCAGTTTGTCTACATCCAAAATGACATTATGAAATGAAACACCAGTCTGACATTATCATCTATCCATCCTGTTTATATTATTTTTTTCACTTTACCATTAAGGATCATATGTACACAGTGTTGCTATGGCACAATTTGGAGAGGCTACAGGACATGAAATGAAATGAAGATGGTTTCTAATGCCTTATTTATGTGGAATTTTGCAGAAAAGAAGGAAATTCATTGAGGTTTTTTTTTTTTTTTTTTTTTTTTTTTAAAGGCAAGAGCATTTCCTATTTCACCACCTGACTTAAAAAGAAAAAAACAAACCTGTAGAGACAAATTTGCCACCGAAATGTCAACATGTAAATTTGCTTTTGTCTTTTTTAGTGATTCATGACATATACAGGGGTAAAGCCTATTTGGACTGTTTGAAATTGTGAATTCTGTATTTGGTGTTACTCACATCTGTTGGTAATAATTTATACAAAAATACAAAATAAACCCTCTCTCTACAGACACACACACAAATACATTTAGTCTGAATGACATGAGCATTTTATAGAGTCTGATAACCTAACATTACTCAAGGGCACAAGAGTAATAGCTTGAGACATTTCAGTGATGATCACCTTAAATCCAGCCATTGAAAATTTCAATTTCTCTTCCATGGCAACCTCACCCTCTTGTCAGGACAATCATGATAAGGAAAAAGATAATTCTGAAGGCACATTTGCTGATTAATGACTACAGTATGACTCAGTAATGGGAGTCATTTGCCCTCTTTAAAGTAAGGCAGTGTTACATATCACTAGATACAAGGCATTTCACTGTTAACTACACACAAGATATCATAAGCAGCCAGTTACATCCTCTAATGAAAACCAGAACTCCATTAAAAACCAAAAATAGTTAGTCTTTGTAGAATTCACCATTTCCTCGTTTGAGCTGCTGTATATTTTTACTGTAGAGGGTCTGTAGACACAAAAAATGGCTTAAGAATATGTTGTCCAACACACGGATAGCATCTTCACACATGAAAACTTCTAGAAGCTAAAAACAGAACTCCCATTTGTAAAACAATTTCTCTTGGGGATGTGGTAAAAGCACAACAGCAACATTCTGCATGCATGCACACAGTTTTGTGCACTGTAAGTACTACATCTGGATGCCATGCATAAGGAAATTGTAAAAGGAAGCAGACAACAGATGCAATGGTAATTTAAACAGATTTCCATGCTGTTAAATTGTTCATAATGTGCAAATATGTAATCATACATCCTTCAGCTACCATGCTACCATCCATGCTACCATCATAGAGGTTCAGTAAAGAATTGACTTTGTGCAAATGTTGTCAGTGCAGGCACTGGTTTTAAAAAAGAGTGTTGCAGTGTGGTTCTACAACATTTCAAAGTATAATAATTTGATAATTTCCATCAAATCTAGGTCAGTGTTTATAAACAGCATAAAAACATAGCGTAGCTGGGCAGTGATACCAGTCAGTTGTGCATGGACTTGGAGCTACAGTTCACTGGTTTAAACCTGCAGTAACATGTTTTTTTGTTGTTGTGCTACTTGGGGGCAAGAGAAACAAGCAGTTGCCTATATACACATATAGCAGAGGTTGAGTAAAATTAGCATAAATTTACAGTCATATTCCTGGCTGCCTGATGACTTATGTTCACTCTCCTTACACCTCTGCTTTTCATCTCTAGCTGTTAAATGTGCCACTGTTTTCTCCAGCTATTTGCTAGCTTTGTCTTTCTGCCATTTGATGATGGGCAGGTAGCTCACAATAGATTTTCTGAACTTTTCCACTGAAAACAGCTGCATCTACCCCTTTCACATATAAGTACTCATGTGGTTGATGTAACATTGATGTTTATAGCAGCTTTACAATCTCAGTCATCTGACAATATTGTCAATAATAATAATTTATGACCAATATGCAATATGACCAAACTAACAGTCAAATATCTTACTAAGATATTTCATTGATTTTCATATGACCTTTGAGGAGCTGAAACCAGGACACATTTTCAGTAATTTTTCTTGAAAAATTCCCAAAACAGTTATTTGATTATCAACATTAGCTGTCAATTAATTTTATTTTGATCATTTTATTGAATACTGTGCCTTGGATTTAGTCAGTCCTTGTTAAGTGGAGACCTGATTCTTTTTCAGGACACTATGATAAAGATAACTGGCTTGTCTTTAGCCCTACTGTAGTCTCTACTCTAAGACATCACAAGCCTGAGAAGAGACAGCTCAGTTAACCTGCCCAGATCCAATACCTACAGGCAGCGTGCAAATTTGGGATGTGTAATTTTGACAGAAGATACCAGCCAAAAACGAAAAAGTAGGACAGAAAGAAAGAAAAATGAATCTAAGATGGTCCATTCTGTGTACTGTAAGTACCAAAAGTGCTGCTGAGAAATAATTAATTTTGGTCTGACAACCCCATCCCAGCTCAGTTTTCTTACTTTATCAGTTGCTGTGGCCAACACAGTCTATTTCCTTTATTGAACTCACTCTTTCCCCAAGCATTCTTCCGACAGCTAGCAGAAGGTACCATGTAAAACTACTTTCAGAACAACTCAAGCTCCACAGTATACCTCCACTCCTCTTTCTGACAAGTGGTGACACAGTAACTGTCGATCTTTCCTCCCCCATTAAGGAGGAGGTTTCACATTTCTCAGCTCCAGGCTGCCAGCTTTCTTTTCAGTCTTAGTATTTCTCTTTGAAACTTGCCATACTCAGAGAAATCAAATCATGACGTATCGAACAGCACTGTTCTCAAATAGTGGCTTCTCTGACAACGCTGGAGACAACTTTGGATGTCTGGTGTGGCGTATTGTTACTTGTGGTAGCTGGCTGTTATCTAGCAAAGAAAAAAAAGAAGGATCATTCTGCTGACTGCTCTGGTGTAAAAATATATTAAATCTGCTACACTGCATGTTAGATTCATGGCCAAGTTTTAAACAAATGCCAAATATATATATATATATATACATATATATATATATATACACATATACACATACACAGGGGTATACACATATATATACACATATATATATGTGTTTCAGTGTTTTGAAAGAGAGTCAAGCCAGTAAAGACTGCATTTGATGGACAAGGTATGTCAAAGACAACAAGTTCAGTGAAGATGTTTTTTTATGGCTGTGTTTTGATAGTGTTAGAAAAATGAATTTTAGTTAAGTATTTGTATTATTTGATTTATGAAAGCTGAATGTGAATTGTGACTAAAAGAAAAAACAAAACAAAAACAAACAATACAATACAAAACAATAGCATAGACTCAACATATTCTTTTGTAACTTTTGGGTTCAGAATAAGCATTGCAATTTATTTTTTTTTTTAACAATTCAAATTCAAATACATCTCTTCTGTTACTAATATCTCTTCGTGAGCACAACACATTAGCTGAAATCACATAACACCAGTTTTTTAGTTTACTAAGTTCACTGACTTGTCTGCTTTTCATTCTGTAATTTTCCCAAAAAGAGTGATTGTGGTGAATTTGTGATAAGGTACAGGAAGTACCCAGGTGCTTTAAAGGTGTGGATGCCTATCACTGGCTTCTATATGGCCCAGTGGGACTGACAGTGGCTGCTGGATGGATTTAACTCCTCTACCAGATGCTTTCTTGGCTCAGGGGTGTTCCTGGGGTAGATACTCTTGGGGCAGGGGGTATGAGCTTTTGTTACATGACTCTTTTTTTCATTTTAGGATATATTACAGAATAGCTAATTCTCAGGGGCAATTTGCCGCTGATGTTGTGCCTGGTGTGTTAGCGCAGTTCATCATAATGATGCGCAGACTGAGGAAGTTATTTTTGAAAATTTATTCATTTCATTATAATGTGGAGTTAAAAAGAAACCCTCAAGAACTTGGTGATTAAAAAGGGAGAACTGTAACAGACATCAGAAAAGGAAGGGGGAAAAAGACTGACAGTTATTTACAGCTGGTGTGAAAGTGACAAAAAAGAGCCATCGCTGGAAAATAAAAAAACAGGCACAAATAGAAAACATCATTTGACAGCTGAAGCAGAGGAGTTACACTGAAGTGTAATTAAAATGACAACTGAGATGTCAGCATTTTGGGTTCAGGTTGTTCTACAAGCCACAGATCAGTAATGCAGTGAGGACATTCACAGGCAGACAGTCTGATTAAAAGCAGTACGTAATAGGGGAGTATGTGTTATAGATTTAATAATCTATAACAATAATAATAATATTAATCAAAGTAATTAAGTCAAAAGAAGCATCACCCATTAGCATCAGTGTAATAGGTGAGGCTGTCCTCCCCAAAAGTGACCTTATTGATCATCTGTGCAAGCATTTTATTACGACCCATACTTACATTTTATTGGTAGATGGCCACTATTAGTTGTAATGATTATGACAGCAGCAAAGGAGGATGTCAGGTGATGTAGTATGTAGAGCAACAAGTCTACAATGGGAGGAGGTGGGGTGACTGGATGGATTGACAGAACACAGGACTTAAGAGAGAGTTGTTCTTTTCCTATTTCAAGGAACTGGTATGCCCCTATGGGTTGTATCTGAGGGTGGTGACAAAAGAACTATATGGTCTTATAGGACTGAGGACTTTTTGTAAGTTGGTGGTACTGTATAAGTGCTGTAGCTGACAGATGGGCAAAATGAGTAAATATGCGGCTCATTTTGGACAAAGCCAAAACTTGAATTAAATGCTGCTGATAGTTATCTCAGAAAGAAATTGGACTTGGTTATAGATACCTGATGATGTTTTACCTCTCATCCAATAGGCTGCCTGTTTTGAATGAACTGAAGAGGCCTCATTGATAAGAGGTGAAATGTGTTCAGGTATTTACAACCAGACCCGGATTCCCTTGATTAATCCCTTCTTGGGTTACCATGACCTGGTTGATGAGGCAGGTTAGCTGACTTTTGGAAGGCTAAATATATGATATGTGTTTAGAATTTTTAACAGATTTTTGCATATTTGATTAAATATATACTTAATATTATATATTATTCTGTAATTAGGTATATTTATTTGACTGCATCTGACAGTACACAGTATTGTACCAAACTGTCCTCAGTGATAAACCTGTTTTTTTGCAGTTTTCTTCCTTTTTTGTTGACTTGATACATACAATAATGTATAATGTATCTTCAGCTTACCATCAGTTGAAGTCAGGGACACATTCCTTTGCTACATCTATTTTACTAGACTGTGCAACACAGAGAGACACAGACACAAACTGAATAAAAGGTGACTCCTGCAAATGACCCAGTTTGCTCAAAAGGAGTAGGTTTTAACATTATTTCCAATTACTCATCATTTAAGAATTGGTTTTGGGACATGACCCTTATTGAGTGACACTTGCGGGTGGATGGGAGGTTATTCAGTCATTCAGTCATGAAATTATATTGCAGTGCACTCTCACAATATAATGAAGAGGTCAAAGCAATCAGGTATGCAATAAAAAAGAAGAGGCCAGGTATAGAATTAGATGGGAGTCGTCTCTTTTTATTTTTGAAATTTTATTTATTTCTTTTGACTCTTAAAATTAGATGCTGAGGGAGGACAATGGCATTGCTGGCAGTACCAGTGAATGCTAGGCAAAACCACTTTGTAGTATGGCATCATGAAACACTGCTAAGTTAAGGTGACTGATTATTTAGAAATTTTATCTGACACAGACGAATCTGTATTGATCCCAAGTTATCTAACAAATGAAAGTGCAGTAATCAATGTATTGGCTCAGGATAAGGATGCATTCTTCCAACAGGTGTAACATTGATTGAACTACATTGAATTCCATGAAATAGAACAGAGCAGTGGCTCAGGGCAATATTAATTATAATCATCATCCACACCATTCGCAGACTGATGGTGGTTCAGCATCTGCTTAATGGGAGTCACTGTGGATAATGTTGTTAAAGCTAAGATAGCAGAGAAGATACTACTTATTCCACACTGTGTACCTGTGACAAAAGACAAGGTATTGGCATCATGTTGACTATTTGCTTGACAAAGACCTGTTAGGACTGAAATTTGGTGTCACAAAATTAGAATTCTTGTCTTGTTTTTCTTACTACTTTTCTTACTACTTACTTTTGTACTTGTGATTACATGGTGTTCTTTTTTTTTTTTCTTTTCTTCCAACAGCATTCTGAAAGCATTCTTTAGTTTCAGTGATGTACACTGTACAAGTGCAGGCCAAAGTGGAAAGACTGCATATCAAAGGCAGTGAAGTATACAATAGATGCATTTTGCTCTCTTCATCTGCTTCCCCTCCCTTTGTATCTACATCTGTCTCTACGTCTTTCTTCTTTTTTGTCAGCCAGATGTCTGAATTGTGTAGATCATGCTGTAGAAATTAACCACAATGCACAACAGTAGCATACTGCATATGTGACAGTAAATTTGACCACAGCAACATCTTGTTTTATTACTGATAACAACATGTCCAACAACATAGTGCACCTGACAACCCTCTCTTTATTTTTCCTCTCCATCTCTGAAAAACAAAGCTCTTTGCTTCGTGAGTAGAACACGCCATAGAATGGTTGCTTTGCTAGAGTTTAAAATAAGTTCAGCAGGATAGATTTTTACTTAATCTAATTTAAATTTTACTGAAAGTAGCAGAACTATCAAACTTTTTGCAACTGCAGTGCCTCATTTGCATAATGTACCAGAGATCACTCCAGTCCAGAAAAAAGTTGTTGTTAAAGGGTAGTTGCCATATTGTGACACAGTAGATGCTACAGAGTGTCTGTTATAGCTGTTGCTAAACATCTGTTAAGCTGATCGAAAACCTGAACATATTTACTAGATGGTAGATAGAATGCAAAGCACAGAAGAAAGGTAAAGCCCACACATCTAAGTGCATGAGTTTTTCATCACCTGTATTTTGGTGCTTTGCTGGTCTTCACAATTTTACAATCCAGGTAACAAAATGGAGAATTTTAATTGTTTAAGACACTTAATTTGCTGCATACTATACATCCATATTGCACAGGTCATGGATTAGTTTTATAATAAGGTAAATTTAACCAAGAAATCAGTTATAATACCAAATAATCCTCACGTCAAGTCAACTAATTAATCCTTAAGCAGAAGAAGGGAATTGATAAAATGTAGAAAATTAATTAACAAGAACAGAACAGCAAGATCAGGGGAGAACCCTGTTTCGATACTGAATACCATGCATTGACAGTTCCTTAGTGTGTAGTAAATCTCTCTTTCAGTTTAAATCATATTGCAATGAGCTCCACGCAGACTGAAAGTACAAGAGAACTCTTTTGAATAATTCAATGTGGACCTTTGGGACAGAGAGCAAAGACAATTCCTGTGACTGTCGACAGCAATATCCCCCATTTTTAGATATTTAAGTGCACAGAATAATAAGGGAGCAGAACCAGACCTTCCATATATAGATATATATGCATATATATGAATATACTAATGAATAAATCAACAAGTGGACTATGCTGGTTCATCATCGTCTTAGGAATCATAGCTTACATCATTTAATCAGATGTGAGCAGTAAACATCCGTCATTATTATCCGTCATCAATAAGAGGTGCTTAACTAATGAGTGAAGTAAGCCAGTGTGATATTTCCTTGAAATATTAAAAAAAAACATTTTGGTGTATGTGGTTTGTGTTTGACACAAATGTGGATCCAACTGACATTTAACAGTCCAGTCTGCAGCTCTGTTCAGTCATCAGCCCATTGTTTGTCAAACTATTGTCAAAATTGGCATTTTATACAGAGTCAAGATTAGTGCTGCAGTTTTTGCTGAAAATCAACAGCAAATAAATAATTTTGTTTTGTGCCTACTTACCACATATTCATTGATTATAATTTTCTGCAACTTTAGAGGCTGCAAAATCCCTGCAAATGTTTTCAGTCATGTGCAGAATAGTACTGTCTCTTTTCTAAAATATATCTTGAGTAATGTTGTGGTTACATGTGCTTCAGCTGGCAAAATGTACTACTTTATGCAGATCCAGCATCAGTTTTTTTGACATACAGTATGATAAAAAACTGACCCAAATTACTACAACTGTTCAGTTGCTTAGAATATCATGATGTGCATTCATTTTGCACACCATCCAAATATGTTTGTCTCCCACTGGCCAACAACCTACAATTATCAGCCTGTCACAAGCTGCCACTGCACACAATAAGTATTTTTTTCCCCTTATAATTCACTACACACTAAACAAATCATTGCTTTGTTTTGGGGCACAGAGTGAGTGGAGCCATATTGTTTCAAACAGCGTGACAGTTTGTTTCCTTGTCAGTGCAATTCTTGTCAGGGGTCACAGGAAGTCACATTTGGAGACTGTGACATAAATGAAATCTTTATTCGACTGCTCTTTTACATAAATGTGAGAGTTTTAGACTTCCTGTCAGTTTGATCACATAAAAACAGTCAAAATATCTGAGTGGAAAAGAGATGAAAAAACCTATTTGAAGACATTGTCTTAGAACTTAAAACCCACTCACTACTTAATCCACATTTGCAGTGGCAGTTCCCAACAATGTTTTAACAAGCACAGTGGGATATTAAAAGTATCTGTTGGTTGTTTCTGATTAGCTGCCACTGAACCCTGACTGTAATCCCATAAGCTCAGCCTCACAGCATACAGACTCCGAACAAGCCTACTGATGGGGAGAATTGCAGAGGAGTTGTTCTTCTAACTAGTTCTTCTAATCCATCATACAAGGCTTATCATGCGTAACCTTGGATGGAAAAATCCTTGGATGGCCTAGTTGTCCAGATGACCGTTCCATAACCAAAAGTTTACTTCGTCATTCTCTGCAACAGACAACATGCCTGTCAACAGCCATTAGACGAGGATTTGGTGCATCTTCCCTTTCCCTGTGCAGAGACAAATGCATCAGCAAAGTGACCAAAATAGTGCTATGCGATTCATTAACTCTATACAATTAGAGAAAACTGTGAAAACAGAGGCTACTCAAAAGGAAAGCCTCCTAAATTATGTGTAAATCTCATCATTTCGCTGACATTCTATTTGTTTGAAGTCAAGCTAATGCATCTACATGCATAAAAATAAGCTTTCTGCTAAATCAACCAATGGACAAACGCATAGAATCCAGGTTACCACTGGTGAATGTCAGGTGTTACCTCTTTAGCCTCATTATTACGTATTTTAGAAAATAACACTTTTGACGTGCAAAAGTAGTCAAACTCAGATGTTCACAACTTCTTAAACTGGACAGCATCTTTGCACCATGGGTTTGTGCACAGTATTTACTGTCAGAGTAGGTGGCTATAGTCATTGTGTTAGAGAATAATTTTTCCATATCCCAGGAACAAGAGTGATTTGAAAACAATATTGATTCATATCACATTGTCAGTTTTCAAAGAAACAAAAGATAAAATAGAACCACAAACCGCAAGTCATCTCCTCAAATAATGGATGAGACAGACTTGACAGAAAGCAACAGAAATATTTAAAACTTTGATTGTCACTATTAATATTTAAGCTCATTCATATAGGAATACAAAGATTTCTGTTTCAACAGTAAAGTTACAATGACTCGGTTTGACCCTCAGGTAGGTTTCCCTGTGAGGAAAGAAAGATGACAGTCATCAATCATTCTGAGTGAGTCTGGGTTGATTGGCATATCTATCCTCATTCAAGCTGTCTGTACCCATTAGTGAGCAAAATTATATGAGGGCTCTAATGCGTTTCCAGGTGATTATTTTATTTTCTCTGCTATTAAGCTGCTTATGGGTTAAACTTGACTTTTTACTCAACTGTCAATATGGCTTAACAGCAAAAGTCATTAAGCATTTTATATTTAATGCAAAACCAATTAATTAAAGGTTTTCTGCATTTAATCTCCATATATCAGTCTTCACTAATGCACACTGAAGAATATTACCATTTCTCAATCTATGTCATAGAGGTGGGCTGTGAATAGTTTCTAAACTTACCTGCCAGTGATATCATCAGTGGGGATTTCAAACTAATGGAAACTACAGCACTTCTTTTCCTGGATTCTTCAAGCTTTCTATTCCCTCGCCTCCAGAGGCAGTGAAGACGGTGCAGTGGGAGGGAGTCCAATTTCAAACAGGAAGAGGTGCTGTGTGCGCAGTTTACTCCGATGTTTCCAACAATTTTCAAGTCTGAGCAGGCTTGTCTGCTCGCAGATTTGCAAATATAACATCATTACAAACACAACACAATTCTGATACCAACATTTGCAGAAATACTTGCTGAGGTAATTGCACGCCTTTCCGTATTTGACACATGATCATATGTGAACAGGTCTACTGTGAGTATTTGTTGTAAACATTTGAAACAAGGCCAAAATATGGTTGTACTTGGCATGCTTTAAGTAGTATTGATAGATAATAGATAAGAGCAACATTCAATGGAAAGGAGTGTATTGGTGGAATCGGGTTTAGATGTATTTGTGGTAGAGGTGGGAGTACATACAGTACACTTGACTGAACACTATCTTCCATCTCCCTGTTTTATACACATGCCCACACACTCACACACAGTATGGCTTTATTGTTGATTTAATCGCCAGTCTGTGATGTGTGGGTCCTTGCCTTTTGATGGGCCCTCATTATCATCATCACAGATTTACAACTGCGGGCGACAAGAGGTCAGCAAAGACAGAGATTCAATGCCTTTTCATGATTGGATGATGGATGATTTAAAAAGTCACAGGTGGAGAATGTATTTTAGAACTTCTGTGCTGAAAGTGTTCTCATGCATGGTGATGTTCATAGACCTTATAAAATATTATCAGACATGTGATGTTGTTTCTCACTGTTCCTGCTGTAAAATTCCAAGAACATCATATTTTTAGCATGCTTAAACACATCCTTAGTGCTACACTACATTGAAGGGTCACACATTTTCATTATTTCTGAGCCTCTTCCACTATTATACAGTGAAATCTATTGATCCATGTTGGTAAATTGAATCATTCCAATAGCAAAAGTAATTGCAAAGTGGTTCAGCTGAGGAAAAGAAATTGCAGACATACAACAATAACAACAAAAATGCAGTAGATAAAAAGACAAGGTTTTTATTTCTTTCTTGTCGTAGTTAACAGTTCAAAAGAAGATATATATGCATTCATGGTGTCATGGGCTGCTTCCCAATCAGCTTAAACACTCTCAAAAAACTCCAGGACACAGATGATTTATTTCCATGAAGTTTACTGGGAATCTTGTGAAACTGTAAACACAGTACAATAAAATATTTGCATTATTAAACAAAGCAAGCACCACAGTATGCTAGTAAATAGCATGGCTCAGCTAGCCTAGCCACACAGCCTATATGGTGAAATACAGTTAAGATAACAGCAGGCAGCAGTTACAAGATGGATAATACTCACAGGCGTTGCTTTAGCAAAGAGGGAGAAAGAATAGCTTTCATCTGAGGAGCTGATGACTGGATATGCTCACACAACTCTAGCTGATCACCACATGGCAGATTTACTTTCTGTCTCCCAGCATGCACTGCTTCTATGTAGCTATGGTAACAGAAATAAACAGTCACACTGAACTGTGGTAGAAAACACATTTTCTAGGGTGTAACACATGGATTAATTTAACAAGACATATTTTACAGTGGGGATACACTGCAGTTAAAATGTAATTACAGCCCCATTAAATCAACACAGCAACTCACTTGCACAGGTGTTTATAGATTTCGTTGTCACATCCCCATGAGTTAAGAGTATGATAAATATGACGGCAGGCTCACAGTTTGCTTGGTTCCATAAAAGGGTTGCAATTTGGAGATTTGGCAAGAGTATCTAAAAATATCTTATCAAGGTTTATACATAATTAATGATTGGTCATTTTACATAAGGAAGGGGAGTTATCTTTCTCATTGCCCTTGTCAATCATCTTGTGCCACTGTGGAAGGTTTGGGTTCAGGCAACCCTTTGCATCTGATATGAAAATCCTGCTGTATTGGGAATCTTCATAGTGTTGGTGTAGAAATAAATTATTTGTTCAACAACTGGGCTTTTTCCTTTAATCATCTGATATTCTCACTTGAAGTGTTTGTAAAGTGTTTGTGTAAAGAATAAAGTTGACATCAGATGAGCAGAAAAGCAGAGAAAGCTGATGTTTTTCCTAATATTTATGCAGGTGCTTCCATTGCAGCAAATTTTGCTACACCTGGAGATATTGTGAAGGCCCTGTGGAGAATTTGCTCTAATACTTCTCCAAACAATTCCCCTCTTAAATTGTTTAGAAATGTTAATAACACCAACAGGGAGAGAAGTGGTTTAAAAAAAAAAAACACGTCTCCACATTTCCATCCATATTTGTTTCTATTATTGGGTTTCTGTGTTACTGGCATTTTTCAAACTCAGTCTAGCTGTTAGGACAGCCTGACTATACTAACTATACAATGAGAAAAATGAGATAAAGGGAACACAGATTTGTAAGATTTTTTTCTTTTTACATCTCTGCTTTTGAAAATTATTAACAAGCTATTGAAAGAACATGATTATTGACGATAGTAATGACACATTAGGGTGGCCTCGTCCAAACATCCATCTCATTTTGCATGTATCGTGTATCACCCTGTCACACTATTGAATTCAGATGGGAAATTGGCCCAAGAATGAGGTAGTGATTGCTGACCACCCCATATGTTTCCCGTCATAGAACACTTCAATAATCTAAAGAGCATCTGTCAAAAAAAATAATGCAGTCAGCAGGAGCTGTCCATTTCCATTTGTGAGCAACATAATGCTACTATCTGAGCGCTGGCAGGAAGCAGATAGCATGACTCCTGGTTATTTTGAATTTATGAATCTTTAAGTGATACTCTGGGTCACATCAGCCATACTAATCGTGAAATATTTTCATGTAACAAGCACAGTAATGTCTGGTTTCCTACAAATCTATAGTGTTACATCAAAACAGTGATTAACTTAGGGCTTTGATGAATGCAGTTCCTGAATTGAAATATGCCTGCACAAAAAGCCACTGTTGTAGTCACCAATATACATACACAAACCTTGTGTACAATTCAGGTTTGTATATGTTTGAAGAGAAAAGGAAATGGCCATGAATTCATGCCTTCTTGCTTTTATTCTACCTTTCAATCTTCCAACTTTTATTCAGGAAAATGTGTTTTGACCACAAAAGTCTCACCTTAGTGAACATGTTTGTGGATACTTAGTTCTGGGAACTGCCCAGCATAACCAACCTTGAACTGTTACCTTTGAGCATTTCTACAGTTATACCGTGCAGCCAATGTCTGCATGAAAGCTGTGAAGAAGTGAGGTCTGTTGTTTGCTTCCATTTGTCCCTACTTACTAAATGCTAAACATGCTTTCCAGTTAATATAGAATTACTGTTGCTTTTGCATTATTGCCTTATCAAGTCATTGGCTTTGGCACTCTCAACATGTGTAGATTAACATGTTGCCTCAAGGGGCAGCCCAAAAACATGAGACCCATCTTGTGTTGTTATAAATTACAACACACTTTGCTGCCTTATGTTACAGTTGATTCTATTTTAATTGGTGTCAGCATTTAGACAAGGTATTAAATAAATAATCCAGGATGTATTTAACTTATTTTTAATGAGTAGAACCATATTCACATGGTCCTTTTTTAGTCCCACTTTAATTTTCTCTCTGTATAATTTTTTCACAGTATAAAATATTTATAGCAAGATGTCCATAACAGTATCTTGATTTCTGAGTACATCCAATACAGTGGGGAAAGTTTCAAATGATCTAGGGCAATTATCCATTATAGATTAATTAAACTTGCCAGCCCTTTTGTAATCTAAATCTAATTGACTCGTTAGAAAATAAATTGCATAAATTAATGGTCTGGAGAGTGCACAGACAAAAATAAAGGATCATTTTATGCTGTTCGTGGCTTTCAGGGAAGAGAGGAGGTTTTGTTTAACGTGGGAGAAACTGGGTACCACATGGGTACAAAACAGGATAAATGCATGGCGTGATACTGAACATGATTTTTTTTTTTCCCTCCCGCTGAGGTATATTGGCTTTTAAAAAAGTCCTTTAATAATTTTTTTCTGCAGTCAATTTCTAAACAAGCCAACCTTATTAAGTTTTCAAATAGCAGTAAAGTTAATAGTATTTACAGTTTACTTTTTGGCTGTTAATACAGCGTCCATTTTACTCACAATTTAATCATCATTTTACCCATTAAAACACAGTGTATACATCACCCTGCCATTGCAGCGGGACGCGTAGTAGTCATGTATGATTTAGATAGAAGTCACTGATTTTATTACAGACTCTCTCTTAATGAAAGCCAGCAGAGTAAGTGACAGTGTGCCCTCAGCATCCCAGCATCCTCCACTTACGTATCCCTTGGTTGAAAGATCCTCAATATTTAAATAAACATAAATGAGGCGCTGCTAACAGGAAATCGACAGCACACATCTTCAAATACAGTGATATATTAAACTACTTGCTGAAATGAATGGACGCATTGAAGAGAGTCATTCTATGCCCACCATTAACAGTGCATCATTTTAGAAATAAGCTGATCAGCACTTTTAGAGATGTAACTGCCATTCCTAGAGGAAATAGATGGCCTTCTGTCCTCATTATCATTTGGATGTGTGTCGTGTTGCTTGGATCCATAACACATTAAAGTACAATAAAGTACCAATATGAATAGAAGGTTTGGTTTCAATAACTTGATGACCATAACAGCACTGAGACTGATGCAACACATTTAATGCTTAGGAGAAGACAGTAAACATGTTCATAGGAATTTGTATATAGTATGTAGTATACACGTATGGAAATACATGCACAAAAGATATACATAATCATATGAGGGGCTGTGAATACTTGATCCTGCATGAGTAAACATGGGTACTTGGGTGGAGAACCCGTGTTTCAAAACAGAAAATCATACAGAAATTAGAGAGTGGCCCAGAATGCAAAATGACATCTTTTGCATAAGAGCTGCTGATGCCCTCTCTTGACGCCTCTAGTTTTGTATCAAACAACCTGGGGTCTCCCAGCTGATTACAATGAGCCTGGCCAACACCTGCTCAATGATTCATGCAATCTTACTCATCATTTTCACAGGATTGCCTCCATTATACTGTATCTCTTATTGCACAGACTCACTCACAGATGCACTCAACAGATGAGCTGTTTGGACATGGTTAAATAATGCCACCTTTTTTGAATCCCCACAAACCTTCATTATAATGAATTGTATATGGTTTAGGAAATTGTGTTTGAACGTCAACACTTTGTATTGTATTTGTACCATTTTAGATAAAAAAACACTTATGATACGATGGAGAGAATTGGTATTGAATGGCTCTTTTTATTCTGTGCTATCTGTAACATGGAGAAAAACTGAAGTCAAAGTATTTTAAAGGGAACTTTGTAGCAGCCCTATTGATAGACATCAGTTTAAAAGTAATGCTGGACTCTGTGGCTGTGAATATGAAGAAATACTTAATTCGGTGGTGGAAAGTAAATAACTACATTTACTCAAGAATTATACTTAATTACAATTTTGAGGTACTTGTTATTTACTTGAATATTTTAGTTTTGAGTAACCCTCTACTTCTACATTCATCTGACAACTATAGTTACTGAATACTTAGAAAATTGACATTCTACATAGAAATCAAGATTACTTTAAAACAAAATACATTGATACAGATTTACTGGCCTATAAAAAATAAATAAAGAAAGAAGGAAAGGCTGACAACCCACTTGTATGCTGCCTAAAGCTAAACAAACCTTGCAGTTATGAATCATGTTCTCAGGCATTTGCTCAACCAGTACAGGTCATCTTTTGTACCTAACCCAGTTTCATAATTGCTGAGCAAGAGCTGAGCCAAAATCTACAAAATAAAATGAAATGATATGAAATGAAACCCTGACAGGATAGGATGCTTGGTCTGTGTGTGGAGGTAGAGAGGGCCAAAAAATCTGATACATGATTAAAACGCTTATCTAGTTGCCAAACTTAAAAAGAAAGAAAAACACTCCCCCCACTATATCTCCAGCTCCTCCTCTGCCATTCTATCGCTGCTAAATCAGATTGAGAGTCATAGATCACCAGAGACTTCACAATAATTTATATGCAAATCGGATGCCATCTATTAGCCTTTCACAGAATCAGTTTAGATTATTGGAGAAAACAGAGCAATGCCTGCACCTGATCTTCTTTTACAGGCTTCCCCAAAGTAGAAGTGTATTGTCATAAAACCCTATTTTAGACACCACCTGGAGATGGTTTAAGAGATATACCCACACTTGGTATGCAACCTGATACTGTGTCCTTACTCTCCAGAACACATTTGATGGACACTTGGAAGTGTTGGAAATTCAATTTGAGATTAACGTAGCACTAAATCTTTTGAAGGAAGTCAAATATATATTAAAATAAAGGAGAGTACAAAAGAGCAACTTAAGGGGCATATGGAAAATAGTAAATGTATTTCTCCTTTAATCTGTTAAATCAGTTAAGTCAAAAAAAATCCTTTTAAGAATACAATATGTATAACTGACTCCCTCAATAGTAGTGCTATGTAAACTGTGCCCATTGCAAATAAAAAATAGCCTCCACCCTGAAATACCCATGGGACTGTGTCTGGCCGTTGTTTCTGTGTACCTGCACAGATATATTTGGCTCATATTTTGTGCACAGCAATAATATTTTGCTGTTGTTACAAATGATGGCTAGTTTGGATGAAGGTATGAGAGAGTAATGGGTTAGGTGCTGCATCTCTGCTAATTAAATGATGGTAAGCAAGCCGAGGAGAGAAATGCTTTAATTTTTCAAAGGTGACATGCAACCAGGACACATTATGCGCCAGCTATCAACATACATAACAGGCAGGAGAGGCATCAGCTGACAGGCTTTCTAATGAAGGCCTGGAACATTGCAATGCTGTCTCCATCTGCTGTCAGATCATCTGGCCAAATATGTCGAAGAATTCACACTGTTGCTGTTGTCCCCACTACTGATGTTTACCTTCATCATTGCATGTCAGTACATCGTGGCCTTCTCCTTTCAATTATTTGTTCAATTACCAAGACACAACACATATTCTACAGTAAACAATGTCAGGATATTTTTAAGATTGAAAGTTCATGGTGACCATAACCTGTCAGAGTAGAAGATCTTACCTCTAAACTTGATTAAAGAATAGTTCAGTGATAGTAACAAGTATATTTTACTTATGGTGTAACTGTAAAACTGTAATTATCATAGTTGTTGCTCACTTTGACATCAGTCAAATTTTCCATTAAAGGCTTTCCTTTTCACCTCTCTCCACTACTAATGCCAGTGCACAGTACCGGGATAATAAAACCAAAGCAGGTAAATGGAATTCGGCCATCACTGACATATCAAAATGCATTTTGTAAAAAAAATCACACATAATGTAATTTTTGGGTCAGAATAAGGGATTCCAGATCATGACCCTTTCAGGTCTGACCTAAAAATCAACAAGAACAACATGATTATCATTAGGGGTCCATTCAGCTGCATTAATTGACTCCATCTATTGTTGAGAAAAATATGTCTCTAGCTGTTAGATGTTCTATCTTCTTCACCAGCTGTGTCCTTCTGTCATCAACTATATTGGTTACATACATGATTCACAGTCCTACACCATAGCTTCCACTCATTTTTTTCTTACAATTGATTTATTGATTGACTCTTCCCAATGGTCACTGGATAAATCAACCTCCAATGCATCCAAGCATGTATATTATCACTCTTAGCTCTGTATGATGTGTATTTGATTTTCATTATATCCGATATAGGAAGATACACGTCGCTGCAGCCGCTCATTAAAATGCATGCTAGATATGGGTTTAGATTACTTGATAATATAATTTTATTAACATGTGTATGCCATTTAATTATTATTATATATTTGTGTATATTTAGAGGTTTGTGTTTCTTCCTGCTCAGTGTTAGAACAGCTGACCACCAGGGCTACATGGTTAATCATCATTAAAAACGCGACCTTGACTCATACGTCTCTGCAGTGTCATTTCTAAATGATAGTAATTCTGCCACATATTTATTAGGGACATCAGCTGCTTCAAAACAAGCACTTCTACTTTCTCTCTTTAGCACATAACGATGCAGCGTAATATCACATGATGCAAAGCAGCAAAAATAAATAAAGCAAGTGAAAGCAAGTGAGGGCTTCTGGGGAATGACAGTGTCTTTTCATAGCATGCGTGCTTGCTACGTCATAACACTGCTCCTGCATCAGGTACCATCGTATTTACAGCTGTGTTTCCCTCTGCATCATGTAAATGGGTGCAATAAAGATTTATATATTAAGGACAATCATGACAGAAAATCGTAATCTTAATTCTAAGCAAGAAAGTTCTGATTCTCATTTTACCCAGAATCGTGCAGCTCCTCTGAGCACTGACAATGAAGCAACTGAGGAGATTTTGTATCTGAACTTTGCTAGTGGTTTGACTCAGTGGATAAAAACTGAGGAAAACATTTCTGGAAGGTGTCTTCCTTCATTTTTGAGACCTACTGTATGTAATGCTTAACATGTAAAACATTAAAGACACAATACCTCTTGTAGTAACCATCACAATGTGTATTAGATTGCATACGTTTGGCAGCTCAAATATAACTTTTCTGATTTGCAGAATCCAATTTTAAAAGTAATGTGACACTCAAAAGAATGTAATTTGAGTCGTAAGAATATTAATAAGAGGACCCTCACAGTTCAGTTGCCTTAGTGGTTTGTTTTACAGGTGCATTATTGTGTTATGTTAGTGTGGTAATATGGTGTCCTTAGCACCAGTGCAGTCTCTTTGTTTGCTTTGTAATACTTCCAGAAGGAATATTAATCCTCGATATAAAACATTATGGTTCTTTTTATAGTATGTGGGGTAGACAGTTCTCAGTAATCATAGTTGTCCATATGATGTGCGAACTCTTTTCTGAAACAGCTTATCTATCCTCCTTGTGCAAGGGCCAAAAAAATAGGGAAAAAAAGCTATGTTATTTTTCAACTTGAATTATCTGTGCTACTGGTGCATGGTGCAGTCGCAATGATTCATTTTAAAATTCAATTTTGCAGCTTAAACACTATCTGAGTGTAATGGGGACAGGAATATTAAGCATTGCCAAATTAAAACTATCCATAACACTGATTAAAAGCACTGCTCTGAACACACACACAGATACACACACACACACAGAGGCACATAGTCAGACACAAAAGAACAGCAAACATGTCTATTGTGTGGTGCTGACGTCTTTATTTTAATTCAGAAAGATTCACAAAGCAAAAACCCATTAGAGAGTAGACCGTCAAGGGAGATACTTAGCTTCACATTCAAGGCCTGGTTTCATGTTCTTAATGGCAAAACTGAAGTTGTTTATTGTGCTTGTGTCACTCTGGATGTTTCTTTGCAGTATTATATATGTCAAGCACAGTTAATGTCTTTGAACCACAGTCATTTGAATGATCTCTTAAATAAGAAGCATAAAAAAAAATTTAAGTGAGCATGCGTCTCATACATAATTGAGATGACCTTTGAATCTGCATGTGAATATTTTTTTATTTACATATGTCATGGACAGAGCATGGATTTTTCATTGCCAGGTGCCAGATTGTGTTTTTTTTTTTTTCTTTTTAAAGGCGCATATTATTTTCTTTCATGCACGCTTCGAGTCTGTCAAATTTAGATGCAGTGAAAGTCTGTGGTAAAGTGGTCAAAGACATTTTGTTGTATTTTACAGAAAATGTTACTCTTTATCACTATGTTTTTCTCTTTATTTACTGTACGACATCTCCTAATCTGACTGTTTGACCAAGTACGTTGGATGATTCACAAACTGTACAGTTGCTTGAAAAATGAGAGAATAAATCACTTGTGAGTATGGCTCATTGAACAGATCCCTGGCAATCTGAAAAACAGTCTGTGTCCTCTCCTGTTTGCTGACTTTGATGAATTTCTGCTACATCAAGCAGCTCAAATTCAAACTGATGCGTTATTGATATATTTTATGACTTGGTATGTCTAAGGGTGATGTATTTACCAGACAAAGAAGGTAATGCAGGATGTCAAGTACTGGTGTCAACAGTGTAGACAGTGAAATTCATATTATGAGATAATCATGAGACTGCTGAATCTAGTGAGCTAGAAGTTCATTCATTTGAAGTTTGTGTTCTTGATAATTTAGAGATGTAACACAGAAGCACCCACCTAGTAATCGAGATACCCAGCTGTGTAAATATCCAGCATCACACAGGTAGAACACACACACAAAGTTCAAACCAAAGCAAATACAGTACGTGACACATTACCAGTCTGGACAAAACAAGTTCAGCATCAAGCTTCATTCCTTTACTTGGCAAGAGGTGTCTCCGGTGGTGGAAAACAATACATGTCTATCACTCCTTTTCTTTTGTTTTCTACATTTCTCTTCACCTGCACTTCATCACTGTGGTACTAGAAGGAAAATGTGAAAACAACTGGAGTATATGTAGCACCCAGAGTACAGCTTCAGCCTCATTCTTTCTGTAGATCCATCATATGTCTCAAATGAAGTTATCTTCTCAAAGCTACGACCTTCCTGGTCCACAGAGCAGTGTTTTTTATGAGTGGGTTCCCAATATGTTTGTGTCATGTGCACATGCACTAGAACACGCATACACACACAACCTTGTGACAAATACACTTTCCTGACACCAGTTTTAAGTTATTACACTGGTTAACAGTCAGTTGCAGTTATGCAAAGTTATGCGTTGGAATGAAACAATACATACATACATTTTATTGTTTTTCATCTTCTTTAAAGTGGCTACATCAGTCTCTTCTACAATAGCGAGACAGAGATAATGTGAAAGACGTTGCTCATATGGGGTTCAACATTCTAAAGTTTCCACCTGTATGAGATTCAGTTTTCATGTCGTATTTTGTGAATTCTGTTTCAGTGCCTTCTCTGCTTTCCAAGAAATGCTGAATCTTTGTAATTCTCTATCATATTAATGTCCACATTCAAAAATATTGGCTGTCTGTACAATGTATTGGCTATGGCAGCCTCACTTCAGATTTATTGACATTATCCTTCGAAAGCTTATTTCAGCTGAACGTTGATTCATGTTCGGGCTGCTAAAAAGGTCATTAAACAGATGAAGTCTCTTTGAAAACATAAGAGGTTTTATCAGCTTAAAAAGCTAGTAATTTTGTTGCATCTGCTGCTTGACTAAAATTGACACCTCATGAGGTTGACTTGGGTATGAATGCACATTATTCAGTGTATTTTCACTGTCAGCCCCCTTTGCGTTCCTTTTCTCTGTCTTCCCACATAACCCTCATTCAAATAGAGCAGTGGACGATCTGACTTTGCAGGACCCATCACACTGTTTTAAGGTTAATGGATCAGAGGATGGAGTCCAATCATGGTGTGTTTGATCAGGCATCCTGTGCCATTTTGCACGCCTGACCACACTGCTTGTTAGCTCACAACCTAAGCAGAAAGCTTTTTTATCTGCATCCAAACGGTAACATGAAGCTAGACCAGACTTCCTGAGCACACAGGGTTGTAATGTTAATTAAACAGGACTGTGATTCAAGATGACAGTGATTTACCCATTTTGAAATATACTTCTTGTAATCTCTGACATCAGGTTTTATGTATAGCAGTTATAATAGTACAGTCACTTGTTACAGTGGTGATCCTTTACCTAACAGAGTCAGTTTTTTTTTCTTTTGTAATGTTAATGATGAACTCAGTTTTGAACAAATGTAATATTGGATCTAATGACTTCACATCTGTCAAGAAAATCTACTCACATTCTTTGACATACCCCTAAAGCAGCACAGATTACTGTATTCATGCAAGTATATGAATAAATAATGGAACCCTGTAGCTATCAAAAGACCACCAGACTGGATGCTGAATGACATTCATTTCATATGCTAGTCAATAATTGCACATTGATTTAATATTTGAGAAGGGCAATTTAAAGTGAAGGAGCTTTAGCATTAACTCTCACAGTCTCTATCTGCGTCTCCTCTCTTTTTATTTATTTATTTAACATCCTAGTGTTTGAATCATCATTGCACAATATCTAGGTTAATAAATAAAAATCACACCAAAACATGATGTGTTGTATAATCCAGTCTATTTCAGTCTTGATGTTTGAACATTAAACACAAGGCTGGAAGTCAAGAGCAGCTCACTTGACCCAGGCCTCTCTCTCAGAGGAACCCTGTGTCTGAACTGCAGCAAGATCAGTGGCTTTTTTAACGTGATGAAGATATGTGCTGTAGTACGCTAATGGTGTCTTAATATAAGCTATGCCTCTGTGGGTCTGGGAGTATGTACAGCGTGTATAGGAAGGACTATAACATGAATAACATTAATTGCATTAATTCAAGTTTTTCTCCCTCTGTTACTTGATATTAAGCTCTACAGTAAACTATCAATTAATCAATTAATCATGTCTAAAAGCTGAAAAGCTCTGCATTAAAAATACAGTATATCTCACAAATGTCATCTTATACATTTCAGCAAACAAACAAACAAACAAACAAAAAAAAAAACACTTACTTGCTTTCTTGCTGAGTGTTAGATGAGCAGATTGATGCCAGTCTCAAGTATGTCTGTTTTACATAGGCTGTAGCCAGGACAAGGTTAGATTAGCTTAACATAGCATAAAGACTGGAAACAAGAGGATACATCTAGCCTGGCTATGTCAGAAGGTGCAAAAAATACCCTAATACCATAAAAATACCCTACCAGCACTTCTAGGGCACCCTAATTAGCCTAACACTTTATATCACAGTACTTGATGGTTGCCTGGCAACCTCACAGTGAGATCGAGACTCTATGGGGTTAGCTATAACTTAAACTTTATTGTCTGTTGTGGACCTGTCATGGCAGGAAGGTTTTGAGTGGATTTGAAAAGCCTCTCTTCATTGCTAGCACGAACATAATATATAGTTAAAAAGCAGCCAACAGCAGCAGGACTAGGTCTTTAAAAGAAAAAAAAAAAAAACAAAAAAAAAAAAAACATTGGATGCTTTCTGTGGTTTACTAGCAGCTTTTGATTTGCTCCACGGTTGCTCGGCTTTTATGCACTGCATTAGGAAATAGTTTGAGTGCTTTAACACAGCACAACTGCATTCTTTTGACAGCATAAACAGAACACAGCAATATAACATTAGAACTGGATCCCTTTATGTGGCCCTGGACTCTGCAGGTTCACTCAAAACATTAGTAGTAAAAGTTCTGTCTAAAATCATCAGATCTGTAGTACCAGCATAGAGCTCATTTTGTTAACCAAATGATTACTTGAGAAAATAACCAGTGAAAATAATAATCAGCTGTTGGCCTAAATCAAAGTTACAGCTCATAACAAATACATGAAACAGATAGAGAAAAGAGAGTTTTGTGGGAGTGTTTTGTTGATGTAGAACATACAGCTGTGTCAAACCAAGGCTGCAGCAGTTTTAAACTTTCGGGAAGAGAATAGTTTTCTTCAAATTAAATTTATATTGGACCTGTGTGTAAGATCCATCAGGTTGATCCATGATACTGGAGTAGTAATAAACTCTAACTGCAACACAGACTCTAAATTGAGAGACAATACGCAGGAAAAGCACAGAGTAATCTAGTAAAGACTCTTGCATTTGTTCCCACAGTTGGGGTGTGCTAGGGAGCTGCTGGCGTGCATGGTGTGAGTGGGAGAGATGAGGACTGGTGGCGGGAGGTCACTTTTTTCTGCTGCCCACCTTGGCACACAACTAGCTTGTCTTCAGATCAGAGCTTTGCCATGAACTGGAGGTTGGCAATGAATCCAAGTGGCCAGGGGAGATAAGGCAGCCTCTGGGACATTACAGATGCAGGCATTAGCTGAGTGGAGACTTGATGGAGAGCAGGGCAAGCTGAGGCCTTTGATAATGGTGCCGATGTTTACTGCCACTACTCAAGAATGGGGCATCTGCTGGGCGCTCAAGAGACTTCAGACTTATACAGACTTGTACAGACACAAACGTTCAAGAAACTGGTCAGTGCACAGAATGATCAGATTTTTTGATGTTGCCTATTCTTTGCCTTGTTGCCCCTCTTGAGGCATCTGGCAAAGGCAAAGTGAGGAAAAATCTTTCAAAATGGCGAATTCCCACAGACAATTTCACTATGTATGAATGTTGTAGTGCATATTCCTCTGTTTTAAAATATTTATATTTAATCAAATATCATCTTTGGCAAGCCTTTTGTTATTCAGCTGCCGTTCAGTGCTCATACACACATTTTTGTCAAGACTCAGTGTGGGTCTGCTTTTCCCCCTTCCTTGTTCCCATTTTTTTTTTTCACCTTACTGACATGCAGGCGATTCCCAGTGGATTGCTAGCATGCCACGATTTCAGCTCTCTGCTTATCTGACAGTAACAGTGCCTGTCCCATCCTGATGCTCACATTTACTGTACCATCCTTCTCCCTCTTCGCTGGCTTCAAGTAGCTCTGCCATTTACTATTTGTGCCAAGTATGCAATGCAAAAAGACAACCCTGACCGCGGGGGGAGGAGAACAGTTGACAAAGTGGCTGTCACTCTCCAGTGGTGTTTCTCGGGTGAGTAATTCCATAGCTGGAATAAACATTAAATATCTAAAAACCTAATACAATAACCCACAGTGATATTTAATGTACAACAGGTCCCCATTAATTAAAAACCTCAGACATCCAAACAGCATGGTCAACCATCTGGGCCTAATTTAAAAACAGTTTAATGGTGATAAGAAATTCCATGTCATGAGGAATTGCAAAGTCACTTCAAGCCCAAGGACCTTCCTGCTACATATTATAAATATCCCTGTTGTTATATTACCACAAATATCTAGAGCATGAATACATTTTGCATTAGAAATCAGTTTATGCTGCAATATCGTAGAATAGAAAGTGTTGTATGATTCAATAGCAGCTATACTAGCAATAATTTTGTATTGATAGTAAAATAACTAATCAGCAGATCTTTTTTCAGTTTACTGATGGATAATGTATCAAGGAAACACAATTACACACTTGCTGCTGACTTAAACCCCTAATTCATTTCACAGACAGGCCACTGACTCGCCAAATTAAATACAGTGATATCTCCTGGTCTCAACCTCTATACTTCATGGTTTCAAGGTTTCATTTAATATGCTCCATCCACAAATTAGCAGGATGTAATTTGAAATTTAATATGGGAAAGGCATATAATAAAGGGTCACATTTGGTGTGTGATGAAATACTGTATAATCCATCTTGTGGGCACTGCCATGTGGTCTAATCATGGTCGGTCAAGTGGACTGTGGTTTTAAGTTCTGTCTGTCTGTCTACTGTTGCTCTTATGTTTGCTTGCTTACCCTATACTACTATGCTACTATCATATTGTTTGTTTGTTTTAATAAGGTCCCTTTTCACATTTTCACAATATATTTGTCATGTTATAATGACATTTTTCACACTATTATTCAGTTTTAACTAGATTATTTTCTTCTTGTAATAACATAAAACTCACAATTTGTATTTAAAAAGTATTAGTATTAGTACTAATAAAGTACTCATGTATTTGTGATATCGACACCAATGGGTATCAGAATTAAACCAGTGACTGGTATCCTATTATATTATATTATTATATATTTTTCAGTAGTAAATGAGGTTTTACATTGACCTGCACCGTCTCCTAACCATTCCCTCTGGATATGGTAAACTGTTTACAATCAATAAAAAAATGTCCTTTGCATCGAATTGATTGATTGATTTCTTTTAGGGAGTGCCACACAGTTGGGATTTGGCTACAAAGAGGAATTGATTTAGTAATGACTGTATTTCCCAAAAGGACATTTTTTCACCATTTCTGCTCGAGTGCATAATGTAGCAAATGGTTTTACTTGGTATTGATAATGTCACTATCATTCTTTTCTAATTGCAGGGCTAATTGCTCAAGTGTTAAATGTAAACCTTATTAGGTGGTATTTATACCTTCAAAACAATGCCTAAAACACTTGATAGACAATCAGTAGTGTATACTGAAGATGTATAGTGCATCTAATATGTCTTTTATAACTGTTGGCTTGTGTTGTCTTTTTCAGGAAAGACAATTAGCACACGTCCTTTTTTAAATGCCACAATTGATTGTTTTTGTTTTATACTCAGCAGCTACTTTATTTTCCGTATTAACTAAATCTTGACTGATTTTACCATCTATATTTGTACATTTGTTAATTATTGATGAATATGGACAAGTTAAATCTAACCTCCGGCAACTTTCCCATTTATTGTAGGAGGCTCTGCCAGTGGGCCAACAGGACTTTTTCTGTAGTATTACCATTCCTTTTCACAAGTGTCTTGCCAGTGGCTCTAGATGCCTGTAGCTATTTTGCCCTGTGGGAAACATTTTCTCTAGTGACTGTTGCCAATCTCGTACCTACTTCCAAAAGGTCGGTGCCAGTTTCTACCCCGCAGTCGAACATGTGCACAACCCCTTTCCTTGCATCCAGCTCACCTAATTATCCTGGTGCTAGGAGGCATGTCAGAATGTATTCATCCTGCTACTGCCAAACTGGTTTCCGTCGTGTACTCTTTAATTGGTCTTCATTACAAAAGGTATGTAGTATAGAAAACAATAAGCTGCTTGTACAGTTATATGGAGGAAGACGCTCAAAGTATTTGTTTTCTTTGCGTGCCGTACTCACTCAACTCAGACACACATATATAAGCTGAATATAGATGGTTTGGGGGGGGGGGGGGGGCTGTTTACAAGCAGTAAACAGTAACTCACTTTTCAAGATAAATGACTTGTACATTTGATAAACTCTTGAGTTTCTCTCTGTTTCATCTATCTTTCTTTCTTTCGATGTTTTGCTCAGAGGTGATGCTTCTCCATATCCAGCAGTGACAGCAACAGTTTTCCTGTAAACCCACCTTGTCTCCTAAAAGTTATATTTACATACTTTTTTACTGCATTGTTTTTGTGGTGACAAATGTATTCAGTGGCTAGATCATACTCAGAGACAACGCAGCGTTCAGGGTGGATGGTGGTTCTACAAAGTGCAAGACTATGACTTCAGAGACTGGGGTTTGCATTCTGACTTCTGACTGTGGTTAGGGTCAGGCAGTAAAAGCATATTGCTTAAGGTTAAGAAAAGATTGTGGTTAAATGTAAATGAGCAAACTGAACAAAAATATCTCTGTATCAGTCCAGACCACAATCTATGCCTAGCCACAAAGACGTTTAAGCAATGCTATAGTCATTACAAATTAGTTGTATATAAATGTAATTTCTAGGAGGCATGGTAGAAAAAAGACTGATTAGTTTGCATGAGCATGACTACAGTCACAGATTATCTAAGAGGGTTCTTTTTAGAATAATTTATGTGACAGGAATCTGTTTTTGTGACAATATCCCCTGAAGTACAACTTCAGAGTAGAGTTTGATAGTAACAACTTAATTGTGATACTAGAGTTGCAACCCATTTTCATTGTCAATTAATCTGCTGATTATTTTCTTGATTGATCAATTAATCATTATGTCTATAAAATGTCAGAAAACAGTGAAATATGCCCAAAACAATATAACCTTCAAATTACATTCTATGTTTGACCAACAGTGTAAAACCCAAAACATCAACAGAAAAGTAATAAGCAGCTATGAGCAGTTAATTGTTCTTTGAAGCAACTTGTACCAGCCTCTCACATATGATTTTCTGTAATTTTCTGCAAATTAATATTTTTGGGGGTTTGGACTAGAGGCATTATTAACAATTTTCTTTCAATTCTACAAAAAAATAACCATCACATTTTTCAATAGTTGCAGCGTGGGTGGGCCCTAGGGTGTATGACAAAGAACAGCAGCACATCCTTTCATATGAGCTGTTGTAACCTGCATATGTTGGTCATTTTTTTCTCAAAAATGACTGATGAGATTAATAAATAGTTTACTTTTTTCAGATTACTAATCAAAAAACTGACTAATTGTTTACTTACACCATTCTTGATCACACTCAGTAAGATATTAATTAAGTCATTTGTAAATAAATAACTCACTTGAGTGGTTAGTCAGTAAGATTCTTAATCCATATATTTTCAGTACAATAAATTAATATATAAATCAAATCTAGGGCACACATTTAAAATCCAGGCATATTTGGAGCAATGACCTCAACTTGACAAGATTCATATTCTTTTTTGGCTGTGTTTGCTGTGACCACAGCATGGCACAGTTAGTGATAAGCAGCATGGTGAAAGAGTCAGAGGGATTTATCTGTAGCACTGCTGAGTGGGGAGCTGATAAAGGGGTTAACACAGATGACTTGTTTTGACAGTAAATGAACAGAGGAGGTGGAAATGTGTTGACGCCATTATGCAAAACAGGAGAATGTATTTAATCAGGAGTTGATGGTAATGCTGTGCCAAAAGTGTTATGTGTTGATAATTACAACTTAGGTTACTAAAATATAGTCCAGAATGACTAAGAATTAAAATATTATGGCACATGATTCATGTAATTATGATCATGATACGGGAATAGTATTCATTTGTGTACCTCATTCTACAAATTTCGTGGCTCATTCGGGATAAAAATGGACCCCTGAAAATAAAACTCTCAAACAGTGCTGTGGTATATATGTAGTATAGACTGTTTATTGGCATGGTTGCTAGGAATATTTTTAAAATCATGTGATTTGATATTTGCACACGCTTCTTGTGGTGTTTGAGTTCTGCTTATTCTTTGGTGCTACTTTTTGAAAGTGTAAAAGTTCAAAAAAAAAAACAACATTTTTTAAGAGAGCAGGTGGCCATCATGGGGTTGGTCCGTCTGTCCAATCTATCAGGCCATGAGTTCTTTCTTGGACAATAACACACTCAAGCAGCAGAGCAAAGAAAAATTGATCAGGCCACTACCCTCAGACACTGATCGTGCTGTTCTGTTTTCCTCGCTGGCTTTGATCAGAGAGGTTACACCTCTTGGTTGACAAAATAAGGAAAAGAGAAGTAATAATATTGCATTTTACTTTCAGTCTCTAATCTTATTTTCAAAAAAAAAAAAAAAAAAAAAAGTGAGTGAGAAGAGCAATTAGTGTGTTCCAAATGTAATTTCCCCATTTTGATTCTTTACTGTACTTTCATTCATTGTAATTATTAAAGGGTTTACAGAGTAATTGCTTTTGGATCAGAGGAGCTGAAACATCAAAAGGCAATTCATAGCATCTCCACACCTACTCTGAGAATAGGGAGTAGGCATTGGCCACGGTACCAACTTGAAATAAACCATTGAAAATCATGTGATTGGACTGACCATTCTGGAGTGCACAGGAGGCAGTATATCTGTTAAGGGCTCACTCATTAATCAGCGCGTATTAGCTCATTATGTATCTATCTATACAATCTTATTAATGGTAAACATTTTTGGCATCCTATTTTAATTTTACAGGCAGCTTGACCTTTTTTGCCAATCTTTTTTGTGCTGATGGGAATATGCTATATAATTTAGTCTTTCAACATGTCTAGTGAAATGTCAGCCATGGTTAGGGATGTAGGCATGCAGTAGTTTGCATGTTCTCCCTCTGCCTGTGTGGGTTCTCTGCGGGTACTCTGGCTTCCTCCCACCATCCAAAGATATGCAGCTTAGGTTAATTTGTGAATGTGAGTGTGAATGGTTGTTTGTTCATATATTTTGGCCCTGGACTGTTGATCCATACAGGGTGTACCCTGCCTCCCGCCCAGTGTCAGCTGGGATAGGCTCTAACCCCCCCGTGACCCTTAAAAGATAAGCAGCATAGATAATGGATGGACGAATGGAAATTGAACCTAGTTTCCCAAATAACTTGTTGAGCAGCAGGAAGCCATGTGCATGTTATACGAATAGATAAGTGGATTGACATTGGTAGTAGAATGTGCCATTATGTCCACTTCTACACAATGTGTGTGTGCGCGTGCACTTGCTTAGTCCATATCTACCTGTTAAATACATCTTACTTTAGTTTTTGACAATTGGGAAACCTAAACATGATGAAATTCAATCTTTTTACCTTGACTGACTTGGCCTAAAAGAATTAAAAAAGGTGTTTTACTAAGTACATGGTGTAAACAAAAATTGAGGGGACACCTAACAGCAAGACAGTGGATAATGCTGAAATCACAACCCATTCACAATTTATGCCATTTTCAGGCCTGGCAAATGAAGATGGAGAAACCTGACATTACCTTACACAAAATGTGCATTTCCGCCTTGAACCCGATGCCAAAACTTACATTTGTGCTGTCCAGTGTTAATGTAAAACTCACTCTGGCATTTATTTAAAATCCAATTTAGCTCAGGTGCTGGGGGATATCAAGTCTTGATGGAGTTTTGTGTCACCGCCCTAATGAAGGAACCAATGCAAGGACTTAGAGGCTGATGAATATGAGCAGGTGTCAGAGAGTGATTTGACACATATTCCATCAATTTCGCCATGTACCTGCAAGGAAATAAAATGTATGAATTACTCATTCGGTAAACAGAGCAGCTCATATAGCACCACAAAATTGCATTAAACTGGAGGCTAAATCATTCTGCGCCTGTGTGTGTGTGTGGCATTTGCATGTGCATATATATGTGTGATTCATTTTGATAGGATCTGTCATTTGGACAGTTTGAATTACAGAAAAACACATATCCTTGATACTACAGAAAATCCAATTTTATATATCTCACCAGATTTTCTTCTGCTCTTACCTCATGAAGCTGTTGAATTGTTATCTCTACTGGACACACACAATGTACCTATAGGAAATTAAACGCTGTAGTTTAAATGCACTCCATGGAGAGATGTAAATATAAAGTGTGTGAAAGGCAAAGTTTCCCCTTCTTGAAATGAAACAAGCCTATATGATCCCCCTCTTAGAAAATGCCAGAATTTGACAGCATGGCAATACAGTATAAAGGTCTTATCTTGATGACCTGCTTAGACTGATATAGCAAAATATTGGCATTTTAATAAAAATGCCTCCTGACATTTCTGTCATTTTCTAATTCTTTTCTGTCAAGGTGACCTTTTCTTAGCCTCTACTGTGAGCATTTCTTCATGCTCACATCATCAAGGTGCTTTGAACTCTCATGTACACTTCCAGTAGGAGTATGCCATGTTTTATTGTGGCTTGGAAAAGTACAAAAACCATGAACTCAACAGGTATTGAAGGTAATAAGATTTAAAATAAATAAATAAATAAATCTTTAAAAACAATAAGCAAACAGCAGTCCATCAACTTCGAAAAGTGCACAACATTGTTATTAAAGACTGTTCTTGTTACTACAGAAACAGTTGTATATTTCTTAAAGTTATCATTTATATAAATTATTGTTTGTCACAGAGCCCAGTGTTGATCCATACTCAGTCTAACTTCATTCATGTTCATCTGTCTATTACAGCCTGTCTCTCAAATTAATCTGCAATGTGACCTTTACAGCCATCATTTGTCATGTGACTGAAGTTCAAAAGAGATACAAGTGTTTGTGAGTGAGAGAGAATACTGAGCATGCATCTGTGCAAATGTCGATGTGTCATATTGTTGTTCATTACATTGCTGTAAATCAAAATCGGCAGAATAAAGAATGCTCAGCCATAGCTTTAAAACTTTTCATTATTAAGACATTCAAGCATTGAATATTTGTCAGCTTGTTCCCAGACACATCAATGCACAATGCACACCAGTCACACGCTGCTTGAAAGCCAATTTAATTAGCCAAGCCTATCACAACAGTCTTAAACAAGACATCTTAAGACCTAATAAGACGTCAAATAATTCTGGCATCTTGTCCCCAGGAAATCAGCCACATTGTGTCTGAATATTTGTTGGCAACCTTTGCCAAACGCACTGGCTTCATTCCTCAAAGCAGTCAGTTTGGCACAGTAACTCCATTCTTAAGCATGCTTACATCTACGTGACTCCACAAACAGCAAATCAATTGCTATTGGAAACAAGTGAACTTCTTTTGACACATTAGCAGGTCCCTATCCACCAATCGTCCCCTCCTGTTTTGGCACAACAAAGGGTGTTAAACAGAAAAATTCAGATTATGCAGGGGGGCAATGAATCTTCAGATTGTAAATAAATGGAGTTTATAGTGCAAACTTTCTGTTGCCCCCCCCAAGGAATCAAACCCTGCCCTGTTTTGTTTGCAGGTCAAAATTCTGCTGCTGAGCTATTATATCAGCTCACTCCTGCAGGGCAGTGTACCAACATGCTGCTAGCCCCAAACTGGATTCTTTCCCAGCTGCTGTCATCATTCACCACATAATTTTTGTGTCTCAATTGAAAACAAGGAGGTGTGTATTAGTCCACCAACATACTATAGCAACAAAAAAAACTTTTAGTTTAGTCTGTTTGTGTAACCACTATATACTCTATGTATTACATATTTAAATCACGTCTGAGCCACACTAAATTGGCATTTGTGGTCCTCAGGGGATGAACTCCATTGATTTTGAGTGAAATTTCTCAGCAGCAATCCAACAGATTGCCACAACATTTTCTACAGGCATTTGTGTGTTTTTCTGTAGAACCAGGAGTAGATCAAAGTTGGGACATAACATCTAGAATCTATGTCATAAGAAAGTTTAAAAGTGGCCTACAGTGTACACTTGAAAACATACTCAGACTTCAGCATCTGTTCTCTCATGTCAAGTGGCCTTTCATCTCACCTCATGTCTAGTTAGATGCCACAAAACTTGACATGTTTCCTGTAGCACAGAGGCTTGTTTGTCTAAAGACAGATACCAATTTGTATGATGTTGAGGTCTGTCAATGCCCTCAAATGAACACTGTGTATTTATAGTGTTCGAATCAATACGTATCCAGGGTATCATACTCTGAACAATTTTTTTTTTTTTTTTTTTTTTTTTTATATATATCTACTGTTGGAAATTTGTGTCTGCTGCCTATACACTGCTGTTTCCAACCCAGTAGGCTCTGGTCGGTAGGCTGAGGCTTAGTTTTAGGCAGAGTGAAATATGTTATTTGTCTGTTACAAACCATGTTGGCAGTCAACTTTTATGTTAAAGACTCACCAATCAGCTATTAAATTACAAGGTTACAGATTGACTCACCATTTACTGGGCACATGGCACTGAATGTTGTAAAAAAGAAATCCTTACATACCACTTAAGAGACAACTTGCATTTACATTACATTTGTCAGTTGCCCTTGTGAGATAGATCTCTGCCTTTTTATCCATTAGTATGAGACAAAAAGGTGCTTAAATTACTTTTTCATGCATAAATTATGTCACTTCTTATGTAGTTGTCAACAAATGATTTCTACACTTAGATATTTCAAAACGGTAATGGCTGATTTTTAGTGTAATTCATTCACAAATATAAGAGGGAATCATTGTTGTATATAGAATAATTAAAATAATTAGTTTTCTGTCCCTGTTGTGACAAAAAATGTTACTACATTAACAACAATTAATGATATATTTTCAAAATAACCTTTCGTGCCGTGATGATTCTACTGGGCAGTGTTATCAGGCAATTGGCTACAGGTTCCTGTGTGATGCCCATTTTTCAATAATTTCATTTAAATGTCTCCAGTGTTTTTCCCACTTCAATATCATTGAGGATATGACTGTGTCATTCTCTTTGCTCTCACCAGGCTCTGGTTTTTATAATTGCCTTCTACTTATTCGAAGGCCAGAGGGTAGATGGAGCTGTATGTTAATTGTAAGGGCCTCCAGACATTGCACTCAGCAGTCACTGCCAATGTGGTGAAACTAATAATCTGGAGTCTGAGAATTTCCAAGATAAAGTTAGCAGATGACCTTAAAGCTGTCATTTGTTTCCTTTGTTCTTTTTTTGTTTTACAAGGTAGTTTTGACTTTTACCCGCTATTCAAATGAGAACCAAAAAAAAAAAAAAAAAAAAAAAAAAGGTAAAATTAATGGTCAGTTGGTAGTGGAGGAAGCTGAACAAACTCCACTCGATAAGTCATGCTTAACTCAACCTAATAAATAATATATCATATCCCATTATTGAATCTATCCAATCACATTAACCAATAACAAGGAGAGCAAGGGAACAGGTGAGTGGGAAGCAGCTCAATTTCATCCCATAAATAAGGGTGAGCTGACCAGCTGGGGCTTCTGCAAGTGGCTACATCAAGACTGACAGCTGCCAGATAGCTTACAGACTTGTCAGAGCCATGGATGACCTCAGTTGTCTAGCAAGTATTTTCAGGAATGTGAACGGGGGTGGCGGTGAGAAGGTCAGACATAACACCTCTTTTTATTTATTTATTTGTTTTCTTTTCAGTTTTAAAGGTGCAAAGTATTTTATTGTAAACTTCTACCTGTCATATTTGTTTTAACCTCTAATTTAGCACGCCACAATTAAGCTGTGGAGGGCTATCCATATTTCCCCAGAGTTAATGTTCATTTCTTTCTCTGCCCACACAAAGTGACAAATCAAATCTTAAGACTAAACCCCAAATAGTCTCCATTAGCAACTACAAGCAAGCATGTAGAGCAGAGAAATCTGGACCAAATTTCCTTTTGGTATCCTTAGGTCAATAAGCTTGCCATCTGTATCATTCTGTGTGGTTCATATGAAATTATTTGCAGTAACTAACACTAGTGGGGTCCAAAAGAAAGGAAAATGGGTATAAAAGAATAGATATGTCATTAATATATATTTTTAATTCTCCTCAGTAATCCTTACTGCCAACCTCCACAGGCTGACACTGATGACATCAAGGAAAAATAATGTGTTACTATCAAATGACACAAATGATATCTAACAGTAAGTTAACTTGCTTATTAATGAGTTACTTAGCTTGCTTGTTTTATTTAGTTTTACAAAAGTAAGCTAGTAAATTGTTTATTTAAACCTCAAGCCCCTTTGTGCTTTGTTTGACAAATTGTAACCTACACAAACATTTTATTTTTTGTATCTTTCTCTTGAAAACATACATTTTCCCTTTGTCACACAGAGAAGAGCATTAAAATTACATGGAGTTAGGCTGAAGTATATTGCAGTCATGCAGAATACCTGATAGGCCAGTTGTCCTTTGTCAATGCTCTGTGTGAGATGAATTTTTCTGAACTGGCAATTGTCCTGAGGCAAATGACTGTCATTTGTCAGATTCAAGTAAGGACATATCAGCAGTAACACATTTGTTCTGCATATTTTCCCCATGCACTGAATTATAGCTCTGGAATATGTGAACTCTGTTGATATGAGAGAATTATATACCCCTGTTATGGTAAGACATTGTTAAGGCATTAAAGATTATTATTGGTTACCTGTAGTGGATTATTGGAGATACCCGTGGTGTAGAAAAGATGAATTAGGAATGTGGTGTGTGCTTTTGATGACCATTGAATTTAAATCCTTGACGTGTAACAGCACTACTTGAGAAGGTGTAATGGTTAGAGTAATCTTCAATACTGACTCAAATTACATAGCTGCTATATTGATCATATGATATAAATGATGTGGATGTGTCAGTATGTATTGACTAATCACATACCTGTCAAATGCAATCGGACCAGATTAAACAATTTAAACTTCCCAGTGTTAACAGTAACCACTGTGGTATTTTTATTTCATCATGAAGTGGGCTGTTTTAAATGTATTCAGCTCTGTGTTTTACAACCCCTGTGAGCTGATTCTATTTTGTGTATTTCACTACATTCCCTGAATATTTCTGAAGCCTGCATATTTTACTGGTCTACCAGGAGGTTTTTTAGACTTAACAGAGGCTTGAGTCTGATAACTCCCAAGCTGGACCAACTGAGCACATAGGAAGATATTTGAATTTAGTATTTTTTAAACAGTTACTGTCACACTTCATTGCTTTCATCACTGTCACCACTAATCCCACAGCAATATATTAAGACAAAAATCTAATGTTTACCATCTCCAGCTTTCATTTTAATTAAGTTAAATTAGTTTCCCAAATTGATTTTGAGAGAGAGAGAGTGGAGGACAACTGCTTCAAAATACATATAACAATAATATACATTGAATAATATACATTTTTAATTGAAATATACCTACCACACACCTACCTCCTACCACATAAAAACTATGTTTTTTCAGTGACAGTTCAAAAATCTGTAAAACCTTCAGTCATAACATTAGACTGTGTATAATTAACCTAAAATGTTTTCTTATATCCTGCCTGTCTAAACCATAATGACATTACTGGCATTGTTTTTGTCTTTATATTGGTTGCCTAGATACGTGTTTCTGTAACACAGTGATTAGGTGCTTATGAACATCAAACAGCAGCCAGCTTTGAGTCCTTTTTGTCTGTTTTATTTCAGTTATTGCATTACTTTCTGATTTACATGTGAGAAATGATTGTGTGGTTTGTAGATTTTAAGCTCACCATTCACAGAGATCAACAACTTTCAGAGAAACTAATGAGTTAAATGAGTGAAACTAAGAAACTAGGTTGGGTTCTTTGCTGTGAATTTTGTCTCACCCACACAGTTAAACTTATATAGTAGTGTATATTAAGCTTCCGCATGTGTGAGGAAGGGCAATACAGACTGTAATAAATGTTTGTCTCAGAACATTCAAACGGAAAATAGAAGGATATTATTCTCAGCTTAGTTCTTATGTAACTATACCATACATGCTAGTTCGTACAAACACAGTTAAATATGTGCATGTAACTAAAAAAATTAAGTCAAAGGCCGGGTGAGGTAAGTGGGTTAGTAAAATTTTGGTTATAAAACAACATCAGGGTTGCAAAGTGCTTCACAGTGACAGAAAGGTGATAAAAGCACATGAATGAATAAATACAACACTAGCAAAAATAGTTTAGTGATCAGTGAAACTGGTGACTAATCTTGAGACAAGTCTCAGTAGTGACATCTCATGTCATGCATTGTATGTAATGCAGTGGGCAAATACAATAACACCAGAAGGCAGTATTTATTTTTTCCCTTCATCTGGATGCTTCATTTCTTTTCTTTTTAGTCAGCAGGTTTTTGTATACTTAGAATGACTACATAAGGTATTCACATCACTCCTTATCTGCTATAATTAGAAAGTACTTGCACTTCTACTAGTTCTATTGCAACTTTTGCAATTAATACTTTATCACTAATATCATTAATACTACTGGATTACTGTATCACTTTACATTTTTACATGCTGTTCTTCTCTCGCAATTCTCTTGCTGTGAATTGATTTGAATTGAATGGAGCTACTCACAGTTCTTCCATACAATTTAAATACAGTAAGCAGCATTATACTGTACATGTTTAGGTCAAACTCAGGTTAGGGGATCTTTGTCACTGATCAGCATCTTTAACATTCTGGATGATCATGGTCATTCAGCTTCCTCTGTTGCGACTAGCATAATGACCACAACCTGTTAATAAAATTAAACAAGGCATTCTACCATAAACAGTGTCCCACTATTAATCTTAAAATTGAATATCATCAGTATTTAATTGCAAAAATAGTAAGGGAGGAGGTGGAATTTCCCTCAGACATGCTTTTTGTAGACAGACAAGGTGGAGGGTTTGCCTGTTTGAAAGCATTCATGCACATAACCACAGCCTGTTTTGCTCACAACCAAGCATCTAACCTGAAGTGGCTGTCCATGCTTAAAATAGGAAATATTGATCCAGACTTAACCCCCATGTATTCAAAGTGTTAAGGGTGAGGAATTTATAAGGCCTTAGGTGAGAAAATCCAAACCCTTTAAAGGACCTGACCCTTTAAATCTTTGGAGTTAGACTGAGGAATCAATATTACAAACATGTTTTAACCCTCAGTATTACTTAATCATACCTGACTTTGTGGAGAGAAAAAAATATCTGGCCTTAGTGCCTCAGTTTTTGTGCTTTGATCCTGCATAGCTATGCTCATGAATACAAGGAAGAACAAACTGACTTTTTTTGAAGATTCTCTTCATACATCTTTTTTTGTCATTAGTAGTCATTATTTGCTTTAAGGTTTTAAACATAAATACAGTATAAACATCACAAACTAAAACTCAAGGCAGCAGCTCAGTGGTGCCACAGTTAGAGCAGTGATACTTATTAGTTTAATTTAAATAGATATATATATTTGCTTGTAATAATTTCCTATAAATTTACATGATATTCCATATAGATATTTGTTTGTACTTGTTTGCATATCTTATTCTGTCTGCACCTTGGTATTAGTTATTATATATTATTATTTATTGTCCCAATATGAATTGTAATTTTGGGCACCCTCTTCACCATTCTACCCCATACATAACTTCTGTATGTAAGTATTCTAGTGAATATGAAATTTCTGGGTTTTGAACTTTGTATGATCCTCTTGTAGATACTGTAACAACAACTTAACATTATAGTAATCCTAACATGTTTCTGTGGGAATAAAACCCCTTACAGCAGCAGTGATATTTCCACTGGGTTTACATGATCAATTCAGCTTGTGTTTGGGATTATTTAATGCATCAAAGCAAAATGTATCTTACCTTCTACTGTTTGCAATTGTGCAAATGTATTATTTAGATAAAAAGTCCTTGCTCAAGGTAACACAGAGACAGGGTGACTTAGAAGTTAGACTTTCCCATCACCAGAAGGTTAAAGGCACAATATCTAGCCTGTGTCCATTTACAATGTGTGTCCTTGAAAGAAACACATAATGAAAATGCGAGATTATATTTCTTAGATGGGACTGCCGTCTAAATGCTTGAAAAGAGAGTAAGCGGGAGAATATTAAAATTGAATTCATTTTTCTTTTCCTTTTTGCTCTGATCACAGGGCTACATAGTGTATTTAATCTGCTGAACCCCAGTATGCTCATTCTCTGTGTGCAGATGTGTTAACTGTCCTTCATCACAATGCAAGGATTTAACCTCAGCAATATCTGTACACAAAAGGTGTGATCACACCAAGTATATTTGGATTAGTTTACTTAAAGTTGCTATACTTAGTAGTTTTATATATTAAAAACACTTGGTTAAACAACTACAAAAAACAAAAGTTGTTCATAGTGATGAACCTACAGAGAATTATATGACTGCAGATCCCCTCAGCTCCCACTTACCTCTCTAATTTTTCAGCATCTTTCACATGAGTATTTTGGGTTTTGGTTGGGTCTCCCTTCTTGTATCAATCACATGTCCAGCAGCAACACATTGGTGTTTTCAGAAAAAAGAAAAAAAAAAAAAAGCTGTAAAAACCAACCAAATGGCCGACCAGGAAAGTTAGACATGGTGGTGAGCATAACAAAGCATTTATCAGCTAGAGAACCAGATATTTTTTATGAGCTGGTGGACACCAAACATAGAGGTTAAAAAAAGTTAATGTTGTTGCATGTATGCAGGATGTGTCAATAAGCTACTGTTTGCTAGCAAGTTTGCCATAACAACGTAAAAGGCAACAACAATGTTAGCTTGTTTCTGCTGCTTCCAAGCTTCCAAAAAATCAGCTATTACAGGCAGAAGCTCAGAAATGTTTAAAGCTGGTTTCGTCTGGCAGACTATAGGATCAAGAAATGATAAAAAAAGAATATCAGCTGCTTGAAGGTTCTGTACAGTGAATGCATCAGCACTGTTACTTTGTAATTTAAATATGTGAACCTTAACATACCAAATTTGAAAACATGAGAAGTATAACTTTCACACTATGGCTTGGCTCAAACAAAGCAAACTGTAGGTGTGATCACACCACAGGAATCAACTCATATTTATGGCCAGTGTGCTTTTGCGACAAAGGAACTTTTAGAAAATTAACAGAAGCTATAATAAATGGGCTGTGTGCCCAGAGCTCGAACTAAATCTTGACCCAACTGTAGACTAATCAATTATATATTGATGAAGTGTTGTAAGTTTGTATCTCATCATGCCACCTTTTGGCACAGTTACAAAGGGGAGGAAAGGTGCCAGAAGAGCTAAAATTAAGCAGTGTCTCCACAACTACTCCACAACGACTCTCGCTCCCATGGATCAGTGTCACATGCTGCCAATCCCCTCTCAGTTTGGCAGACTCTTCTCTGGGTTGCCTCTGGTAAGATCCTGCAAGCCAAGAAGAAGAATAAACAGAAAAATGGTATACTAGAGGCACTGCTGTATCTGGAATAAAAATCCTGGATGACTTTGACAAACTGATTAGTGAGCAGACGGGTAACACAAGATTAATGTGTGTAATTACCATCAACATGGTTTATCTCCAAAGGAGAGTTTTTTGTGACAATAGGATAAACTAACAGTATAATCTACAGGGTTTGTTGAAACATACAGTATAGGTTAGTCTTCACTGGTAGAAGCCTCAGGCTTTAAGCATGGCACAGAAAAAAGTACAACAAATCAGATGAATTGAATAATGTGCCTGAAGTATTTGTTTCATAAAAGTCTCTGCATTCAGGCAATTTACCTTACTTTCAGTCAGCAGGCTGCATGGCTGCAGGAAGCTAAAAAAGAAGCTCTGTTTCCGTTTCCATTAAATCATTTTCCAATTTCCAACAGAGGTGAGCTTTGTCAATAGCTCAGTACTTGATTGTCTGATATCCATTCAAACCAAATAACATTTTTATGCCAGTGGAGTTTTTTATGTCCCTTGCCATCAGCCCAAACATGCAACTGTTGCTGATCTAAAAACAACAGCAAAGATGTTGGTGATCCTCTGACTTGTAATCTAGTGTGACAGGCAAGTTAAACTTTGCAATTATCTAGTGAAGTATCTCAGTAACATTTTGTAAAGACCTTCATGTCTCCCTATATACTGTGGTGACCCTGACTTCTCCTCTAGCACCACCATGAGGCCAACATTTGTGGTTTTAAATTTAATCTTTCCTGAACTGTTTGATGGATTGCCATGAAATTGGGTACATACGTTTATGTAATCATCAGGATGTACTGTTAAAAAAAAAAAAAAAAAAAAGTTGGTTAAACATTAGTAAGCTACCAGACTTTGTGTAGCTCACATTGATAGTCATAACTCCTGCTGTCTGACTTCTTTCCTGCTGAGCCTTTCAGCCCAAAACAGGAGCAGCTTGGGTTGGACAACCTGGGACCAGAATGCTGTCAAACTCCTGCCACCCAGGGGACAGAGGTGTTATTAATGTAATATAAAACACAAACCAATGGGGGGTTTGCCTTTGAACGTTCCCTGGTAAACTGCCTGTTGTGAACACCTCTCTACATCAGCCACACTAAAAGACTCGCACACATACAGAGGAATGATCAGTAAAACTATAGCATTAGGCTCAGAGTGTTGTTTGTGTTTCCCCTCTCTAGAGGAGGCCCGAAGAAATGAATGATTGATAGTTAGGGTTCGGTGTCTTTCAGCATTTTCCCAGAACAGTATCCTCTATCCTGCCTTATATAATGACCCCACTGAGTTAGTGTTTGAAAAGTATATCTATATTTATTCATTCATTTATTTATTTTTGCCTCTTAGAAATACAGTGTGGCTATTTCTTCACCGTCTCCTCAGTATAATGTCTAGTTTTCCCTTTTATCACTGAAGAAGTGACAACTTTTTTCGTCAGTGCGATGCAGATGGTACGTCTCGTTTTAGCACACAGTCTGTTGTTGGACATAAATAAGGCTTTGATGTCATAACTACCTTTTATATTTGTTAAGATGACAATTATTTCTTACACTCTTTTGTGCCCTATTAACTAATGATTTTATGATTTTACTGAATGCTGAAATCCTTTTGACATCCCATGACTGATTTCATTAGCATAATGGAATTGAATTATTGCTCATTATGATCCAAAATGGTACATATATTAAATTATGCTCATGTGGCCTTTGCTTAAACTATGTTGTCTGTTCATCTGCTTTTTACCCTACTGGGCTATTGGGCTATAAAATAAGCTCTTGTTTGTCTCAAAACTAGCTGAGCAGACATTGCTTGTATGCAGTTATGGTATATTAAATGATAATAATTCAGAAACACCTGGGTGGGGTGTCTAACTGTTCTCCCAACTGTACATTCACCACCAAAACAACTACAGGGGATCACAGTCCATTGCAAACATCTGAGATAAAAACAGCAAGAGGAAGTGACTTAAGAAAACGTGCAAAACCTTGAATATTCCTGAGGGTACCTTCAAAATCGTATAAAGAGACGGAAAAGAATATGAATCAACTCCAAATCCACCTAAAACAGTCTGTCCTCAAAACTGCTTTGTCCAGGCAAGAAAGGTTTTAGTTTAAGACCAGCAAGAGGCATATAGTAATTCTGAAGATGATATTCTCCAGCTGCTGAGGTGGGAGAAACTGTGCATACTACAGTGCACAGCATATAGGGAGAGGAAACAATTTTGAGATTTTGGGCCATTTTGCTGCCATAAATGTGTCCTTTCAGACTAGTGAGAAAAAATGTCTAGTTTTCTGTTCTGTAAGCTAATGCAAATTTCATAGATTTGATTAGTAGTGCCTTGTTTACACATTTAAACACTTCAGAGAACTTGTAATACAAAAAAATAATTGTCTTAATGTAAGTAACCAAGTGTGAAAGTTTCATGGTGATATCTGTTAAAATGTTAACTCTATTAACCTTAACCCTCTTGGCTTACCAGGGGTCATGTGCCTGACTGTTCTTGGTTGGGCTTGATGACTTCCTTATCACATTGAGGTTGCCAGGTAACCAGTGCAGATTTTTTTGAGTTGCCAAGAAAGTATGTGGCACATAACTCCCTGTAACCTGACTTAAACTGTCAATAGAATGTTATTTTTGGCTTTATCTACACTGGTATACTAAGGTAGCCTAACAGTCTCCTGGCTATAACACCATATTGGATGGACAGATAGAAGAGTGGTATCAGTCCTAACATCTAACTCTTGGTAAGAAAGCCGATAAACTTGTATCTCAGAAAGCTGCACTGTTCCCTTTAATATTTTAAATACTATGGTCCTACTATACTTTTTGTTTTGTAAACAAGGTGTGGAGGTTGTGTGTGAAAATCATTAGGTGCTTGGTATTTGTGCAGCTGTTGTTGGCTGGCAAAAAGGCTGAGTGCTTTCAAAAGGGGTTGTTGTAAGGATAGAGCTGAATAGAAGAACTGAAATATAAATAAATAAGGACACAGAATGTTAACTTTGTTTACCATGCCATTTATTATTGTGCTTTTTACTTTCATCTTAGTATTTTTATGTATGAAATAACAGTTGGATATTTGCAAAAATTGGAAGAATTTGAAGAGCTGCTTCAACATCACTTACATGTGTTGCCAAAATGCAACATGAAGGATGAAGTGTTTGCCCATTGAGAACTGTGTGGGAACAAATTTGTACCCTGTGTGTTGTTCAGTGTTAATTTAACAAGCAGACAGCCAAAAAGTCAGTAATACTTACTTAAATAATAAATATGCAAAGAAAACCAGATTTTAGGTTTTAAGAGGATGACAAAAAATCCTGTTGTACTAAGATATATTTGTTGTTTAAAAAAAACTGTCACTGTCAGTGAGATGACTAAAAGAAAATGGAAAGCAAACCCATTTTGACACACTAGACAGACAAAAGCAGACATTTCACTCAGTGAAATGTTTTCTGAAGTTGTTTTCTGGTTGTCCTTACACATCACCTCACATCTGTGGGAGCAGCAGAGTGGCGTGAGACTGAGAGGCCAGGAGTTAACTGGCCAGCACTGGATCGATCCTGGGTCAAAGCAAAGGCAGCCAGTGGGTATAGAGGTCAACTGACAGCTATGTGCTCCTCCTTAACTTACTGATTTCTGCTTTAACCCTTTGACTCAAAGACTTTTACCAGTTCTACTGTACTCTGTGCAGTAAAATCTATAGAGTGCAGTTTGCTGTTCAGTCAATACCTTGACTTGGCCTTTCCAGTTTTGTCTTGTGGTAAATAAGTGCAGCACAGTTTGTTCCTTTAAGGTGTATCATAATGGCTTTGCATATTTACTCTCAACCCCATATAACCACCAAGATGCATTTGTCATATGAGCTATTCACTTTCATTTGCTTTGTAGGGGATTGTACTCAGTGTTCTTTTTTATGTACAGTGCTCTGGTGAAAGAGTTCATTGCATTTGAATAGCTGTGGAGTCAGTGGACACTTCATTTGCACTGCATCACTCTGGGGTTTGACTCCGCATTGGCATATCTCACCACAGCTGTATTACAACTGTAGCCCTAGAAACCAGATTATGCAAAAGAGGAGCATTCTCCTGTGAGCCAAAGTTACATCCAAGTGCAAAATTAGCCAAGCACTGAGAGACAAACAAGATCATAGAGAGTGAGAGCAACAGAGGGAGAAGGGGTGAGGAGGGGGGTGTGATATGTAGATGCAAGCTAAATATACCCCCCAGTTTATTGACCATAATGATTTGGTAAGCACTGACTATCCTCCACTCAGAAATCACTGATTCTGATTTGATTAGTGAAGTGACTGAGTGGCAAAAACACATTTCCCTCCCAGACTGACTTGAGTGAATGAGTCCATCAGAGGAATTACCTTCTCGGTCTGTTGTGTTCTCATTGGATTTGACTGTGACTGTTGCCAATAATATCTGCCAATCTTTAATTGTCATAAATAAACATTATATACTCAGATTACAAGTATTCTGAATTTTATTCTACAGGGATCTGGCCACTGTAGGTTACTCTGACTCCATTTATGCTCAGAGTAATGACAGTTTTTCCAATGAGTTAGCACATCCTTTAAAGAAGTACCTCAGCTTTTTGAGAAATATGCTTTCTTGCCGAGAGTTAGATGAGAACATTGATTCTACTCTCAAGATAGCAAATAAACATATTTCCCAAAATGATGAACTTATTTTTTTAAGGCAGTGAATGACTTCCACTATTCAGTGGCTGAAGAGACTCATTTAAAATCAGAATGAATGTACAACAAACCTTGTTAAACAATGCAGTGAAACATTAAATAGAAAAGAAGACCTTGTTACAGCTTTTTGAGATTTTTCCATGGATTGTTGTTGTGAGGCATGAAACTTCCATCATATTATTGGTTAACATCATGTCAATATTTTTAAGGCCTTGCAGGTCAGGTTGCAATACATGAAACAGAGAAAGTATTCATTAAAGTGAGTTGGTGCGAGGATATGCTGTGCACACTAAAAATAGGGAGGCTCCACTAGAATATCAAGGACTCAGCATTAACATACTTGCCCCCCTACAGACAAGTTACATAAACAAGCCAAAAGAATGCATTGTTTTGAAGTTTTTGGCACAGATGGGGATATGACAGATACAGTAGCATGAATGTAGACAAAGTAATTAAGCCTTTCATAAATCACTTAAACATTCCATGTGTATATTAGGCACTTATCAAACTTAACAGTTCACAGTTGTGACAACTTTGTTTTTTTTTCTTAAATGTTGTCAGATTTTTTACAGTCTCTTGGCAGATGTTGAATGGCACAGAATAAAAGAAACAAACAGTGTAATGACAGCTTGTGATCAAAGTAAATGAGTCATTAATAAGATGTAAGCCTCGTGCACTATCTTCATTTTGTTCTTTCATGACAGGGTATGAAAAGAACTTTGAGCATTTATCAGACAACATGTTAATTCATGTCACTATGAAGAAAAACTGGGATAATACCAGTTGAAAGTGAGAAACTTCTCAAGTAGCAAGTCTCAAACAAATATAGCATTGCTCCTTCTTGCAAGCACTGTCGCTGTCAAGTCAAGTCAGTTTTATTAATATTGCTCAAAAATCACAACTTTTACTCACAGGACATAAGGGTTGTGCAGAATATCCTCTCAATGTCATACTAACACATAAGCACGTCTTACCTCTCATCAGTTAAGAAGTCGGTTAGTTGGCAGTATGAAATCTTAACAAAATGTAGACCTTTAGCTACACATTATAGTAATCTTTTCGTCTGCTCTCAGAGTTCAGTATGCTACAGGGATGGCCGTGTCAGACAGTCGGTCAACCACTTTGCTTCAACAACAAAAATATCAAAACAGATATGCATGGTCCCCAGATGATGAAGAAGATGAAGCACTGACTTTGCTTGTCCCCTAACTTTACCTCCAGCTCCATTATGAGGTTGAAATTTGTGATTTTGAATCAAATGTCTCAACAATTATTGGATGGAGAACATGGAGATTATTTAGGATGAATTGAAACTTGATTCCCAAACTGCTCAACTAGCCGTCTGCTGTGGTATTAAACAATGCTTTTAGAGCAATAAGAGTGAACTAAAACAGTAAAGATGCGAGCTGGATAACTGAACAATGAGCTGAAACCCATTGTAGAGCTCAGTAAAGCCTTTGGAAGCTTCAGATTTGGGTAGTAATTTTTGGTTCATCATCATGAGTGACCCCTTTTACATTGTCATGTTGTTTTCACATTTGATACATTGCTCTTAGCAATATCAGATTTACCTTTTTAATACTTTTTACTTGTTGCTGCTTATATATGTTCTGTTTTAAACCACAAAAACTGAAAGAAATGGGTACTTGTGTATAGCTGCAAAGAAAATACAGTTAGTTGTTCAGACACAATATGTTTGCAGAATGACTGAATTGTAAGAGCTATACCATATGCTCTAGGAATAAAACAACAACAGATAGCCCTCAGTAATTATTAATTCCAACTGTGTGCCTCTGCCAACACACTGTAAAGCTTACAATATGCTCAGGACTTCACAAGTGGACTATCATTTACTTCCACATGCTTCACATTATTCTGAGACTGCTGTTTTCCCCATTAGGGAGATGAATCCATTCGCCGATGATTTGCATAAACACCTGTCAGTGCTTTGTCTCCCACTGGTACCTAATGAATTTCAAGCATTGACTGTTCTTTGCTGCTCACTTCCCCGCCAGTCACAAGATGCCCTTTCCTGACACTGGAGTGTAGATTTTGTCTCACTTTCTTCTTAAAGTTGCTTTCGGCAGGTTCAGGAGAATTCATCCTTCTGTTCATTTGATTTCAATTTTTTTCTCGCTAATTTGTGTCTTCGTTACCACTTAAAACAAATTGGTCTGAATTATCTGTTAATATAACTCTGTTATATCACCAGTTTAAAACCAAGATGTGTCTTACTCTGTGATTTACTGCAGACCCAGGATGCATAGCACAGTTAAATAAACAATTCATTTTTTTAAATTACATGGCTTGTTTTTAGCAGAATTAATTATCTTTAAAATCTGCCACCTTTGACACCTCATTTTCATTTCCATAGCTAAAAAAAATACATAAAATTTATAATATGTTCACAGCAAATAACAAAACCCATGTGAGTGCACCCGGAGAGGAGGGATTCTGAAGTCTTGACGGTGATGAGTTGGTTGCTGCCTCACACAGTTTGTTATAAATACTGCCTGAGACTGACTGGCTATAGGAGCCATGCATCACCTGGGCAGATAGGCCAGTAAAGCGATGATGCGTGTGTCCTTGGCATGGGGGGTGAGAAGGGCTCATAGCTTTTATCTCTGGCAAGCATCAGCAGAGAATAGCCATCACAAGGTCAGCCTTGAAGGTGAAACATCAGTGGGGATGGTTTGCTATTATAATTCATTTAGTAGACGTACTGTAAGTGGCAGAAAGGCATTTGTGCAATTTGTTAAACTGAATTTTACTGTTAATAAAATTTCCTGAGAGGTATTTGAAAGCTTTACTCGGGATTTCTGCTGAATGATGCAGACTGTTTCAGGGGTGGAGCAGAAACTAAGGTAACGCAACGATGTTGCAGAGAAGCTTTGTTCATATTCAGTGTTCCAGGATATTACTGGCATTTTAGTTTGACCTCATGCATATTTTGATTATGTATTTCAAATATGATTGAGTGAGGGGAGAAAACAAAATCATTTCTGCTCCTATTCAGCCTCCATTGCTCACTCACCTGTACTGTGTCCCAAGGTGTTTCTGGTGGAGGTTGAAGTGCTGTTTTGAAAATAAATGAAATTCTTTGAACTAGTGTTTTCTGAAAGGTTTGCATGTTTTAAGTTGAGATGCCTTTTTCCTTTTATCACAAATTTATTACATTCATCTTCCATTCCTATATGTATATATATATATAATGTATTATGTCAGAGATGTTCCTCATGGTCAGATATTGACAAAGGATATTCATACCTGTCTTGGCAGGTGATGCCAATAGCATGATCTTTTTTCTCTTATACATATTCATGTTGGAGGATGATTTCCACTGCATACCAACAGCACTGACTTGAAACACCTTCACAAGCATGATACCACATAATAAAGACATTATTACTGTATGCTTGGGCAACAAAGAGCACATGGTTAATGTTAACAAAACATCAGGATCAAAGCAAATATTAAGTATGCAAGTAAAACCACTTGATTAAAGATTCTGAAAAGATTGCGCGTACAAAAACTGAATATATAAATGTCAAACAGCAAAACAATGTGGTTTTGCTTATGAATTTCCCAGAAAAATCCAAAGTTTAAGTTGAATCCAAACATTACTGGGTTAGATTTGGATAGATTAGATTAGGATAGATAGATAGATAGATAGATAGATAGATAGATAGATAGATAGATAGATATTAAGAGAAAAAAATATAAATTGAAACAAAAACAAAAAAAACAGGTCAGTTTCCTGTACAAATGAACCTTTGTCATAAGAGTTTCTCAGATGAATTAGTGCTTGATCTAACTTAAGAGACACAGTGCGGTCGAATTAGAGGGGCAAAAGGAAGGTGACGGTATTTGGCACAGGCTCCATGTTTGCTTAGCGGTGTAGTCAAAGAGGCTGGAAATACAGCAGATGGCCAAACAATAACCAGAAGCAAAATGTGCAGTCCTGAGAGGGATGGGATGAAAGTTGTTGGAGGAGTTGGCATTCAGTAGTTCCCCTTCACCAGCGCCTGGCCTTTTTGATGTGTTCCTCCCTGTGGCTGTGGTCATTCTAAACCAATAAATCATGGTGACAATAAATGCTGTGACATCTGCCACACAGCATCTGATGGCTGACAAAAGTCATCTGTACCCTTGATCTGTGAAGGGAGAAGACAAAAATAATGTGCAGCCAAGAGCCAATGAAATGAGCCACCCCATGTGTGCCACAGCTGATATTGGCAGATCAGTCGGTAAATTAGTGCAAATTGAATCGCTGTTTCTGTTCTCAGTTAGTAATGTCACTACTGCTCAGCGTTGACCTTGACAGTTAGGTTGATGACCATGAAGACACACATAATGTTAACATTCACCGAAATTATTACAAAGATGGCCATCAAGCCAGTTTTTCTTAATTATATAAATAACTAACATAAGTGGTTTAATCAGTGAATGTTATTTTAACAGAAATTGAATATTAAATGTAGTGCCACAGCCACTGAACTCATGTCACTGAGAATATAATCAGCACCATTTGAATTTGGTTTCATTCCTCTTTCCTTTTGGAATAATTTTCTCTCACAGTGTTTACAAATACCAGAACCACAGATTTCACATTTTATCAGTCTGGAGTCAAGCTATTTTAAAATCAGTGCCATTTCACCATAGAGTGCCATACCAATGCATACTATGCCAAAGCAACAATGAGCAGGGACTTCATGATGACTCCCGGGCAGAGAGGGAACAGATGGGGGCTGAGGAAACACCTGGGCGACGGGTTACACATTCTAAAGCCACCATGTGCAAAGCCAGCCTGTCATGCAGAAATAGGAAGACAACAAGGGATATAAAAGGAAGTGGCTCAGTGTCTGTGTTTGCATGCTCAGATAATTTTTGCCTTAGCCTGCTTACTGAGATAACTTGATTTTGGGTTGAAACAGCTAAACATAATAACTCACATAAGCTCATACTGCACTTAAAGTATCAAGATAGTTTAAGTACCTTCAATATGTAACAGGTTACTTCACCAAGTACACAAACTCAAATTTGAACAGTATTATGGGTGTATTTTCAGCAAATGAGTTCACTGCCTACTGCTTGAAAGTAACCTACCATTCAGATGTAAAGAGTAGCTTGCAGTTGAACCTTTTTTATTTATTTATTTTTGACTCTGTGCTTACTCTGTGGTTGGAATATTCTGTGCAATAGTAATAGTAATACTTTCATGGATATGTGATGTTATTCACAAAGCTACTTCTGGCAGTAGCTAGGTTTGACAGAGCTAGCTTCTTTAGCCTTCTTTAGCTGGGGGGAGGATTTTTTTTTATCTGCCTTCCCAAGCAGATGACTTTATAAAATTATGTGTGAAATAGCAGTTCCATGCCATCGCATTCACCTCAGTGCCATCCATCAATAACGTCAAGCATTACTGGACCAATTTATTAGAAGGATCTGTATTGAAAGTGCTCTGCAAACCAAGATTTTTTTTTAAAATGTCACTCTTTTTGAACACAGCAATACGTTATAAAAGCTGTCTCAATACAATATTTATTTTGAGTACAGTTACTGTACAAAGTGCTTCACAGTAAAAATGTCCCTGCACTGGGTTAGGGTTATTATAATTTTGCCCATTCAATTCTCCATCTTTACTGTCAATCTGCTTAAAAGCTGTTTCTTCTATTTAACTTGTGCTCAGATTTTTCCAGGGTATTATAGACTTCTACAGGGGCAATATTCCTATAACAAGATGTACAGAATAGAAAATCATTGGCAATGGGTATCCCATGGGACTGTGGGACAAAAGTGGGATAGGTCTGTGCTGTCAAGGGACTGCTGGCATTTGATATTTCTGTCTGCATCTTGAGAGTTGAAACTAAACAGACTGTGTCCCATGACTTGGAAGAGTTCTCAACTCAAATAAACAAAGCATTAATTTACATGTATTAATATTAAGTAAAAACTGTTGGTTTCTTAACAAGGCTACCAGTGTGTGCTAGGTGTTTATCACAGAGATGATGATACAGAAGTTCATTGTTAAGAGGTTACTTCTTGATCTTGCCACATGTCTTTTAAATGTATATTTATGAGGACCCCTGGCACTTGAAAGCAAGCCAACTCAAGCCCCAAGCACGTAATTCCCCATTAATTAATGTATTTATTCAACACTATGTTCAAGCTTTGGTGTGCCCTCTCTTTTCAAAACTGCCCTTTTTGAAGATGTTGTTATGTGCTTAATAGCCAAGATGCACATTGTTTTTATTTCTGTTCCAAAGATAACAACAGTGCCTATTTCCATTTTGCAAGGACAGGGAGGAACATGTGATTTAAGATATACATAAATAGAGACTTAAATTAAGTGCCAGAAATAAATATGTGCAAAGGAGGAAAAAAGAAACAGCTTTCTGGTGGGAATCAGAAATGGAGCATGAAGCTTATGAAACAGCAATGCCACAGGCTCATACAATTATCTTTCAATTCCCATGGCAAAGCAGTGTTATTGTTCCAACAATATTTTCTGCAGGAAAAAATTCTGTGAAATTGTTACCAATTTACTGGGGGATCTATTGCATCAGAATAGAGCATGTATTGTTAATAGCAAACAATGTGGTGGGGTGGAAACAGCCTGAAGTTAGCAAAAGGTCAGTCTGCTGAAATATTTTGAATAAAACAGGTTACCTTTTGGACAGTTACAAAGACAGGAACTGGTCCTACCATGTGTCTAATTTCTAGATAATAGAAAACAGCATAAGGCACTGTGAAAAACAGCTAAAAGCAGTCGACATGCACTTCTTTAGCGTTACCTTACAGTGTTTGCTATGTCAGTGGTTTGTATCCTGCAGCCCTGTTGAACTCAAGCTACCCCTTCATTAACACCACCAGTCATGTTCAAACTTTCAATTAGTTTTAAACTGGATGTTTTTTAAAGGGGCATGTGGTTTCTTGCTGGGAGCGAATGGTGGTGATGGTTGCTTGCCAAGAGTTTCAGCCATTGTTACGTTTACAATACAAAAGGTTAGAATAGACCCTGAAAATGTTGAGACAGGCCAGCCAGGCCAGGGCTAACTGGTAGCATGCTAACTTCAGTGGAAGAAGTGATAGAAGCAAAACACTGCTGTTGCCTTACACCACTGGAGACAGTTCTTAGTGAGTAAAAGGATGAAGTTTTATTCTGGGAATCACTGAGCTATGTCATAGTCTTACATAGTAATGTTTGTATGTTGTATAGATTTTAGCTTCTTCAAACTGCGTGCTGACAAAATCACAGTGCAACAGAGAAAATTATAGCGTTGAGGAGACATTTTTTTCTGAAAAAAGCCTACTCTTTCACACTTCTAAATGTACAGCACGATTGTCACAACAGAACTGATGACGCATGATGTATTTCCATCCTGTTGTTTACTTGGAACTGTACATGTTATCGTTCATATATCTGATGTGTGTTAACATCACTCTTTAGGGACATAACTAGCATATACACACAACAATATTAAGAAAATGCTTGTTATTGTACAAACCAATGAGATCAGTATACCATAGACTGTTATGAGATGGTGTGTATGTGCACATAATAATGTATTTATTCATGTGTTTGCTGTTTTATATGTGCACAGTGTGTTCAGCTGGACCATCATAGTAGAATCAAATGGTTGCTAGGAGGAATATATTTCCCATCAAAATAGGGTACTTTATATGTTTTAAGTAGAAGATGTTCTATCATTTTGATGGATATATAAAAAAAAAAACTCTTTCCAACTTCTTTGTTCCATCTCACTAATTGCTCTTGACTGTACTAGCTGTGACATTCACATGGTCTTTTGTGATGCATTTAAGAGGTTTCTCAGCAGATTAACACCTATGTGCTGAGGCTCAGCCGGCCAATTTTCACATCTGACTTGCCTGACTCTGATTTCCCAGTTGCAATATTGTGTCCCTCTCCCCGCAGTGCTCCAGGGAATGCTTCTTTCCTATCCATGGGGGCGTTGTCTGTTGTAGGCAGAGATTGCCCCCGGTCACTGAGTAGGAAGCAAGCATATTACAGCATGACCCTCAAGGGTCATTTAGAGGGGGCAATCAATCTCCAGATGAATATGTCTGCTACCTTTCAGGAAGGGAAGCAAAGTGTATTGTTAAAGTGGAAAGACAAAATCAAAGAGACACTGGAAGGAAAAAAATTCCAACTAATCAAGTCATTTGTATGCAGTTTTAAATCTTCTTTATCTTTTGTTAAAAAAAAAATTAAAAAAAAGACTGACTTTGAAGCAAATAGGTAATTTCAGCTGATTTAAAATAGTGTCACTTGTTTTGTTTTTTGTGCTTTAAAGTGCTTAAAACAAGTTGAATTACAATGCAATGAGATGTATCCAAGGAAAGGCCTACAAGAGGAACTATTGTATCTTCTGGGTTCAAGGCAGCTATGCTTGTTGTGAGAATGGGATGCATTTTAGACAATATATCTCCTTGATAATCCTCCCTGAACCATAATTGTCTGTACCAAATTAATCCATCTAATAGCTGACCGACCAACCCAATACTGCCATCCCCAGAGTGACACCATCATAGTGGCTAAAAACTTTCCCATGATCCCACAGACTGAGAGAGAAACTACCTGCTGATAACTGACACAGTTGTCTCTATGTGTGTGTATGTGCGTGTGGGCCAAACTGTAAGCCGGGCTCTCCCTTGGCGAGGGGTAGATTGATTAGCAATGAGGTCATAATTGCTGACTGAATCACGCCCATAGTTAATCAATCTTTGGCTGAAGGATAAATACGTTGGGTGAAAAAGGACAATACTTCATGAGGTGATGCACGGTTGATAAAGGACACATTCATTCATCACGGGTGGCTTTACTTGATGGATATGCAGGCATCAATGGTGGGCCTATCCATCAATCAGGAGAGAGGGGAGGTCAGCTTTGAAGATCAAAGTCAAGTGCCCAACCAGACCGTAAGGGAGATCTACAGAGGTACAGTATAGACATAATAGGTTTTCAAAGGGATGTAAGGATGTAATTACTTGCCTTATTCCACCTTGAAGTATCCATTTTGTCTCATAATCTTTAGGTTAACTAGACGTGGGAATAGATTAAGCATCGCTTTCTTGTATTAGACAAGTTAACTTTTCAGGCCTCCCTGCATTATTCTCCATAAAATGTATCCTTATGCATATGAAATACATGTTAAGCTAGAAAGGATTTGATGCTATTGTTCATAGCTGTTGTGGACTCTGCGTGGTGCATGAGACTTAAACGTTTGCACACTGCACATTTTAGCTGTGGCATCTTCTTTGGCACTAAACTCGTAAAAAGAGTGACATGGATCTACAGCAGGAGACACCTGCTTTTCACATGGTAAAGATTCCTTTCATTTTAATGTTGTTTCTGACATTCCTTTTCTGGGTTCACAATGAAATACACTGAACCTCTCGAATTATGAATCTCACTGCAACCCTTTGATGTCAGCTCCTTTTGAACCAAATTCAATAACCATAATAAAGATGAAGGGAACAGAAGCAATTTTTCACTGTGCTTCTTGCTATCCAAAGCACTGTATTGCCTACCACACCACATGCCGCCCCACTTCCCCACAGAGACTTACTGAAATGCCCAAAAGCAAATATTATTTCTTACAGATGGCTTGGTATTTCCACACCCGCCATAACTGTACTGAGCTCAGAAGGTATACATTAGCCTGACGTCACCAGCTAAAGTGCCCTATTTGTCTATTCCTTTCTAATGCTTAATAAGCCTGCTCTCATTCCTCTCCCACTGCTGCTACCTGCCCTCCTCTGCTTGGTGTTATTGATGGGGATTTGAACACCACATTGGCATTTGCCAGTCACATAGCAGTTTCTGATTACATTAAAGAATGCCTCCAAGCAAATGTACAAGCATTTCGGGTGCATGAATCCGCTTGTGGGACTGAACGGCGGAGAAGACTTTCCTATTTCCAGTTTAGCCTAAAGCCAGTTCAGCTTGGCGCTACTTTGATGTCACAGCAGTTTTTTCAATTATATCTAAGTCACATGAGATTATTTAATTGCACAATTATTAACAAAATTATCTTTAATGTTCCCATGCTTTTGATATAATGAATGACTTCAATGGAACCTAAGTGCTTAACCTAAGATGGAGAAAAGATACGGATCCCTGCTCTCCCTCTTGCCCATATAATCAAATTACTTCATAACCTGAGAATAAAATTAATTAAAGTCATACACGGTTGAATATCTGGGTTTAATAAAAGTTAATGGAAACTTTCTGTTCATCACCACCAGTGATGTAAGGCATCTTTTCTCCAGGTAAGAGTGGGCACAGCTTGGGGAAAATGGCAGAGTCTGTTATACAGTGATTTCCAGGATCCCCTTTATGGAGATTAAACAACAATCCCTTCCCCTTTCCTGCAACATATACAACATAAATTCACATTAAATCATATCACCATAATTATTATTTTGTGTGCTTTCATTACTTGAAGACTAAAATCCTACCTACACTCATGTAATTATGCAAGAGTGTATGCCTCTCTGAAAGTGAGCATCAAGTAAAATTTGCATTAGATAATACAAACATACATATTGCAGTGCTTCATTACCATCAAAATATAACAGAAAATACATTCCTCTCTCTAATTTGCACTGTCCAATCTTATTGCCCACTAATCTCAGGCCAACTCTTTTGTTGTTGTTTTGGGCAAACAAATTATCAACTGATTGCTCATAATAATGCACATGAATTAATGTCTCTGCATTCCTCCATGTCCAATCCAATTGTTTATTAAAAACAATTACACATCAAAGCTGGCATTGTAATCACTCCCTCTTGTAATTTCACTTCATATTAATCCATGTCCTCACTGTCTGTGCTCTCATAAATGCCACAGGGGAAAAAAAAGAACTAAATGTAACTTGGTCCTCCCCTTAAATAAATGAGGCATATTGAGATTACTTGCTTGTAAAATTTGACATAAGATTCAAGATGCGCATACTTAATTCTAGATCACAAAAAGATTCTGTCACAACTGAACCAGTTAGTCAGTCAGTGCTTGGTTTCTTTGGAAAAAGAAAGAAAAAGACAAACAAATTGAAGAAGTGTTCAGTCTTCAATCTTCAGAAACTCACTAAAAGCACACTCTGCTCATTTAATCCCTCAGTAGGAGGTGTTGCTAACCATGGTTGTCCACCATGACTAGACTGCCAACAAAAAGCTGTTAATAGAGTACAACTACTGGTAAAACACCAAGTAACTGCAATATACATTCTGACCTATATTTGTACAATCAACTACATTAATTACTATAATATTATTAGCAGTGAGTATGTACTTTTGAGGACTGAGCCCCCCTCTTGTTACTTTAAAACTGTCATTATAATCAGGACTGTAGCTACCATTGACGACATTGAACTCATTCAAGATTTCCAAATGACTAATCCCTGCACACGGCTATCTATTTTTTTTTCTCCTACAGGGAGTGTTGCATTATGGGTTGTTTGTATCCTTAATGTTGTTAGGCTAGTGAGTGTTCTCAGAGTCTTTTATCGTATAGTGCACCTCTTAGCGATGTTTTGTTTGTCCAGTTTATAAAGCTCATTTAGCATTTGTTGCAGCTAAATTAATGACAAGTGAAAGTGAGTCTAAAGCACCAACCAATGTCTTTACTGCAGAAAACTCTCTAGGGACCAGATCATCTGTCAGGCAGCCAAGAATTAGCGCAGTCACAGATGGCTCAAAAAACTGTCTGAAAAATTAAAAGAGCGTGTAAATGTGTGACTGACAAACTGCACAAATATGTAGCTTATGTTCTGCTTTAATGGTATTCTTTGTTGTTTCACCCTTACATCTTAAAATCAGAGTCATCTGATTTTTGTCTTACAACCAGAATTGTGTCACAATTGGTTACTCTACAGTTTACGCGATCTGGAAACAAATATTTTTGTTGATACACACTACAAGGAGTATGCTTGGATATGTTTTTGCTCAGCTCCCCATTGCATAATTGCTGTACTGTAACTCTTAATTTGCAGGGTTAACAAGTTTAAAAAAATGTCTGTTTACAGCATCACTCAAGTAAATACCACAGTAATTTCCATCTTGTCTTACAATCACTTGCAATTGTTTTTATTGACTTAATGTTACAGGCATTGAGAGTGATGGTGCCACAGGAACAGGAAATATGAGGCTTTAATGGAAATTTTAATTTGACCAAAACTATTAGTTTCCTCTTTTTTTGGTCCAAGTGTTCAAAGATTTCAAATAGCCTGCTTCTTTATGCGGATGTCATTGTCAGCAGTAGCCATTTACCCTTGTGGAGTTGTTTTGTATTCTGCACATGGTAATGAATATATTGATTTACATTTTAGGCCCCAGCCAGAAGTCATGGATGGTGATGACAATATTTCTGCAGGCAATAAGGTGCGGAGATTAAAAATGGATCTAAGAGAGTATGGATGAGCGTGAGAGGTGGTTAAAAACACCAGTAAGTCACGGACCAGTGTATTTAGTTTATGATCTGATGAAAACATAACTATTAAAAGATAATATTCATTGTTCTTGGAGGTTTTGTTTGGTTATATTTAAAATGTGAAATCTGTTGTTTTTTTCTTGGATAAAACTTTCCAGAACTCCACTCTTACTCAGCAGAGCAAGTGAAGTAAGCTTATTTTATCAGCCATAGGCCATAGTTTCTCATTTTACCCAATGCTATCAGAATTTTCCAAGGTCACAATAATAATGTTATGTAAATTCTGTTTTATGGTGGAATTCCTCCTTTAATATTGTGGTTAGAATGCAGGTTGGATCCATTCTAGTCACTGTATGCTCAGTAAAGCAATAGCTCTATTTAAATAATGTAGATATATTGAATGCCATTTTTAATGTATGATATGAATACATTTGACAATAGGCTCATATGAGCTTATCTCATGCCGACTGAAAATGGCAATATTTTGGACTGCCCCTTCCCCATTTCCACTATCCATCTCACTGCACAGCCTTGCTAAAATGCATGCCAATGTCTCTCCAACACTTATTTGCCCTATTACCTCAAATTGCACCCAGATACACAGATTCACAGCAGTAGACCTTTTATTGTTGCAGCTTGATTAAATTAATGTTCATCTGTCTTGCTATATTGAGAACAAAGACAAGGGAAATAGGAAATCTAGCTGCACGCTACATCTGGAAGAAGTTAAAATCTGTGGTACATGTTTTAGGGAAATGTTGCCATGTGTTGTATCCAGTGCCAGAATTATAGAGGGCTAACTGGAGTTTTTTGTGTGCTTTTTTCATGTGCCATTGTTTTTTACCCTTTTTTACGCACAGCTTTACTGTGTGATTAGGTTTTCAAAGTGGCTCTGAGTACATGTTACAAAGTCTATATTTAATGTGCGAGGCAAAGAATCATAAATCTCAAAAGCACTCATCAGTTTTCTCCACTGGCAGTCTAAATCACTCAGAGGATGAAAAAGCTGACACTTCTCTCTTTGGTTGGACGCAGAATGGAAGCTATCTAGCTTTAGATTCTTCTGACTTTTGGCTCATTTATCAAGCTGTGAGTTCTGCTCCGAGACTGTGGGCAAGGGAGATATTCAGCTTTACAGCCACTGTACAATATGTGCTTTTCCTCAGAAGCCCTATGTTTGGTACATGTACAGTCTATCCTATGGTACTGTAACTTGTTGACAAAGACATTTACTGATTTGCAGTGATGTCTCACAGTTTTGCTACTGCAGTACATTTAAAAAAATGTAGAGAGAGCATGCCATTCAAATAGTAAAGAATTAAAACAAGGTCATCACATACGTTTCTGTATGCAAATTACCAGCATAATCGTCTTTGTTTTTTAAAATTATTTGGGTCTTAATAGGAAGACTGATTTGCTGATAAAGACTGCAATGTAAAGCATGTGAAATTATTTTGAGGACATGAGATGTCTGATGAAGCCAAATATGAATAAAGGAGTAGATTTCTTAATGCATAACTGTTTCCCCAGTTAATGCTCCTTAGATATCCATCCTTAATCCATATTCAGAGCTGCTCTCTATTGATTGGGTGTGTTCCAGATAAGAGGAGATGCTGAATTGCACAGAGATAATGCATTCTATGGATCACAGGAATGCAAATCATATCAGATACCCATGCAAATGTGTGCCAAAGTCATCTTAAAGCTAAAGTTTTTTATTTATTCAAATTCTAAATTTCTTATTTCAAGTCAGTATTCATGTGATTAGCATTTTCAGCTCATTTTTTTTCTTGTGATATAGAGAGCGCATGAGCCCCTTTAGAAAATAATTAATGGCCTAATGTTTTCCAGGGTCCAATTACTGACTTGCTTTCTCCTCAAAATACATAATCAGAAAGTGTGACGCAAAAACCCAAACTCCTTTATCACACTGTACTCAGCAGCAGCCCAGTGCTGAATCATTAAAATGTCTCTACTCCTTTCTTCATCTGTCTTTCTAGCGCTGATATACATTCCCTAAAACTCCTGTCTCTGGACACTTGTTAGATTGTTGATTTAACATTAGTTCTCCACTGTTAAGTCATATGATTGTGTGACAAGAAACAGCAAGCATTCTTCCCATTGCCATTCTGCCTTCAAGTATTGTAGAGTCATATACAGAAAACCTAACTGCATTGCTCAGTGCCTGAGAGGTAACAGCACTAATTCAACCCTTAACTAATTTGACTCCATGTTCATGTTTGATTAAAGAAAATAATTGACCAGATGTGATTTAGTTGAAGTCTTTTGAGAGAACTCACATTTTAGTCTAGTTTGTCTATTTTTTAGCCTATTTTTAGTCTGTGAAAGTCTCTGAAGAGCAACAGAGGAGGGATCTCTCTTCTAAGGACAGGCAGACATGCAGTAAATTTTGTGTGTACATAATACACCAAAACAGCAAAATTACAATAGGAAAAATGATGATGACAATAATGTAGATTTTACTAAGTCCATAAATTGTTACTTTTTCCCACAGAGAACCTGTAACTTGACATAAAACTACATTCCTGGTATGTGAGATTCTACATCAGTGCAATGGTCATGCAACTAAATCCACTCGTGAGGAAGTGATAGCTTTGGGCATTAGAGGATTCTACAGTGTGTGTATTTTGGATTTTTAGGATGCATCATGTAAGTTGTTGAATAAAACAGCATTATAGTTCGTCTTTTTGTCCAACTGTGATATTATTGTTTAATCATTCAGTGACTGAAATTGTGGAGATATTTAGTCTTAGTTTTTGTTATTGAAGGTGACCTTTTATTCAGTTTTATTCTTGTTTTCATTGTTGTAAAAGGTTGTGGGGAATATTTGTCACCATAGTTCTTGTTGATGAAATTAACACTGCTCTTTTGGCAGATGTTTTTGTATAAATGGCACCCATCACTGAGGCACTTGCACAATGCACTTCTAAAACTGCTGCTTACAGTGAGAATTATTTCCAGTAAAAGACCTCCTCACTGCATTATCTTTATAAGAGGGGATGTAAAATATTTATAAACTGTACTTATGGGTGTTATTGTTGTTGATATGACTACATCAGGGACTATTTTACCAAATCTAGTATGATTCCAGCAGGATTATGCTTCATAGAAAATGTTATTAGGCCCCTCTTCCAGTGTATCTGTTTTAAATCTGTTTTTCAGTTAATTCATAATACGTATGTTCTTACCTAATATGAATCAGAGGACAAACAAGCAGGCCCACTAATGCAACACACTCATCACTCAAATCACCCACTGGGCTTCTGAGCTGTCAGTTACCTTACTCCAGCAAGCATGCTTTGCATACCCAAGCCAACAGTGGATGGAGCCAGTTCATTAATTGATCTTTAGTATTCCCTTACGAGCACAAAGGCTCAATAGGACGTCTTTTGTGTTCCTTCCACTGAGAATCTTCTTACATATCCCATAATCTGTGTGTAGAATGCAACACTTGTTCATTTCTGTTGTTTAGTGGGTGTGAAAATGGTGCTCGATGTGTGGTCCTAATGAGAGGGAAATTGGTCTGTGTATCTGAAAACAAATTGGTACCTTCTGCTGTTCCAATTGATCTAGACATTGCATTAACATACCTCAGCCCAAATACTTGTTTTCTGTTCAGTGCCAAATTGAACCTTCCATAATTATAGTTTACCCTTGAGTAAGAATATCACCTAAAAGGAGATTCTTGTTTTCAGGATGGACCTGTGATTGCGACTTTCATTATTTGCTGAGAATCTTAATGCAGAGGCTCCTCCTGGACTCCTTTACATGCTGTGAAGCACTGTGTTTGTCAGGCCCCTTCTGTGTCCCCTCTTTACATTTGCACAAGAAATCTGGAAGCCTGCAAGGCCTTGAAGTCAACACAGCTTTTTTCTAAATTGTTCACTGCTATGCTCTGAGCACAAGCTCCCTGTCATTAGCCTGCCCCTCAAATCTCCAGCACTGGCTAAGATGAGGGAGATCTGTCTTTGTTGAGCACAGTCCAGCACACTGCAAGGCTCTGCTGCAGTTTGAGTCCTCCCTGGAGAGACAGTGCAGGATGGATGTGCAATACACTGATGAGCACTTGTCCAACATGTCAGAAAGTTAGAATTTGAACCATTCCCTCTACACTCTTATCTGTTCAACTTATCTTAAAAATAAGTTTTTTTTTTTGATGAAGTGTATATTTCTCTTGATCAGTATTTTCAGACCTGAAATCCAATTGCTCATGCTGTTTTAAAGTGTTTTATGACTAAGTGCATGTCTTATGTGGATTCTTGGTGTGTCCTTCAAACCAACATGTAGAACAGTACAGTTACTGGACTAAACAGTTTGAAAATGTGAAATGAACAATGAACAAATGCAGAAAAACATGTTAGAATAGCAAAACAGAATACCTAGGGCTGCAGGTAATGATTATGTTCATTGTCTTGATTAATTGATTACAAACTAATTAACTGGCTGTAAGATATCAGAAAATAGTGAAAAATACCTCAGTTTCTGATTTTTATGTTTTCATGTCCTAACCTTGACATGAACACAATGTCAGTTTGGTTTAATCCAGTTAGTATCCATTTGCATTTATCAAATGTTACAAGCTGCTTGTTTAATGAGCATACACTGTTAATGATTGAATGGGCTGTTTACAAGGTGCACACAGAAACACACAACATAGGTAAAATGTTGTCTCTCTTCTCATAAACCAAAGTATGATTTTAACAAATATCACATAGAATTATTGAACACTTTCATTCTTCTGCTTCTGTACTTACTGCCAGTTCTTGACATGCTGTTTTTCTAATAAGGCAAGGAAAAAAAGATTAATGGCAGTCTTAATTCCTTGGTACAATCATGAAACAAAACCGAAGATGAGTTTCTCTCTCTAAAAAAAAACGATTTCATCTCGGCTGTAACACTGCTTTTTCTTCCTCTTAGCTGGACACAAGCACAATTCTACCTTTACAACTCTGATCAAAACAAGAACAAGTGTTCAAAACCAGCGCAGATGGGATGAGATTGTGTTCAATAGAATTACGTTTTTCAGAACTAGTTAAAAATGAAAAAAGTCAAGCTCAAAACTGGAGTGAGGTGTCTGTGTGGCAAAAACAAATCGATAGACAGAACAGATGAATCCAATCCCGGCTCATCAGATGAATCCTCTGGGATAGCTGAGCGCTCCCCAACACTGCCCACCCATTACTACTCAATCCCTACCAAATCCCAACACAAAGCTGCCATATCTAAAAAGCAACCAAGCCACACACTTGGCCTGGAAAGAGCCAACACTACAGTGCCTTCTCCACCACAAATGATGAAAACATCATACTGGAATTTGTGTGATATTCAATGATATCATGTTTTGATGTCAAAGATTGTTTTAGTGATGATGAAAGGGATAGCTGATTCCCTGCTTTGCTTTGAAGTAGTTTGCTGATCAGTGTTAATAGCATCTTTCTTTGTGCCGTAGCACCTTGGTGCTTGTAGCACCCAGTAAAAAGAAAGATGAAATAAAATCAAATCTAAGAATTAAAATACATAGATCTCATCATGTATCAGGCCTTCAACCATTTTAAGTGTTAAGAGATGTGCTTTTGCCTTTAAATGTCATGAGTGGCTTTGTGATGACTAACAATGAGAAGACATGCTTGACTAGGTGAGTGGTTAACTCAAAAGATAAGGTTAAGAGTGGCTGTCCACTAGATATTCATTCACTGATTCATTATCTATACTGCTTATCTGTTACTAATGAATATAGTGATTACACTGTAGGTGAAGGCCTTAATGGGTGAAAAAGTCAATGGGTGGTTTTCATCCTGTGCATAAAGAGGCATAAATACACAGTGGGTCCAGTGTGGCTAACAAGCATGTTTCCCTTTCATTTGAAAAATGCCTTGCATGTGACAATTCCAGTCCTGACTTAGACTATTCATATGGTTCGAATAATATGCCAAGTGACATTTATGTCATCCCATGATATCATGTAGTGGGTCAAGCATCACTGTTAGGGTTGATATGATATGATATGCTTGATCAGATATTGCTGATGTACTGATGCTTATATTTGGTAACACATAAAGACACTAATTATACTATTATCTCATACCCACCAACATAATAAAAGAACTTCACAATTGTGTACCAAGAGACTTCACAGTAAATGTATTCAGCAGTAAGGGGTAATGGTGGAGAATATAAATGGCAGCACTCAGTGCCACTGAGCATTTCTTTTTTTAATTCCAGAACTAATGACGACTGAGTGAACAATGCTGTTTCAAGTTTAAAACATATAGAGGTCTTTCATTCTTTACCTATGAGAAGCAGCAGTTAGAGACATATGAATGCAGACTAAATGTGCCTGACTGAAATAACAGAGCAGCAAGAGGAATGAGTACTCACTCATCATGACTGAGCAGTGGTGATATAACATAAAAATGACAAAATGCATTAGCTGTTTGTTTTTTATTATTATAGGGATGTCCTGCTTCAGAGAAGATTGTTTGGTTAGTCATTATTAATTTGCTCTCAGTGTTGTGCTGAATGGTGTTTCATTCCACACAAGATGTTTGGGGAACATCTTATATTCTGAAGTGTAGGTATAGTCCAGCATGCACAGCAACTTGCATTTTATGTTTTTCTGTATTCAAATGTCCTTAAACATTATCTGTTGTTTTTCCTGAAAGATAGGATCTTAGGGGAGTAAATAGACTATGTTACTGTAGCCCAGAGGCAAGGTAAATGTTAAACTATTCCGAAAATCAAAGTAAGTTAGGAAGAGCTCAATTTTGTGCCATCAGCATCATGTTAAGCAAATTAAGCCATTTATAGGCTTTTTGTTATGTAAACATGCTCACAATGATTCAGTAGTTGAAAATCTATAAGTTAATAGCAATATCTCAAAGCAGATTTAAGTGCTTATGTTTCATTTGCTCGCAATGAAATGATAAATGCATTTAATTAAACGCTGTAGCATATTAAGCTGTAAAATGCAGTGAGAATGCTGCGTAGACAGTCACTGACATGCAAGCATTCCCATAACAGAGTAAACAAGGGAATAACTTTTAGCTGCCATGGCAGTAACAGCAGCCATTATGTAGTTCTATGAGATACAGGGGCATTGATTCAAATTGTTTTGCTCAGTGCTAACAAATGGGCTGTCACACATAATGATGCAGAATAAAACATGGTCCCTTTGACACTTAAGCCAGGGACATGGACAAGACCCACACTGAGTGAATGTTTCTCAGCTCAAACTAACACCTTCTGCATTCTTACCCAGCTCAACTTCCGCAGCAGTGTAGGTAGGGACTGGTTAATTCCCAAAGGACACAATGACTTTGCAAGTTGGCCGTTTCAAAGATTGAACCTGTGACCATCTGGTTACAGGACAGTCTCAGGAAACACAAGGCCAACACGCCTGCTGCTCGGTAATGAGAGTGTCCAGAAGGATTAGACCGATACAGCCGTGTATGTGACCAATACTTTCCTTTAATTAAATATGGGCAGTGGATCATCAACAAAAACAGCCCTGTAAAATCTACATGGGCCACACCTCTGTGACACAAAAACTGAACATTATAATCTAAAACATTTTGCAAGATAATGAACTTTTTAACATTATATTGTAAGACATTCAGGTTATTGCCCTCATCCCATTTTTTTTCACACTTGACAGAAAACAGTTTTGGAAGAAGCAGTTACTGTTTTCATATATTGGTCACTGACAGAATCAGTCCAGAAGTACCAATAAGCTGACACTGGTTTGATGTATGTAAGTTAAGGATGTCATCATATAGATGTAGTTGCAGTAGTAGTTTTTTTTTTTTTTTTTTGGCCACCTATTACCTTGTTTTTGATGGGTATTATTTCAGAAGAAAGAATCTGTAATTCCTACTTAAATAGAGGACATAATTAACCGATATTACTGTGATTTTATGATTATTGTTATTTTTAAACAATTATTGGCTTTTCCTCACGTCATGTGTCATTTGATAGAGCTTAATAGCTGTATAATAGATACGTATGGTGCAGGCTGCAGGGTAGGGCTTTTGCAGCAAGGTGGGCGGGGGATATGGGGCGATAACAATGAGGAATGCTGTGACTGAGCAAGAAAAATCCACACAACATGACTTAATGTATGGCTTTCTCACAAGGCTTTGCTTACCTGCACACATTTTTGGATAAGATCAGCAGTCCTTCTCTGCACCAGTCCCTAGACCAAATATGTGGGAGGTTATGGGGGAAAAAAATGCTGTTTTTTTTTTTTTTTTTTTTTTTTTTTTTTTTTGTCTCACTTGAGGATGGCATTTATTATTATTTCACTGTAATTTATAAACTGAACAGATGGACGTACATAGAATGCTTTATTATCCTAATCAGGCCTTGTTATTCTGATTCACTGATTGAAGTATAGTATGTACAGTCCAGCATTCAGCAACGCTATTGATCTTTGAAAATTCACAGTGTGGGCAGCAAGTTGATAATTTCCATTTAGCCTGGAAGGGGGATGATTTTTCTGTTAGATGTATGTCATGTTGATAAGAGTGTGGCAGGTATGGAGAACATGAATAATCCATGAAGCGAAGATGTATATTGTGCAGCTTGAAGTTGAGAAGCCATTATTCAACTTCAGTTATTTTGTCATATATGTGCTGGGTTTTTTGTGTTTTGTTTGTCTTTTGGGTTTTTTTTAAGAAATACAGTAGATGTCAAGAAATGCATCTTTTCTGAGTCATAATTCAGTATGCATTGTGCTTATCTATATGCCAGTGGAATAACCATAAATCAAACATGCTTTGTTTTGCAAAGTTTATTCAGATGATAGGCTGCATTATCACATGATTAGTGTATAGAAAAGGCCAAAACCCTGAAGTCAATATATGGGAAACACATTGACATCAGTGCTACAAACCTATCATTATCTTTTTTAACTTTTAAAGTCTGCATATCTGTTATTTTATCCATTTTATATGCTATGATACTATCGAAAAATGTACTGGTCTTGTTTATTGTGCCTTGTAAGTTTATCATTAGTATTAGTATTGTGGACTATGCTCCTTGTTTGGCCTCTGGTGAATATAAGATAAACTGGAGATTTATGAGTAGAATACATGCCAGTGTATCCCTCTTGCCAAAGAAAAATGTGTGTGAGGCTGAAAACGGCATACAGCTAGCAGGACTGGATACTTTAAATGCTTTTCTCCCTGATTTAATTGAGGCCAAGCAAATTCACTGGAGACAAAAACATTGTGGTTGTTTTTCTGACAAAGCTTTACCAACAAATGATGACTCTACATTTGGCTCACTGCTATAAAGGATATAGTCTTCTGTCCTTGTCCATTGCTATGGTTAAAACCATGTAAACATTCATTTGTGTGATCTAATGTAGCAATAAAATGGGACAATTGTACTTGTGTGATTGGGGGCATGACAGTGATTTGGCTACAGTAGTTGTGAGGTACTAATGAGTTGTGTACAGTATTGTAACAGACTGTAACTGCATACTGCTAGTGAGTAAAAGGCTGTAATCACATCTGATTCTTATTATGTTTCAACACACTAATCAAGGACCATATAATGACATTTTGAGAATGCTGAATCACATTCATGATTGATGATTCAATTCATTCTGTCAAAATTCTGTGAGATAAAATACGCAATAAACAGAACAGACGAAAAACCAAGTGGACAGATGCTAACACATTTCATGGACTTTCACACTTTTATCACAACTAAAGTCTAAATGACATTTGAATTCTTGTCAGTTTTTGTGCAAGGAAATATATACTATAATGGCATTGCAGCTATTGTCAATATTTTTTCTTTCATTTTTCTAGCCATGATAAATCAAATTTTAAATATTTCAAATATTAGTGGATACAGCATTAAGTCCTCAAGTCTCTAGGTGGATGTTTCCCAGGGCAATGGTAACTGACATTTGAGACATTTGCCAACCAATATTAACACGAGATGTTAACACAAGAAAACTTTTTTTTCACTTGTTCACTTTGGTTATACACCATTGGCAATTTATAACTCTCACTTGCAACATTAAACCTTTTGTAAGTGCTGTCATGATGCTAAGTTTGTTCTCTCACAATTGAAACAGGAAAAATGGAAAATGCTAACATTAGAAAGCTAGACTAGCTTGCTAGTGTTAGTACTGACTTCCACTACATCTCTCTTTTCCTTCCTGCTATTTCAACATTGCTGCTATTTTATTGGCTGCTCCTGTACTTCACAGTCCTGTATATATTATTATAGAAAGGGAGACGGTCTAGCTAACAGTAGGTGTCATTGTATAACTGAGTAAGTTACCCAGTGATTCTATTCATGATACTGGAAGTGCTGAAATCACAGATGGTACTAAGACATGGCTAACAATGTTGTGCCCTCCCACCTTGATAACTGCTTGTGTGAATGTTAGAGCTGAAGTGATTTGCACATAGCCAATACATACTATATTACTACAATCAAATCACAGTACAGACAATGTTTATCAGAACATAAAATTCATGGAGATGGAGAGTACCAATATGAGAGATATTACTGCATAAATATATTTTTAAAAAATGAGTTTCTTCTTTTTAGTAATTATAGTTTTTAATAGTGGTAAAAAGTAACACCATGGCTTAACGTCATAATGACTTGCCAACATGCAGACTAAGGACTAAATCATATTAATCTGAACCCCTGCACACCACAGCTGCTGAAAAACAAACATAACATCTGCACACCCCCCTCACACTATGAGTAATTTTATTACTCGTGCAGCCCCCAGTTGGGATTTCCCTTCAGATTGTCAAGATGAGCAAATCTTGTGAAAACTCAATTATTCACAACTGTGTCCCCAAGTAAACTTACATGGCTTACATGTTCAATAGATTATCTTCAGTCCTGTCTGTTTACAGACTCGACTCTTCTCTAAGTCTTTATATTTCCGACACCTTGTCTGCTCTGTGTTTCTGGAGTCAGGAGTTGAGACTATCAAACCGGTGTCTTATTTACTCCCCAGGGTTTGTTTCATCCAAGTTATTTCTCTTTACCCCCTTTCTTTTATTTGTCGCCAAAATCATTCCTAGTGTCGCTCTGTTGAGACAAAACAATCATTTAACTGTAATTTCCATGCAGGAAACCTAGTGAAACAGTGATGTAGTATTCCTTGTGCCGTAGCTGTCAGAAGTATCTGTCACTGGCAAGACAATTTAAGGAAGAATATTTGTCAAACGTACGCTAGATCCGGGGCTGAGAATACTGATAACACAGTTCCAGGTGGTGGTGTTTTAAGGTCAGTGCCATGGCATTTTGTTGGTTCAATTGGGTTTTGTCAATATTTTTGCCTTTTTGTGATGGAGCTGTTTTTCAGAGAGATCTTTAAATAGATTTGGTGATAGCTGCAACACTGATATCCTAGCAAAATGTTTTGGAAAATTAACAGAAAAAATATGCAGTGATGATTTTATTTAAACAATTCTTTTTTCTTGTGGGACATGTGCTGTCCATTATGCAAATTAAAGACACAGTCTCCACTGGGCTACTCTGTAGACACTGAAGATTAAAAACTCAATTTTGTTCAAAAATAGATTTTTCCCTTCATGTTTGTAGCTGTAATTCTGTCATTGCAGCGAGCTGTTGCTTCTGTGTGTTATCCCTAACTTTGTAATACATTCCATTGTCAGCTCACAAGCATCTAAGAACAGTGGGAAATGCTCTACGTTCTTTCATAGCATTCTGGTGTGGTGAGCATGCTTGATGGTAGAGTAGACATACCTGACATAACCAGCGTGCAAGTAAACGTGCATATGTGCTGCTCCAGGAGATAAAGACGTACAACACACAAATTCCTCTGGAGGGAAAATGCGTTTGATCTCTGTTATCATGAATGTAGCTTTCCAGTCCTATGTTGGTTTAACTCTGATGAGTGTTTGTTGTAAAAATAGCAAGTGGAACTACATCATTTAAAAAGACTGTTGGGAGGAACTTAATTGAAAAAGGAAATGTACAACACAGAGAGGAGGACTAAGTTCAATTTCAGTAATGTTTGTGAACAAAGGATTTTAAAGGCAAATTTCAATATTGGTTCTCTTTATCTTTTGTAGTTACCAGCTTCCAGGTGACATTGGATAAGGCAACTAAAACACCCAGTTAACGGTTAGGAAAAGATGATTGCTACTTTATATAAAAAATGTTGACTGTAGATCTGTGATGGGATGTAAACTACAGTGTCCTGCATGAGAATCATACTGACTACACACTCATCCTCTATCCTGACATCCATTTTATTTCTCCTACATTGACCCTTGATATCAGACGTAAATTGTGAGGTGCACCGTGAATATTATTCCGAGGGATACTTGATCCAAACCACAGCCATCTCTCTGTAGCTCTCTTCATCATTCTTCCCCATTCTTCTGCCTCATAAACGGGGCAGATTTGATTACTATAACATTTGTGATTTAGTTTTTATTGTAAAGTACGTTCATGTGAAACAACACACTACAAAAAGACAGGGGTGGTAGATTAATTTGAACAAAGCATTCATCTATAATCTCCATAGACTGTGATACAGTCATGGTGTATGTGCTGCATCAGGGAGTGTATTTTATTTTTTATTTTACTGATGCTGTTGTAAATACTATCAGGCATGCAGTTTTACAGAGCTGTTGCAGATCTCTGTCATCACAAACAGCTACATGATTGTATTTTGTTGTTTTGTTTGGGGATCATTAAAGTCTCTGCCATTTTTAGATACTATACTTTTCATTTAAACACAGGAATAAGTCACAAGTTTATTCTGCCCATTTAATTCTCCTATGTGGATAGTGTCAATTATCCAGCGTTGTAATGCATAGCTTTACAACAGTGTGTCTCCCTAGTGACCTTCAGCTTTGGAGTCCAGAGCATCTCATTCCCTTTGACCCTGTTTGCCATTCAGGCTGTAATTGTCACTCGCTCAAGGCTTTTAAAACCATCAAAAGCTTCTCAGTGCTGGGTGCATGACAGTATATCTCAGCCCTCATCAGAACACTGGGCTGCCAAAGAAACTGCCCTCCAAGAGCTAATCCAGCCCCCCGAGGTGCTGTTCCAACCAAACTAATTATTCTGTGTAACCACACCAGCTGGAAAACAGCCACTGCATCTGGAAAATACAGGTTTGGAGGAAAACATAATGCGATCCCTGCTCTGACCTTCTTCCTCCTATTCCAACTGACGGCGATGACGTCCAATATTTCCCTCTCCTTTTGTCATAATAACCTTTCTCTGGAGCTCCAAGCAGAGTTTTTATATCTGATTGAGTTTTTCTGTTTGCGGACTTCGGGTGTGTTGTATGCGAAATGAAGACCTACCATCAGCAGGGTGATGTCATGGAGCATCTTTCAGCCCTAAAGTCTTGACCATCCCTGGGCCAGCAAATATATCAAGGAGCTTTCTAGTTTGTGTTCTGCTCTCAGAGGAAATGGGCTCCCTGGGGCTTGGAGGCCTTCTCTTGATCCTGTGGTGATACCAAGGATTTACGGGGACTCTAGTGATTAGCCAGAGGGGAAATGGGAAAACAGGGCAATCGCTGCCAGCAGTCTCACATCAGAGAAATATGGACAAACACACACACACACACACACACACGTATGTCCATGTGTGGGTACATGCACACAAGCACACAAATATGCAAGCACGTACACAAGCCTGTAAATACACATGCAAAGAAAAAGCAATAATACACACACTTATTGTAATGCAAAATATGTTTCTGCCACTGTTGATGAGAAACTCTAAAGGTTACATAAACTGCTGTTTTGCCACTTTGTTTTTGTGAACTCAGCATATGAATATGCATCCTCTTCTAACCTTGGAAATCAGCATATCCCCACAAATCATACCTCCTTGATATTGAAAATGCCTGTAGGAATCCTACACGTCCCGTCTAGCCTTGAAGATGAAACACTCAAAATACATGATTCCAAAACATGAGTTCTCTTCACTGCTTACACTCGATTCGATGTAAGTATATTCCATAGTTAGGGCTTTTAACTGCAGTAGTGTTGAGAGCTGACATTTGCTTGATCTTATCCCTTCAGTATAAGAGATACTGCTAGGCCAGGATCAGATTGCTTTTCCCCCCTCATGCTACAAAGCAAAGTGCAGTTGTTAGCTTCAGTAGAAGCAGAGAGAATAACCTGAATAGAGGAAGAGAGTTGCATCATTCTTAACACAAAATTTGACATCAACTTGCAAGCAATTAGGGTTATCTAGCTCGCTTAACAGAGCTAACAAAAGTGGATGGGGGACGACACTGATTAGAAGAAATAGATAAAAGACAAAGTCAGAAACTCTGCCATCATCTTTAGTTTTACCACTTCCCACCTCTTATCCAAGAGGTAGATGGTTTCAGTTGGTATTTTTGCAATGATAATGTGGCATAAGTGAGTTCCCCAAAATAGACTTAATCAAAATTAAAAGATTCACAGCTGCTGCAATGGCATTATGAAAAAATAACTGCTTACAGAAGTCATTACTACACAATGAATGGCTGAATACAATACAGTCTGTTTTGTGTGGGAGCAGTGTGTGCCATTTTGATGGTGATGATGTTGATTTGGCCAGAATCCAATCAGGCCAAGCTTGTCAGCAATACCAATATATATTGTTAAACGCCTATCTTTACACAATGTTTATATACAGCATGTGGTATGATCCATTTTAATAATTCCTCACTACTGAGTTATATTTTACTAAAACCAATTACAAAGACATTGGTGAATGCCCCGTCTCCCAGAGGACTTCCCACAGCTCTACTCCCTCTCACGCTATGCTCCTGGGGTTGCAAAAAGCAATTAAAGGCACCACCTGTTTCTCCATTCCTTCTGCCTCCACTGTTGGATAATTGGAAACCTCTGTCTATTGGTGCTGGTGTTCGACCTCATCTGCAGCTGATATTTCACACAGCTGCCCCTTAAAGTTGCAAAGTAAAACAAAATACTGAACTATGAAACAGTTTTTAATCTTCTAACATTGTTTTGTGGAACCAAGTGATGAGTTTTGCTCTATAAAAGTATCTTACAATTTGAAAAAGTCTTACATGTACTGTACAGACTTGTCTTGAATAACAAATCTGTGGCATTTTCATTTAAGCTTAATTCCTCAACTGCTATAACATTGTAGTTTTATCAGCTGTAAAATCATTAATAAATCTTTTATACTTGCTGTTCTAAACACTCACACTTGTCTCATATTCAAAAAGTATCTCATACCAGCAGAAGGAGTCCTTGTAAATGACACTGAAAGCTAAAAGTTTCCTCTTCAGACCTACTCATTAAGCTTCTGAGAGCAACTTTTAAGAAGGTTGACCATGTTGCTAGTGATAATGTTTTTTAATGAATGAGTTTACTCCTTCAGTGATTTCCTGATGGGGGAACAATCCGTGTTGGTGAATTCTTTCTAAAATCAATTAACTAGAGGGACAAGTACTGTTGCTGTATTCACAATTAAGGTGTTTGTGCAGGAGGGAAGTAGTTTTAGCCTAATTAATGCACAGTCACTGTCCCCACTGTCTACCAACAAGTGGCATCCACATGGGACATGATGGTTCTCAAATAGCAGCCTCAGTTACTGGAGGGCACAGGAATGGGTAATTAGAACAGCCATGATTAGGTAATAATTCCAATTATATTAACAAGCTTTTATGGTGCTTTTTGTCTCCTTCATAATAGTGCTTGAGTACAACAGTTAAGTTTCCTTCCAACTTTTGCATAACAGAATTCCCAGAAAGAGGCAAAAGAAAATATGAAATGCATTTCCATCCATGACTGTTATATTACATCACATTAGGAGTTGGGTACATTGAGATAAACAGTTAGTGGCCCTAATTCTCCAGTTCATTGCCATTAAACTGTTGTAGAAGAAGAAAGCATAACAGGATGAGACAAGTAATGACTAATGAAAATGATTCAGAAAATGTAGTGGAATTGCGACATTTATATTTGTTTAATTTAATAATTTTTGTCTCCCCAGACGAGCAGAAACATCAGTGAATGTCACATGCTCCATGTTAGTCATGTTTAAATCGTTATATAGCCCATCTGTTGTTGTTCTTGTTTTTTAACTGCACCTATTAAGAGTCTTTTTCTTTTCTTTTTTATGATTATTTTTCAAGTTCAAAGTTGATTTCTTTGGCTCTAGTAAACTATGATGGACATTTAAGCTATTTTCTCTTTCAGTTCTGTGTGTTAGGCAGTCTAAAGTCTCAGCTTGAACATATACAGGCAGCACAGATGTTTTCCAATTGTAGCCTCCTCTCCATAGAAGAGGAAGACGCAGAAAAATTAAGCAAACCCATAATCTGAGTTTGTGGCCTAGATCTTAATGATGTACAGGTCAGCAAATCTCTTTTTATAGTGATTCAGGCATCCATATTACCAAAATGTCACCCCTGAAGAGTTCATATTGCCATTAACCTTTTCAATGGACACACTTTAGGCCTCATTAACATTTCCAGTCTCCTCAAAAAAGAGCAAATTTTTTCCACTTTCACACTCACCAACATTGGATTTAAACAAGTACAATACCCGATCAACCATGAAATTGAGCACTTACTAGGTCTCACTGGTGACAGAGCAAAATCAAGGTAGAATTTATGTGGCTGTTAGTGCATCCGGAGAATCTTATTGTCTGGACTTTGGATTGGAATGAAATATTCATTGCCCAAACATATTGGTTTTCTGCATGAAGGCTGCTCGGGGAGACGTCGTCCAAGTAGGATCTTTTTGTGTTAGCATTGCTCTTATGTATCTGTGAATACATAATTGGTTGCATGTCCTTGACAAAGAGAGTACTCTTTTGTATTTACTTTTGCTCCATTTTGAAGGAAGGGCATAATCAATCAAACATGATGCAGTTGTTGTATACGGTTTCATAAATATGTTACATTGTTATTTAGTCACACCAGGATGAGTTAAATGAATCCTCACAGGGCAATTATTAACTCCAACATTGTCAGCAATTCATGCTTCCTAGTATAATCAATTTTGCGAGATCTACAATTGACCCTTTTTTTTGCACTTTCAACTGGAAATTACTCTCTCAATGGGGAGCTAACTCGGGCTTTGGCACCATTTCATTTCTCTTTCAACTATTCTCAGCAGGACTCCAATATAAATGTAATAAAGAACTGGAATTGTAGTCTTCTAAGAGTATGTCAGCTGGGTGGTTCTCTGTCATAATATGCAATACTGCTTGTTTCCCAGTAGCCCACTGCTACTCTGTTACTTGCTCTCCAGGTTCATGGAATCCCTTAGTTTGGCAAACCACACAGAAAATCACACTAAACTGCCTAGTCCCTTGGCATCTACCTCAGTAATGCTTACACTGTATCTACACAGGATTGTATGAAGTGAGACCAGTCGGGGGGATGAGAAGAGGAAGAGAAATCACGAAAACTGTCGATGCAGTGATATAAATCATGATATTTTGTGATACCATAAATAGCACATATTTTTGCCATAATGGTTTGCACTGATCCATGGTTAAAATAACATCAGGTCATCATGGGACACTCAAGAGCCTCAGTGATACCCACACTAGCACAAAAGGAACAAAATGCATTTTTAATTTATTTCATTTGAATGTGTTTCATTTTGTACACCCTTTCAATATAGAACAATGTGCTGAAAGCACTGACTTGTCCCACATCATTGAACAAGTGTTTTGCCCACACATTAGTCTACATATTGAGAAAGACTGGGCGGCCGCCCCTTTGCTAAGTCCTCTGGGTCTCCAATAGAGTGTATTGAAAGCTCTCTGTCTCCTAATGTCTAAATGCAGTCTGCAAGACCATCTACTAAAACTGTGGTGATGCAGCCTCTTAGTGTTGATATCCAAATGTGCTGTGAGGGGTAGAGAAATATTTGCTTGTTATAATAATAATGGTCCAGGAATTAGACAAGAGTGTGACCACAGACAGTGTTCAAGGCCTACTGCAAATACACATAATACTTCCTGTTTGTCATGCTTACAAAGATGAAGGGGTGGTGTCACATCATGCCACTGCCATATTCATTTCTCTCAAGCATTTAGCCAACACTTTGTTGGGCTGCTGCTTTATTCAGAGAGATCAGGCCACCCACAGCTTACTGATGGCATAGATGATCCTCTTTCCCCAGCCATCCTGGATTTTTGCCTGTTAAATGGCCTGTTGAATGTCACTTTGCCTTCCAGTGATTAGCTCTCAGATGCAGCGACAACTGTTTAGCTAATCACAAGCACCCTGTACTCAGTCAGAGCACTAAAACCACTGAGACACCAGTATGAGTATTGTTGTGTTGATCCAGACAACCTCATTCTCATGATCTCCTAAGAGAAGATGGCAGTCACACTGCTGTTTCACACAGATCTACATTTGGTGATAAAATGGAAGATAAGGGCCCCAACACCCAACTAACAGGACATAAGGGTGATGCTAACTCTTCCACCTGACAAGGAGCGCTGCAGTGGCTGACAGTTGTGTTCAGCAGTGTCTCACTGGATGTTTCAGGGTCTCTCTCAATATCTTTTTTGAACTCGTACTAGAGATGAGCACTTTTCCTTTTTTCCAGTTAACATTGGTTGCAGTGATGCATGTGTCTCTTACTCATACTCAGTAAAATGGATGGCAGTAGTGAGAGGCAAAAGGTGATAACTCTGCCCACACTTTTATTTTCTATAAGTCTGCAGTCAGCCAGACCCAATACTAAATGTTGTGGTTTGCTTTTTTTGGGTAGTGACCTACTCATATGACCCTTAACCACTGCATACTAGAACACTGGAGGTGTGACACGCTGCCATTCAGCATGAACTGAACCTCAAAATGGTTCAAGATGTTTAAGAAGTTGAAAAAGTCTGTAGAACCCCGTAGAGGTGAAGCCTCAGTAAGTGAGTAACAGCTCATAGAAAACATGCGGGTTCTTCAATTCTGCTTGATGATACTTCATCAGAGGGTGAACTTACATGGACTGTGGTGGTTAGCTAGTGCACAACCCTTCTTGTTTATGTTTATTCCTTTTTTGGGGTTGACTGGCTGAGTGTTCATTAAACATATTTTAAAGTGTGTAGCGATCAGCGAGGATGCTACCATGCCACAGGGCTCCACCTGTGTTCATAAAACTAGAATTATCACACATAATCATCGCTATGCTGATGTTACAACACTATATCACAGTTGCTATATGCACTAATATCCTGCTGCTGGCCATGTGGCGAAATAAATAATGCTTGAGGTGGGGCTTTGCTCCTTGACTGTAATGTTACATGCACACTGGACTGTACACCGGTCGTGACACACCACATCTCAGCTGAGTTGTGGGGTTTAGATTCAGGCTTGTGTGGTCATGACTCTAATACTGCACCACCATCACTATAGCAACCCTTTGAAAGACTGCCAGCATCTCTTCTACTCATTAGCACATTGTAAAGGTGGTATATTGTTTCCCAGCCACAGCTGTTTTGGCCACCTTTCAATATCCATCATTAAGCATTGTCTATATGAATTAGAATTGTGTAATGTGCACAACAGCTGTGTATATCTGACAGTGAAAAAGGCATGAAGCAGTCTGAACAGTGGGCTTCTCTTCGATCCATGGAGGAGTCAATGCTGCTGTGAATTCATTCTAAATATCAAGAAGAGTGTAAAACATATTGTTGTCTAGAACAAAAGGTAAGCAAGTGCAGTGCGCTGTTGTTGTTTACTCATTGTCTGACTTGACGATGTGAGCTTGTGAAGGTCTTCATGTCATTCCAACAACTAATATGGATGAGAAGATGCATACCATACCTAAGTATTGCAGTTGTGTAAGCAAGAGTTTGTGAAGTATACCCGCACATTTAAAAAAATATGTTTTTGCATTTTCTTATAAAACCTATATGCAATCTCTAAAATATATATGTTTATCTGACTTTCTGTGCAAAACCTTCACAGAAGATAGATTGTTTTTATTCCAGAAGACATTTGATCTCTTTTGGAAACAAAGAGAGTTCTGAGACTAAAAAAATGGTGTGAAATTAATGGACAAGGGTGAATGACATGAGGTCAGATAGGAAAATATTAAAGAATTATCTTCCCTTTTGATATTGAAGCTTGTGTTTGATCTTGATTTGGAGGTTTTGTTGTTGTCTTACATCAGTAGATGATTTTTATGTATGCATCACTTAAGCAAAAATACATCTCTCTCTTTACTCTGTGTGTATATATAGTATGTACATGTGTTTGTGTGTGTAGAGTGGGCTTCAAATACATGAATGTACAAATGCAGGAGTGTATGTTGATGTGCTGTGCCTTTCTGTATTCCCTGTATATATAAGTCTGCCTCTCTTGCAGTCTGTGTGTGTGTCTGTGTTTGTACAGTGCACTGTTCCTCACACTGCATCTATCTAATTATGCACAGAGCAAAGAGACCATGAGACAATTCAATCTTTTGTAGTAATTGATCCTTCCACCTGAGGGCAGTACTTTCTAATCTAATATCAGATAAATCTGTTTCACATCTTCAATTAAACTACAATATTGAACTGGCTTTCAGGTTGGGCTCACTTGTTTTAGTTAGTTCACCTCCTACTGTTTGCAAAAAAAGTTCAATATAATGACTTGTAGTTCCACCTTTCCCCTGCAGGATTACAAAAATATGTGCTCTAGCCTTGGGTAGATTTCTGGAAATATGTTTTTTTGTTGTGCTGAATTCACACGTACTCAATAAAAGCATGCAATTATTGGTCAAGGACAGGTTTATGTTAAAGACACGTAATGGCTGTTGCAGGCATTGAAACTGTGAACTTCGTTTTGCAAGAAGGTCTTTTTTTAAATTGTGTGTCTCCATCACTACATGCAATAAAAACGCTGTTTTGCCACTGTTTTGTCTTTCATACAGTTGACCCTGTTTAGAATAGATGGTTACAACACATGCAATATTCCTAAATCCACTGAATCTTTATTAAGCTGCTTTGAGGGCAGTTTGCTCCCACTATTCATTTTTATTTTTTAAAGACTGCAGGCAGTTTGTTTTTGTCTCACACCAAGCTGTGATGCATACAGCAGTGCTCCACTGTTGCTTTTCTGTTCCTTTTTATTCTCCCCAGAAACAATTACATTCTCCTTTACACAATTCAATTATTTTCACAGTTCAGAAACATGTGCCTGAGGCCTCACTTGTCTCCTCTTCTTCATCCAGAGACAATCTTTTAGCTGATGACATACATAGCCACCTATCACCACTGAGGGTAAGAAAATTGTGTTTTTGCTTCATAAATGAAAAACAATAATTTGAATGGCTTATGTTGGAGTGACAATTTAATTTAGTCTGTGATGTGTAGAGTTTATATCCAACAGTGATATACAGTACATCCAAACTAAATTTCCTCTTTTTACTTAGTGGCTTGTCTTTTTGTCTTAGTGGAAATGAGGAGAGAAAAAGAATTGATGCAATTCTTTAATTAACCTGACACTGTCAGTCTCTGATCAGAGATTGTGCCTTGAAATAGCATGTCATCTCAAGTAGTAGTAGTAGTACAAAAACCTTTCCAACGGAACACAAATAAAACAAGTCTAAATGCAACAGTACTCTTAGAAATGGCTTGGGGTTGTCTGATAATAAAAAACATGTCTCAGACTTGCATCTGTCTCCAGTCAGTCTTTCAGATAACAATATTGACTGACACCACAGAACTGACTTGACTGTCTTGCATAAACCAGAGCATCTGAAGTCCTAAACAATCAATAATGTCAGAGTAAGACTTTGGCAGATTTCTCAGTTATTTGTTGTGACTAAGAATCTTAATAACATTTATTGATACATTTTTACTGCAGGTTTCTGTGTACTGCCGTAGTCTGTTTGAGTCTTGTTGTCACTATAATCAAAGTGTCATCAGGAAGTGTACTGACAATCTTCGCATTGAAAATTTGACATCAAATAGTTGATAGGTAGTTGAGTTGGGATGTCTACATGATTAGATTAAGTTCAGTTCATATTTTTGGGTTTCGGTCAGACAAATGCAGGACATTTGCAGGCATTAACTTGGGCTCTAGGCCAACAGTTACATGTATTTTTTCTATTCCATCACCAAATAATAAGTTGATCAGTCAAGATTACTGCAGATGAATTGTGGGAAAATAATCGTTTGCAGCCATAACCTGAAACTGTCCTGCTGTGGTAACACATTGAGAAATCGATAGCTTGCTACAGTTAGAAACTACTGAGCTACAGTATCTTCTGAATGAGAATTTACTATGCACCAACATAGACCGGTCTCTTTTTTTTTTTTTTTTTTTTTTTTTTTGCTTCATTTTTCATTATTCTTACTCACCAAGGGCAGCACATACTCACATTCTCATAATCAGTGCACATGGCCAAAAACCAAACAAACCATAAACCACCTAATAAACCCTGACATGTTGTAATTGCTGTAATTAGAGAGGTTATTTTAGTTTATGCATTGAAATGAGAAAATAAACCAAAACTTTTGGTTCAGTGATTTACTGTTGCCCTCCATCCTGCTATTTCATAAAGTCAGTTTGACGCTGCAGCATTATACAGAAGCCATATTGTTATTTTAATAAAAATATGTTCCATAGCAGACTTAGCAAAACATAACTTTTGCAAATATCTTTTGGTTTCCAGTAGGCCATATTTTTTGCCTGTCATTGAGCTGCTTTCTTCTAAGAACATTAGCAAAGGCAATATGACTTTGTTTGATCATCCACTAACAGGATTAGTGTTTTAATAAAACAAACCTTTTAATAAGTTTAACGATAACAGCAGCAGATTGAAACCAGATATTCTTCTTAGGAAGACATGATCAGCTGTAATTCAACATTGGGTTGTAGTTGAGTGGATGGGATTGTTATCAGGAGGCTTAATTTTCTGTGACCACTTCAAAAGTGGGTGTTTTAAAAGCATTTAAAATGTGTGATTAAACTACACATTGCATTAATCTCAGCTTTGTTCCTTAATTGTGATCTTGTACCACTGGATAATGAAAATAGAAGACAAAATTATATTATGTGACAACTAATAATCAGTGAAAACAAAAAATGAGCAATTTCTTTAATTAAGTGGAGTTGTGCCCATACACATAGAATATATATTTACATGATCACTTTCTGTCATAGTGTTGTATGATAGTAAAGTAAATTCATCACATACTAAATAGGTTAATTATGTGTTACTCTTTGTGATTATTTAATGTGTGCTTGTGTCAGTTTTAATTTTCTGTGAAATGCGCAGGAGGGTTGTCAACTGAAATTAAAAAAAGACTTCCTTGTTGTACTTTTTCAAAGGCAAACACTTACACAGACATGTCCAGATGCTATATGGTCCCATGGTGCCCAGCAAGGTGTGCAGCATCAGCTGTCACTGTTGCTGAATCTGCTACTACCCTAGAATAACCACATATTTTACCTAAAAGAATAGCTCTTCTTAATTAATTTTCCCCACACTTGCGCTAAAAAGTCTTCACAAATGCAATGTAGTGGTAAAAACATTCACCTGCCTTAATATTTTTACAAACTGTTAGATTTCAAGCATAATCTGGCTGTTAATGAAACATTCAGTGATAAAGCTGTTCTCTATTCTTATGGCACCTGCATAATGTTTGACTGGGCTTCTTCAGCAGTGAAGTCACTCAGCTGGTGGGTATCAATTTGAAATAGGCACGCAGACATTTTTAGAGGATTTTGGGCCAACCCATCCCACTAAAAACAAGACCTGACCTTGGGCTGGGCAGAGTGCCCAAATAAAATCTAGATATTTTTCAAGCTTGGGGCTGATTCACAATTTCAATTAATTTTATTACCTGCAAGACTAAAACATGTTTGAAACATACTATTTTGGGGGGGCTTAGAGGCCATTACAGTTGAGCAAGAATTATTAAAAAAAAAACAAAAACGGAACCACTTGCACAGCTGTCATTGTTATGAATGCCCCCGGCAGGTAGGGACAGTAGTAGTAGTAAAGACAGCTGACTGTAGTGGCTTTACTACCTTGTTACCAATCACAAACACGAACTAAAAGAGCATATCAGGGTGTCACAGTTTTACGAGACTGTCATGACTTATGACAGCAAATCTAGCCAACTATCCTCAACAGTAATACCTTGATTTTCAGATATTTTATACATGGTGCAAGGGCGCAAGTTCAAATGAACTCGTCTGTTTCTCATTTGGGTCTTTCTCGGCTCTTTGTATACTTTTGACCCAATATAACCCATCATTAAGAACACTAGAACACTATAAAAACAGATTCTGAATAAAAGCCAAACAATCAAAATGCAACAACATACTGACACAAAGCTAGATTTATAGTTTTTGATAATGTGCTTATTTAAAAGTTGTACATTGGAGCATAAAAACAAGGCCAGAACTTAATACCTGCCTGCTCAGTGCCTTGATTAATGACTCAACAACGTAGGGCTGTCTTGGGAAAGTGTGGCTGATCTTTTACTTGTGTGCCAGCCCTGCTGTCATTTGATCCAATGCTGTTTAAAGATCAGGGTTCTCCATTAAGCTGAATGGATGACAACATTTGTAACTGATATATAATCTGATGTGACAGTTTACATGGTATGGAACACACTTAAGCATCTTTTTTTTTTTTTTTTTTTTTAGAAAAAAATGTGCTTTCAAAATGCCAAAGGCTGCATGTAATTTGGGAAAGACTGATATTTCTCTCATCTTATACCAATTACACCCACATGCAGTCAGTTAAGGTCAAACAACAATTCAGAAACAAATTTTCTTTATTTTTCTCAGTAAAATGCAATCTACTGTTGAATCCATGTGATTCCTTTTGGCTTTTTTTCCATCTATGTGCCTCTGTCATTACAACTCATGTTTTACTTGAATTTCCTGGAAGAATACAACATAGATCTTCAGCTCTGTTCTTGTAGAATGTACTTTCAGAAATCCACATCTATGTACATTAATTTAAATTTACCTTTGCAAAAGTTTTGAGGGCTCTGAAATACTATTTTGGTCTTTAAACCTCAGTTCATTGAATGCGTAAATACCATAATTCTACTATATTAATGAATAAATGAAACCTGAAGGAGTTGAGAAATTATCACGATGCTTCATTTAAACAAGGCTCCTCTAACTACCAGATTTCTACAATGATGAAATAATGCAGTTTGTTGATCTTAGTTTTTGAGCATACTCTGGATGAAACCTAATTTCTATTCAGTGTCCTTGCTCTCATAACATTCTAATTGAAAATCATCATCTCTAATTGATACTGGGCAAGGGGAGAGAAAAGAGAATGAGCTGATAGGAATAATAATCTTAAAGGCAATACCATCACTTCCATTGTCAGTATAATAATAATTTGAGGAATGCTGCTTATGATTTACTGAATGAGCTAAGTCCTATTACCGCAGATGGTTGTTAAAGATATTTGGAGGACATCCATGCCATACACAGTTGTAACATTTAGTTAAAAGCCCAGTCGATAAGCAATTTGGGCTAGGCTTCCAGTTTTTGACATCAACTAATGAAGCCAATGAGTGCAAAGACAAGACGGAGCAATCTCAATTGGAGCAGTTGCGCAGCACTGCTGTTATATGTGATTAAGAAGATGCACCGACTCAATTACAGCCATCCTTAAGTGCTTAAGAGCAAAGAGCCCTAAGAATGCATCTGTTTTAATGGCGGTAAATAGTGGAATTCAAGCAAACCATTGAATTATGCATTGATTCCCCATTTTTATTCATGTTTTTCTTTAACTCATATAGTGGTTGTTGTAAATTAATTGTATGATAGTGTAGACAAATAGCTGGATCTTTTAGCTGGAGCAAGATCTTTGATTTTGTTTTTTGATTTTCTAGGTATACGTTTTTATTGGTAGACTGTACATTCAGTAGCTTAAAGTGCTCCCTTTGGCTTGAAATGTAGCTGTGAGAAGTATGCTGCTTCAAAATGGTAACTGTCAGAAATCTTTATGCTGAACAAAAAAAATCAGAAGTTGCAGTGGATTCTACATGTTTGTGCAAATTTAAAGCCAGTGGCGCACAGAGTAAAAATAAAGATAGATAATGGAATATCTAGAACATAGAAGAATATAGGAGGTAAAACACATGTCTGGACCAGATGTTGACATATGAAAACTAAATTTGTCAAAGGAATAATTCAGCAGATGGAGTAAATACTGTTACCAAGGGAGTGCTACACACAGCTCTAGTGGATATGCGATGTGCTGTGAATTATTATCATAACAAACATGCCTCACAGAGACTAGTTATTTTGCCCCCCTCTCATCTTCTGTTCACACATAGACAAACACTATTCTGTAGCTGTGATACAGGGTTAAGTGTTTTGTGAGCTCCATGGCCATGTACCAATTTATTTATTTATTTTATTTTGAGAAATAGACATGGTGGGATTTGATCCCAAATAATAGAAATTGAATTTGTCAACATGAGATTGCAGCATTGGGAATTATGTCTTATGTCATTAATACAAATTTCATTTCAAGAGCTTAATAGTTCTTGCCATCGCTATAAGCCATGCCAAAAGCCATACCACTGCTGAAGCTTCACAATCCATGGTAGAAATTAGCAGTTGAACCTATGGAACCCATTAAAAATAAGTTTTAGTAAGTCGGTGCACAATTTTCTCTGTTCATACACTGTAAACAGTTCAGGTCATGCTACACAAACTATGGAGGCATACGTTTTAGGTCCTTAATCCAAAGTGGTAATGGTTCACACATATCTATAACACTAATTAAAGCTATGAATAATGATCACTTTCATTCTATGGTAAAGCAAGTCTACCCTTATGGGAGTGGTTACTTCCAGAATTACCACTGTTTGCTTTCATCCCAAGGGTGTTAAGTGATTAAATGGTTGGGTGAGCATAAAAAATATGTAAATGCCTGGGCCACCTTGGACTGACTTGAACGCTATTCTTAAGGGAGTTTAAAGTGGCACTTGTGACAGCTTTTTCCCTCTGTTTACACCAAATGGTGAAATCTATCATAGGAAAGTGGTGTCACCTTCAATGCTATAGAGAGTTACCTTTATTTTTGTTGTGTGCTTTGTTTTGGGGGCAAATATCAGCCTTACCTTAAAGGGTTTAAAAAACTTTATTTAACTATTTTTTTCCATTAACAGTTCACAACAATTCATCCATGGTGGTGACACATTATAGATTGCATGAATATTGATGTTCAACAGCAAGCTGTGAACTTGACAGATAAACCTTGAAGGGACAGCAGTTGTTAAATATAGTGTAATAAATGTATTGTCTATGTATTTTCACACTATCAATATTCAAACAATGCAACATGGTAAAGTAAGTGCTGTAGTAAGTCAACACCAAACACATATAAATAGCTAAAAACCTTTAGAATATTGGCCATGCCAAGCTGACCAGACTAACCCTAGAAAGTTTAGTTTAGGGCATATTTGTAACTGGCTCAAATTCTATCTTAGACAAAGTAGTCTGTTTGTAGTTTGTAGTCTAGTTTGATGACTCACTCTTTTTTATGTCATGAGTTGACAACCTCGAAAGATGTGTGCAAGATGTGTGACAATGACAAATATCCTTTCTGTTCTTACCTTTATTGTTTTCAACACATATCTGTTTCAGTTTTGACTAAATCGATATTTCTCCCCAACTTTTAATCAAGTCAGTCATTTGTCTTCTTGGTGTGTCACTGTCTCTGTCATCTGCTGGTGCCACAATAATGAGAGTTGTCTCAGGTGAACAATGTGACATTTACTTATTGTCACAGTAACAAAGACAATTTTTGATTTGAGTGTTCAAATACAAGTCACTTATAGGTCACATGTCACAGGATCCAATTTTACACAGCATACCCATGTGGTCCCAATAGGAATTGAAAAACTAGCCATCAGAATTGTGGTAGCATTTTTCTTCACGATACAAGACCCTTACTCCTAACCAAGAAAGATGTACACATCCTTCACCTCGGCTTCCTGTAGAGCTTATATTTGACTTTCAAATGTTAGCATCAAAAAAAATGTTTTGATTTTTTCCATCTTTGTATGACAGGGTCATAGTTTTAAGTTTTGAGCAAACCACTTTGTGCTGTAATGAGAAGTTAAGACAGAGCAGTGAAAACTAAAGGTAGCTAGGGCACCCAGCCTTCATCCATGATTTACCTGAGGATGTCACTTTGAATTTCTTTAGAGAATGAGAAGTAAAGCCAGCTATTAGCACAAGTGACGCAGAGGGAAAGCTAATTCTCAAGACTGCAGCGACCCAGGTTTCAGTTCCCAGCAGCGATACCTCTGGCTTGTTATGGGCATTTTTAGTAAAAACACTTGACAGCTGTTGCAAGTAGGGAGCCAGGGAGATATCATGACCTTGTTTCTACACCAACAACTCTTAAGGTTGGGTGGGAAACTGCCACAGAGAGGACTGTAATCAAGTAAGATGACATAATAATTTGCATGTATACTTTTTATTTTACACAATTATTTTCTACTTCTCATATGGCTTTCCCTCACTCTGTACAGCATGTTTAGTCAACTGCTTGACTGACAGTGGAATGCAAGAGAGTTCAATATTGTATCGCACGTCATATAATGTCATTTGTTAATATTTGTCATTTAATTATTTTACCTTCATTCATTGAGAAATCCTCCCGTCATGAATCCATATACCTCGACCCACCATGCACTCTCATTCCTCTAGAAATACAAATCACAAATTACACTTCAAATTAGCTTCCTATTGTGTTATTTCATGGCTTCTTGAACTCCTGTTTAATGCATCAAACAGTAGAATTATTTTGGCCTTTTAGGACAAAATGGGTACACAGCAGTATTCACAAACATGAAAAAATAAATAAATAAAATAAAAACAAGTAAATAAAGCCCTCTAAGGCATGACCTTTTCAACTGATGTCAAGACAAATTTAACAAAATCATATGTGAACACATTTAAATCCTTCCCCACAGTTAAACTGCTCAGTTAAAACCATGACCCAGTGCCAGTGCTGCAGAGTTTGAGGTGCAGGACTGCTACTGGAAGTCCCAGGTGGGAGTACTGTGCAGACAGTGAGGCTGGTGTCAGCAGGGATTATGTGTAGGCTTGTGAACATTACATAAAGAATATCTTATTGTTCTTTCTCAAACAGCTTTTAAAAAAAACAGCCTCTGTTTTCTGACCAAGTAAATATTCAAAGCTGCCTTCTTCCTACAGTCTTCTTTTGAATTTGATGCAGGCAGAGATTTTGCCGTCTGAAAAGGGCATTACTTTAAATCTTTACTAGTCTGATGCAGTCATGTTTATGTCTTACACATACACATAGAGGAAATATCAGCATGAAACCAGGCCTCTATGTTGTTGTATATGAGTTTTGGCATCACATCAACCAATATTAATAATATAAAAGGTTTTAGTTTTCACATGTAGGTTTACTTTGTTGTCTTTATACTTAGCACAGAGCATTGCCATGGTTGTGGTTATGGGGTTACATGCTTAATTCCCATTAGGATCAGCCACATTAATGATAAATCAATTTGATGTGCTGTAAATGGCTTTGTGTAAGTGCAGTCACCAAAGGGTATATGTTTTGTTCTGGAGGGAGTTTGTATTAATCGAAATTCTGTCTCCCTAGAAATTATATTTACATACATCTGAACTGCAACAAGAAATATGCCTATATAGGAAATGTAATCGCTGACTGGATTATGTTCTTGTATGATATGAGACTTGGTTTTGTACTGTTGGTCAGGTAAAATAATATAAAATAATTTAATATTTGAAGTTGGGGTTTGGGAAATTGTGTTTACATTTACTAACTATTTTCTAATGTTTCATGGACCAAACTATTAATTGAATAGTGAAGATATCATCAGATAAATCAGTAATGAAAAACAGCAGTATAGTTATGAGATACATCTGCTCCACGCTATGAAAACCGTTAGCACTATGGAGAAAAACAAATCCATTTTAAAATTTCATCTTCACTGGGAGACTGACGCTAACAGCTTGGATATACAGCATTTCCATCTTTTGTTAATCCATGCTGATCAATTGACAGCATGTGAAGTATTGGAGCTGTACATTGTTTGGCCCTTATTCATCTAATCACATAAGTAAATGTTTGTATTCCCCTGTCTGAAATGAAATGAATGTTGATGTGAAACCCTCTGATGTCTGCTATTTCTTGATCAACAAAAACATGTACAGATATGCATATACTCATAGTTAGTATTTCTATCCTGCTCATGGTTCCCACAACACTACAGCTTTATCAAAGGCCTTTCTATAATGACACAATAACACACTGTACTTCAATATATAGTAATGTGCTGTGTGACTGATCAAAGCAATATATGAGATACACATTGTTCATAAATACAATGTACCAGTAGAGAAGAAGTGTGGACAGGGTTTGAGCATGACTGCCTTCAACAGCTAAATCCCATTCCCTCTAGACTGGGGTGTGTTAACCAAAACAAGCCTGAATACCTCATGTTCTTTGGCTCACATTGTAATTGGAACAGATCAATTGCACCTTTATTACTCGTATAAGATGGATAACCTTGTCCTCCTTCCCTGCCATTTTAATGGGCCACTCAGAGTCCCTGCTCCTTGGCTCTGGCTAATCCCTGCGGAGCCTATACACTTTTAATCCCCCCTGCTGGACTAGTAACACAATATGGGCTCATCATCCATCCAACCATAGAACCTTCCGAACACTGGAAAAATTAAGGGTTCCTCAGGGTGCCTTAAAGATCAAAGATGCTTCTAAGAAGCGTGGGTTTCTTCAAAGATCGGAGGCTCCTTAGAAAATGTTGCCTGTGCTTCCAGAAATGGTCCAATTCGGATGCTTCAAAAATCAAAAAACTCAAGTTGATTTCCCCCTTTGAAAAATAGTTTAGACAGAGTAGAATGAAATGAAATGAATTACATGAAAGTGTCTATTAGGAGTGAGGTATATTTTGCTACAGGTACTGTAACGATGCCAGACTTAAACTTGTTGATAATCCTTGACATTGTTAGGCACAGAAATGTTGAGTTTAAGCCTAATTACTTTCATTATCTTTTAATCTGCTGATTATTTTTCTGACTAATTGTTTGGTCTGTCAGATTCCAAAATAACTGAGAAAAATTCCCATTGCAAGTTCAGATAGTGCAAGGGGTTTTTGTTCAGTTTACAGTGGTTTAAAACACAGAAAAATAGTAAATTCTCACATCTGAAAAACTGAAAACACAAAATGTTGGAAAGTTTTGATTGATACATGACTTATGTATGTTCATTGTGGCTCAGCCTGCACCTCTCCTGTGCAGCTTCAATATGAAAGACACTATAACCAAAAAAAAAAAAAAAGTTTCTAGGAGGAAGTGTTTCTTCTTTGAGTTTTCCAGCAAGCTTGATGCTGCAGAGCAGAGAATATTCTCAGGGTGCAGTGCGGATACTGTTTGTTCTACTCTGCATGGACTATAACATCCTGTATCCCTGTGCATTCAGCTGACTGATCAGAGGAGACAGGCTGCCAATGCATACACCCCTGTACATTCAGAGAATAAACACAGCAGAGGTTGAGCAATGTAAAGCCTTTTATCTGATGCGCTGTATGTGGTACGATTAGAGGGCCTGCATTGCAAACTCTTACCTGAAATTATTTTAGTGTCATGCATCAGAAACGATAATTCATCCCTAAACAGCACAGCCACATTATAGCTATGTAATGGAACAGGGTTAGAAATGTGTGGTTTTTAAATATTTGCTACTGAATTTTGTTCCTCAATCAAAAGAACATATTTATTAAATGATAAAACTTTAAATAAAGAATCACTTTTTGTGTGTTTGTGTTTCACGATTCTCATGTTTGAGATCTGTGAACAAAGGGAGGAAAATACATGATTCTCAAATTAATACTAGTTTAATCAGATGATTAGATAAATAATCATGAATAGATGATGTTTCTTTAAACGTTTCCCATGGCTTGGAATCACTACTCTTATCTGTTTGTTGACCACACAGTCTCAGAAGCAAGTAATTGGGATCAGGCCTTTAATCTAATAAGTATCTATCCTCTCCATCAATGTTACTAACTCTGCATTTGTGTCAAAGTGTGGAGTACAAACAGGCAAAAGATCAATAAATTGCCATGGTTCAATAAATGTGTAACCCCAGGCCTTGGTTTAATACCAGCCTCCATGTCATAAACCCCAATCTTCTGTACCTTGGATTCTCTTATCAGACAGATAAGTTGTGTCCCCTTTCACAGACTGTGCTGATCTCCATCTTTATTTAGTGTGGATACCTCAACAGTAATACACTGCTCTTCACTGGAAATTAAAATGTTATAGATGATTTCATGCAAGTGTGTTAGCAGGCACCACTTTGTAACTTCTGCTATTAATAATACTGTATTATTCCTCATCAACTTCAGCTTTCTTTTTGTGTTTGTAGAAGTTTCACACAAGTTTCCAAGCAGCCATTACTGTGGTTGTTCTGACATAGCTGTAGCTAAATATAGAACAATGCCGCAAAGACAAAAGTAGATGCATAAGAAAGATAATTGTGGTGTCAGTGTAGGTCAAACGTGACAATCTAAGAACTGTGTGTGAAAATACATCCTGCAAACAAGCTGACATTAGCTCAACACATTCTTGATCAGATGCATTAACTGAGAATTCAGTTTTGTATACACTTTTTCATTGTGTAACCCTTATAGCCCTGTATTTTCTGTTGAAGTGCTTAGGTCCTCCAATATGGATACCAGAAGATTAAACCATTGCTACACCTGCATGTCTTTTCTGCAAACCTATCACTACTAATTTTTTTTGCCAAATATGTTTTGAGGGAAATGTGATTGCTGCCTAGATCAGTGGTCCCCAAAGTGGGTCCCGCAAGATTGATAATACATTTTTTCCGCTTTACTTTTATTTTAAGCAAGGAGGAATTTGAAGCAAACATCAAAATCACCATATTTGAAAATGTTAACAGCTGTCAGACATAGCAACCATCAGAACAAGTGATGGAGAGATTTGTCACTGTATATAGAGCTCAAAGAAATGCTGATACATCTCAGTGCTCAGCACTGTGTAAGATGACAAACCAAAGCCAACAAAAGAGCTAAAATCAGACTATACAGTGAAAGCTACTTCTGTGATAGGTGAAGCTTGTTGTCTCAGACTGGAACGCCTAGTTAGAGGTTCACATCCTCAGTCCTGTAAGTCTGGCAACAAACACACCATGGTTAAGAGAAGGAAACTATTGTGGATTTTAATAATAATAAAAATAATAAAGTTAGTGTGTAATGTCCATTAATACACAGCATTAAATATCTGCATAATGTATCTGCTATTGTAAATCTCTGTTATATAAATGTAGGAAAGAGAGTTGCTTTTGTGAATAACAGTCACTGTGAGTGTGTGTGTTGGGTGAGAGCTGTTCAAATGCAGCCCTGTCTCCTTGAAATGACATTTACATACAACTAAACTAAACTGCAACAGCAAATACATTTAGTAGGAAACATAATTGCAACCAGATTACATTTTTTATTAAGGTAATGAGAAAATGTTGGTAATTCAGCAGTGCATATTTAGCAAGCATCTAATTTGAGAGCAGTTTGCACTCTTTAAACTGACTCAACATAATCTAAGCTAACTGCTTGTCAGGTTGCTCTTGAGTGACCTGCTTTGTAAAGTTGCAACTAAAATCAAAAACCGTTAAAATTAATAACTATTATTTCAATATCCATCAACTGCTGATATTGTTCCCCTTATCCAATAGTCTGTGGAAGCTTCTTTCATTCATCAAATATCTAGCAGGTCATTCACTGCAAGATCACACTCTGGAAATTACGTTATTAATGAAGTGACTTAAAATCATAGCTCCTATCACGTCTAATTACACCAGAAAATAATACATAACTTTCATTATCTCTTACACCTTTCATTATCTCTAGACACATTCCTGAACTCAATTAAACAAAAAAGTACAGCACCACTATCACTGCCAATAAACCATTTGTGAATTATATTTCAAAACCCGAAACAGTCTATATTTAAATGCGGATAGGCATACAAATACACCAGAAAGGTTAATGCCAACTCATTAAATATATTTTACAACCTGTTTTGCATGTTTATAACTCTGGTTTCAACCCTTGCGCTGTGACTGAGTGCTATATATTCAAAGGACCAACTTTATCAGCCACATCGATTTCAGTGACAGGCTGATAATGCCTTTTAGTGTTGTTCTTGCCAAATGCAGCAATAAGCGGAGAGGGCGAGAATGTGCGAGCGGGGCACAGGCATAAAGCAAAAGTAAATTGATCAAGTAAGGACACAGCCCTGATAACTTCATTTTTGAATAAAGTTGAAGGAACAGGAAGCAGATCAATGATTTCCTGTCAGCCTTGCTCAGATGTTCACTTGGTCTCTTTTTGAAATGTGAGTTTTCAGTCACATTTCATTTTATTAGGTTGGAATTACAACAGACCTCTGAATTTAAAGATATGCTATTACGCTATTGTTGTGACCCATTATCCTTTCATGCAGCTGCAGACGCACAGAGAGATTCAGGTACATATGGATACATACATACATGTATGTACATACAAAAACATGTAGAATTAAGCCAAGAGGCCATCATTAGTTTGCCATGTGAAAGTCAAATCAAATGCATAATAGAAAATAAATAAAAATAAAATCTAATGTACAGGTTTTAATATATATATATATATATATGTATATATATATATATATATATATATATATGCTGAGAAAGTCAGATGCACTGCAGACCTGACACACATCGACATTCTTATTTTATGAAAACAGACATTGGTATTCTTCCTGCATTTGCCTGCAGAATAAAAAAACATAGCTATCCAGAAAAATATATATTACATGACAAGCATGCCATATTATCAAGTAAATGCTGACTGATTATATTTAACATGCAGCAGTAGCAAATCACAAATTGCTAACCTGATGTCAAATTGCTCCTAGTGGAATTTAAGCTGCAATCACCTGACAAATGTACAACGTTGTACCACCAGAATGATAGTCTTATTTACTGGGCAGTGATGTGTACTTGTTCCCCTCTTGTGAATGTATTTGTTGGCAGGTTTTCATTAAATGAACACTGTGTTGGCTCTATACTTACAAGATATGTATTTTAACTCACAATTTTGCATACTACTGTCTATTCTCATCTTACTCTGCATATAGAAATGCATTTTCAGTTTCTCTAAATAACCCTATTATCTATTCAGAAATACATGGCTCCTAATGTTTCATGAATCTTTCCCCATTCATATAGGGAAATGAATGAGTATATTGCCTTATATGTTTGGGTTCTGTTTTAGCCTACAGGAACTCATTGCTCATAAATTGTGCATTGCAGCTCAATACCTGACTTAAAGTAGCATTTCAGTTTTAAAAGAAGAACTAGCAGTGTTTTTCCTCCAATGAAAAAATAATATAAATGAAACTGACTTTCAGATGCTTTTATCCACCCACAAAAAGAGGGAAATCCAACACATAACAACACATTTACAGAAAGAAAACAGATGAAAACTTGACAATCTGCACTTGATCCAGCTGTCACAAATGTAACATGTCATTCACCATCAGTCATATTTCATACTATCTGGAGACAGAGATTGACACCTGGTGAACATTGTGATGGGTTAAATATGAATATACCCATATACATTTTCTATTTATCAGCATCATATCCAGGCAGTTAACAAGAACTAACAGCTTTATGCCTGACCTTTTAAATCATGCTGTGGCACTGTTATTCATCCGGTTCATGTATTTGATTCATTCTATGTCAGTGATGGCTACCTGAACCTAAACACATGGTAAATACCCTCTTTCTTCTAATGTTTCACTAAGTGTAAATTGGCCGCTATTGCAGCCACTTAAACATTTGGATTTCTGGGTGGGGGTCATAAAGTTTGTGATATCCTCTTAGAAAAAGAAATAAGGTCCAGAAAAATGAATACAGTTCCAAACTAACGCTGGCCATGTAGCAACAACAGTTAACATTGTGTTTGCAAGACAGCAGGTTATAATACACCCTCTGGGCAGACTGGACACTATGGTGACTATCACAAAGTCATATTATGAGACAGGATGGTGCTAACTGGTTAGCATGTTAACTTCAGTAGAAGAAAGGAAGTGAGTTAACATTGGCATTGCTTCCTACCACTGGTGACAGCTCTTGGCGAGTAAAGGAAGGAAGTTTGATGCTGAACTTTTCTTCTAGACTTATAAGTAAACAGCTGTTAATGCTAACATTTGCTATATAGTGATAGCAAAAACTTACATATAGCACCTTTAAAGGTGGCAGCTCCACCATGTGGGCTCAACTACTTGGCATAACTAAGTAAAAATGAAGCACACTTGTAGAAAAAAAAATTCAAGTAAAGCTGTAATGTATAATGTGCTGGATTATTGCTTTGTAGAAATTGTGGGCCATACTCAAGAATCAAAAGCAGCAAGTCTTTCTTTCTTAAGTGGGAAAACAAGCTGTGTTATTATAAACTATGCTACTGACTGTGTGCAGACAAGAGTTACTAGAAATATTCCTAAAACTACAAAGCCCAACTTTGTTCACAAAAGATATACTCTAGCTGAAAACCATCTTAGATAATTCTCAAACCCCAAGGTATCTGTAAAGATGTAGTGCAGTTGTGTTAGTGAATTTGACTGCAAATGTATTGTGGTTGAGAGAGAGGGAGCTCACAAATTATATCTGTGATCATTACCAAAACCCAGTCCATGCATCAATTTTTGCTCTCTTTCTCATATTTTAAATTGATCCTAATGTACTTTATCTGTAGAAGTGCATCTGGTTCTCTAAAGGTCTGGTTTTATAATACATGAAAAAAGGGCATAGAATAAATGAGGCTGCTCAGAGAAACTTCAAAGGTCCTAATAATGTTGTTTTTGATTGCTACACTAAGAATGTGTCTTGCTTTAAAACGACACAAATCTAAATCTGTCAAACCTCAGTGGATAGCTCACTGTAGCCTAACATTCGGTAAATCTACCTCAAAATATTCAGACACTGAATTAATGCTTACTTAATACGCATCCTGGGATTGCTCCTCACCATGGGCAAAGAAAATCATATGAGCACATTCAAATCATAGACAGATTGATTGACACTCCATCAAGCCATGTCCTCACACCATATGCCAACTCATGTTGATAAGCTGCAGGCAATTCATCATAGTCAGAAAGAACACATCCCCAGCCTGCATGCTTTAATGGTTTGTAAACTCTGCAGTGCAGCTAAAATATGAGAGTAAACTGATGGCTGTTTGAGCTGAAATCACAAACTAGCAAAATCATATTGTAATTCAATGGATGTTTCCTTAATTTAAAGCTGCTTTTGTACTTTTACTGTACGTCTCATCTGTTCAGCCAGCATTTGGGCTCATGCCAGAGAGCTGTGTTGATGTCAAATCAAATGTGATTATGGTCTCTAAATTTACCATCTGATTGGCCAGATCAGTGAGCAGGAGCGCAAAGTCTTTACTAATCACATTAAACCTCTGAAAATGCAAAGGGCAACTGTGATTCCAGTCTGCAGCACAGGAGATGTTTTCTGTGATATGCATAGTCTATTCAGATTTAAATTACACTGATCTACTCAGTGGAATGAGTCAAAAATCTGGAGGACTAATATTGAATGAAAACTGAAATAAGAAATGCTGTTAGATACAGGGTCATATAGAAAAATAGATGTACTAAAGGGTTTCCTTGTTGCAGTGTCTTACTGAAATTTTTAATGTATAAGGAAATTGAATGGGACAAGTTGGTGAATGATGCCAAGAATCATTGTGGATAATGGATCTGATCTTTGACAGCTTGTCACATTTAGTATAATGGTCAGCTTTACATGGGGCAAGACTGAGGGGCTGAAAGTCTGTCCTCCCGAGAAAAGCGACAGCAGGCCGCAAGAAGTGTGGCTCCCATTCGGAGTAAAGAGGACTTTGGGTGACATTGTTATAGAGTCACAAAGTCTGCAGGGGGAGGGGACATTGGTCACTGGTCTTAAAGCTGGTCACACTATGATAATGATCATTCACCAAGTAGTTATTTTAAGAATGGTTGTTAGTTCAATTTAGTGAGTATGTTCATTTTCACCTAATTTGCCTTTGGCTAAACTTAGTGGTATCATACCTGACCACATGAAATTAAAAGTAGACTAATTAACAGTGGACTGCATGCTAAAGTAGCACACTCTAATACAGGGATCCATTATAGTCCTTTTGTTTGATCCCATATAAGGCATCACCTGTAAGTACATTTGTTGTTGTTGAGAAGTTTCTATGTCTCGCTATGTCTCACTATCTAAGCTCAATGGTATTTGTCAGAAAATCACTTAAGTTACTTGTCACATTGCTTATTTTGAGCATACTTTCATTCTTAGCATTACATACCTAAGAATATTTTGGTTGGAGACTATAGAAGCTTACAGAGATCTTTTTGGTGTTATCAGTCTTACAGCCTATTCATTAAAACATGGACTTTGGATGCTATTTCCTGACTCCCCCGACTTTCTTAGGAGAACTAGACTGTCTTTCAAATTGCATTCAACCTAGACACACAAGGAGGAAAGTACAAACTCTTTCCCTAACTTTAACCATGAATGTTTTTTGTGGACTTATAAACCAGCAGTATAGGCAATGGATTGAAACAAAAAAAGAGCTGCAAGTCTCTTACCCTTCGGTTCCACCATGGTTCGAGCATGATTTAATACCCTTGATACACTCTTTCTTTTTATTTACATTGTTATTTAATTCAACCCTTTCTTTGACCATTTGCTCTGGCTTTCACAGCAGAGGATTTAGTCAGATTTTGCAGTTATCATTAATAAAAATGTAGGACATTTCTCTTTCCTGAGAACATGAATGTAGATTTATTGCATTCCTTTTCAGGCATTTCACTCGGGGTACACTTTGTTATGACCTTATTGGCCATTCCAGATGATAGATTTTGGTGGTAATAGCCATTTTAATATTACTGTTTGTTACTAAGAGCATCTGAGTCAGCAGGGCATAGCTTCAAAGGCTTAATGGGGCAAAATAAATTGCCACACCAAGGGAAAGATACAGCACTAATCACACCATTAACATTGAGCATCAGCCCAAAGTAGCCATGTTTGTTTGAAGTGTTGAGAAATGAACTCGGGTCAAATCAAATTAAGGGCATAGGGACCACATAAATAGAGAATATGCCCCCCTTTCTTTCTTTTTTTTTTTTTTTTCACCCTCAACCTCTTGTCCATTAGATTTTAAAATGGTGTTTTCTGTGTGTCCTTCAACAAATTTCATTGTGTTGAGCTGTCTCTCTCCTCATTCACTATCACAGGAACTGAGCTGTAAAGCATTAAGTATAGTTGTAATTACTTGGAGCCTTTGTTTTATGACTCTGTGGCCAAATAGTCAGCCTTGTCATAGAGGAATCTATTGCAGATTCACTTAGGCTTATAGTGCCATTAGGTTTTATGTGAAGACATTTTCAAGCCCCATTTAGAGCTTTTGTATATATCAATTATGTTTATATGCAGACAAATCCTACAGAGCTATAACACTGCATTCAACAAGTCCCATTTTATATCTTGTGTAATAAAAATGAATTTCATTCCAAACGATTCATGATGTGGCAGAGTTAGAGTTTTTCTCTTGTCTGTCACAAGAAGTGCATACAGTGGACTTGATACTGAACTCAAGTAAACAGTACCTAACTCAAGGTACATCAGTGCCTTAACAATAAACATTCCTCCTAGAGGATGTTTGTAATGTAAGAGACAAAATATATAAGCGTTTCTTTTCAGTTACTTTTTCTTGTAAATAAATATATTATAGAGCCCAAACACTCTGTGTCGTCATATATAATATTCTGAAAACTAAGAGAAAAAAAATGATCTGTAACTTTATACAGCTAAGACCTTGGATCCGCCATAGCAACTTGATAGCTTGCCTCTCAGGGAGAAACCTTGACATTGTCTTCATAGCCTTCAAGGCTCAAATCTCCTAAATATAATGGGTACATGCTCCTCTTACTACTTTGTTAAAGCATTGGGAATCATAAGATTTCTTAAAGGTGGAAAGGTTTTCTCTGTTGACCTTCACCATATAGTTGAATGCTGGTGAAGAGAAAAAAATACTTAGAGAGGTTCGCCTCAAGAGGACCCATTGTACCACTCAGATCTGGGAAAACACCAATTGATTAAAGGTCATTTAATAATTCTAATGCCTATCAAATACATTTACATTGAATACCTTTCATTTTTAAATCTATGTTTGCATTGAATGGCCTTGTTTTGGGTGATCTAACCAAATTCAAACAGCAGTATTCATGATTTGACATAAGAGCTGTGAAGGTGTATGCACAAAGTAACATTAACAAAGAGCACTGCATTAATTTTAAAACCTATACTATCATTTTCTGAGAACCCAATTTTAAATCAGGCACCTTTAGGTTTTAGAGGCATCAGAACTCCTCTCAGAAGGAACAACAAATGTATAAATATGCATATATATTATTTTCTAAGAATTCACACCAGCACTCACGCATGCCACCACCCACACTGCACTCTTTAATCAATATCAGTAAAAATTCTCATATTAAATGAATCCACAATTTTATTTATTCATAGATTTATTTCATTTGTTACCTCAACAATATCGACTTGTGGGCAGTTAAAAAAATGTAAAAAAAAAAACTTAGATTAGAATAGAAGTTTTAGTCTTGGTTGAATATTGAAAATATCAGCACTAGAAGCATGAGACAGGACATGAACTCCTGCATCCTCCCCGACATCCTCTCTGTGACTTTTCACAGCACTACAATAATGTAAAGCTACTTCCTGTTTCAGAGTTAAATGTTGCCATTAAATGTAAATTGATGCTGTAAATTAGGTTCATATGAGTGCAGCTAGGAGACTCATTTAAATGAGCAGAACTAGTTTTCACAGAAGCTGAAAATGCAGAACATCACAGAGTGTTGTTGTGTGACTGTGATAGCAGGATCTCTCAAAGGCTAATTGATCTTAAAGATCTCTAACATTTAATGGGACAGGCTTCATCCTATTTTCTGTGTCCCAGATCAGCACAGTTTTCCCATTTTCTGGAGCTGGGATGTACAAACATCCCTGATTGTCCTTGATTGACATGACAGAGGAAGAACAACCCCTTTATGGTAGTGAAAGTAAGGGCAGCATGAATGTATAATGCTTCTTCACTGTGTTGTTGCCCTGGGTATTCAAATTGTGTTTGCAGGGAAGAGGAAACCAAATCAGGGCTGTGCATAAACTCCTTTTGATTGACTGCTGATGAATTCTTCAGAGATCACTGGAGGTAAACTACTGTATAATGGAAAGGTTTGATATTGACAGCTATCCAATAAAATTCATTCCTGAATCCGGAATTCCCTCCAGGTGGATAAACAAGGATTTCCACTGAGTGCTGTGCTAATTAAATAAATAAAAGTCTTAACAACATTAGCTTTCTTTTCACAGGAATACACTTGCCATACTCTGTCTGCTCAGACTCATCTCTTATCCTAAATGTGGCTTGATCCATGCTTTACAATGAAATATTCATTACTCTCCGGTATTTCCACATCTGATTTACCCTGCATTTTCACTGAAATCTGAATCTTAAAACCCGTGTCAGTAATTTATTGGTTTTACATTTAAAACACACTGTGGGGCTTATTTCCCTGAGTGGAATTCTATTTCATGATTTATGAAGATACGAAGTGAACACAAAGGAACTAATTTCCAGCATCTGGAACTCTTGGGACTGACATTTCATTTGGGACTGAAAACAGACTAAAAGCACAGCTCTGTTTTGACTGTTTTGGTTGAATGATGATGGAAGGAGAAATGTCGCAAAACACAGGAGGAGACTGGCATTCAGTTGGATTTTTATTGTCAGCCCACAGTGTCTTGAAATTGCAAAATGTCACTGGAAATTCTGTAAAACAAACTATATATGTCACTGTCTGTACCTGTATAGAGGGACTGAGCTGTGTTTGTCCACGGAAACTGCAGAACAAATTGTTATTGTTTCCCCATCTACAATGTCAACTTCAACTGAATGAATGAATTGAATGACTCACTGGCAGTTTTGTTGTACTCTATTAAAAGACTTTAAAATTTGGTAAACACATTACATAACATGACAGCCATTGTTATTTCATCAAGGCTTGGTGCAGTCTGGGCTAAACTTGCTTGTTGTTGCTGTACATGTGAGAACTAGTGCCACGCTGCAGTGAAAGCTGATTGTTCATCAGGCATCACTGTCATTTGAGACAAAGGCACATGGCTACATTACATTACCATGTGAGTACAGAATGTTTAGTAAGCTGCCATCCCAACAAAGGGTGAAATTACCTTAGTACCACTAAAGGTGGCTAAAGACTGTGCGATATCTATACCAGTCCATTTTATGTTACACAAATGTGAGCTGGGTTACCATGTAGTCTGACTCACTGAATGTATAAGCCTGCTACTGGCCACATAATTTAAGATGTTATTCTCCTCCCCCTCTGCTATCTGCATGTTACTCTTTTCAACTAACTTTAGCTAGCAAGCTACGTGCTGGACATGGGAAGATTTGGCAGGCTTGGTTCTTTTGCAGGGACTGAGCCATTTTAATGACAGTGCTCACTGGCAGTGGCACTGTTGTTGCTTTTTGTGCTTGGCGCCACCCAAGACAATTGCATTTGAGTTAAAGAAATACAGACAAGCCAGAGCATTTTTCCCCTATAGCAGCTTGGTAATTGGTGCAGCCAGACCATTCTCCAGAGCTGATACAGCACTGTGGAGATATCGCAGACTACCAACCAGGCAACTGTCCAGGACCCCAAAAGGCCCTAAAAGTCCCATGTTTACTCTATATCATTTGAATCTACATTAACTAAGTCACTGAGTTGCAAGTAGGATTGAAATCGGCATGTACTATATAAGGACCACTGGAAACTGTTCTGGTATGAGCTGTTAATGTTGCCAAGATAAATTCCTTTCTTCCCTTTTGTAAATAAAATCATTCTAAATTCTGAATCATGTCAATTTAAACCTGATAATGTGAAATCCCCATGCCTTTGCAAACAAGCATGGCATAAGCAAACACCTTATGTCCCATTTGTCAGATTGAGTGCATCCCCACATCCCACCTAAAATAAATAAACAATCAATACCTCATACAGGGAGGGAAACTCGTGCAGCTTGGGGATCAAAAAGTCACTGAGGCAGCTCGAGCCCTCAGAGCTAAAAAATGACACCACCGTCACTTCCTTACATGTTAATTAGTGCATGAAATTTCACACACCACAATAACCAGAAGCCAGGCAAGTGTTAGATTGCTTTGTTGTTGCATCAGTATGATGCAGTGGTTGCTCTGTATCTCTCTCTCTGTGTGGTGTTTATTCATTAATTTATGTAGTAGTTTCTCTGATCCCACTTCAGAGAGAATACAGAGGCCTTGTCCTTTTTGTGCACATGGATCTAAGTCACTGTTAAAACACAGGAGCCTTAGTCTTACGACCTTTCTAATACTGCTGTTGATGTATATATCTGCTGGGTCTAAAAAGCCCATTTAGGCAGTGGGCTAATATCTAAAGTGCGCTGTGATTTTTGATAATTGCAGACTTAGGGATTTCAATCCAGTGCGAAACTTCGGAGTGTGTAATTTGTAGATGTAGTAAATGTTCCAGGATGAGACTTGGTGAATACAGAGGTACCCTAACAATAATATGATCATGCAAATGCAATTCTCTGTATTGTAATTTCAGGTTTGATTTGTTTTTGCCACATTTCCTTGTTGCCAACATGTAAGTTCTCTTCTCCTCTTGTCATGTAAAGTAGGAGTAGTCATCATATAATTTGAGGAATGTGCTGAATGCATTGTGGGCTAAGATTTTGGAGTTTTACACAGCTGTACACTGCTTCTTTGACACATAGATATAAACTTTTATTTGTTTAGGATAACAGCCTCATAAACATATTCACATTTAATGTAATAAACAGTAGGTGGTGGATTGGTCTTTCCTAGAAAATGTCCTTGCTAACAAGGAAATCATGCGTGGGTGGTTACTTATGTTATACGCTTAAAAAAAAGAAGAAGAAAAATCACAGCAGTAGCAAGTGTTTAAACACCACGTATCACAGAAGATAAAATAAAACTGCTCCTAATGATGTTCTTTGCACAACAAAGTCAACACTGTAAAGGCATATTTCACACAAAAAATGTCAGGCTTACACTGCTCCTGACTTAAGCAAACAGTGAGGAAAATTGATTACTTTGTGTAAATGTGAGATGGACTCAATTTTAAGGCTTGTGTGACAAAATGTAAATGAAAAACAAGTATAAGAGCAGCTATCAGACAAGGATGCATGGTGACCTTTTGATGGGAGGATGTGAAGGCTAAAGAGACTTAATCAAATGGAACCCTCCCTGCCACAACGTGCTTTGACAGGTGCTGTGCATGAGCAGTGAACCAAGCTATGAAACCTACTAAATGATTAATAATAGCCTGTAGCTTTATGTGTGATGAGGCTGGGGGGAATGGTTATTGGCAATTTCTCACTTGTCTCTTTCTCTCTCACACACATGCATATACACACAGACAAAAAAACAAAGACCTTTGGACTCCCACAACCTGCACCACCTGCAGTGTGTGAGCTTGTATTAGTTGCCAGTGGCCAAGCCAGACCCCCTCACCCCCCTCTGCAATGCAAACTCAAAGCGCTTCTGGCCACACAGCACATCTGCTCATCTTACCCCCGAGATTCACCCATTGCTCATATGCAATTAGGGATCAGAGATCTCAGATCAGGATGCCACATGAATATAGCCCCGTGTTTTGATCAGTAGAGACAGAGAGAGTGAGAGGTGCAGTTGGGTGGGTGGGTGCATAAAAGCAATACCTGCATTTCTGTTGTTTAAAATATAGTGCATAATAAATATAGATTTGTGATGATGCCCACTTGTATATTTTTTCAGCTCTGCACTGAAATGTGAGTACTACTGTGTCAAGCATAAACTTGCTTGTGAAACACAATCCATCCTCTTGTCATGCTGCATTACAACCCTGCATCCATCATATTCTATAATGCACACAAGGTCACTCAGTAATGAAGGAATCGTTTAACAGCTAAAAATTTTGTGGACTGCAGGAGCACCTAGGACTGTAAAATTTGCTGTGTGTTTGTGTGCGCACACGTGATAGTGCATCAATATGATGTGTGCATATGTGTTTTTGTGTGCTAGGTTGTACCTTTTATGCTGCCAGAGAAGGAGCATTTTCATTCCGCTCAGAGAGCAAAAAGCCTGAGGGAAATCAAAGTAAGCATTTCCCCCATTCTAAAGCACCACCTTTAATAGGTACAACGCCACCCAAGCATTCAACCCTGTCCTTTGGACTGTGAACACATATCATGGCCAAAGCTGCCAATCGCTTTCAACGGTATTTCATAAGATTTGCTTTATTTCTCTTGTTTATTTTACTTTAATGTAATATTAAAACAGCAAAATAAGATTTTTTTTCTTCCAGTCATACACCCAAACTTATATATTTCATTAAATATTAACTGTTCATGTACTTCTTCATTGTTTTTATCTTTACAATATAAGCTATCTGTTTGTTTACAACCACCACCTTAGTATAAATCAGAAAAACTAAATGGCTTTGTATTCCTGGAGTGGGTTCTGTCAGAGCTTGATGGTTCATGAATCATTATGTGCTACATTAAGTGAGTAAGACCAACCAGAGCAGTTAAGTAGCATCTTGATTTACTACAGTACCTTTAAGGACAGGTTACCCAACTTTAAAAAATGAACAGACCCACTTGCCACACTCATTGCACTTGCTTGTCCCGGGGGAACAGAGCATGGTGTGTTGCTTTGTAAAAGAGCACATTAATAAGGGAAGAGCTTGTTCCTTCATGTCGTTTAAGTGTTTCTGGAGGGCATCCGGCATGTCCTCCACACTCTTTGGGGTTGGAGGTAGGGATGGTGTTGTCCCATTTCTTAATGGATACTCCACACATGAGGATTCCCTTTAAAGGCTTGTATGTGTTCTTTCTTTCCCTTGGCTGATGTTGTTGTACATAGTTCACAGGTTCCTTGAGAAATTAAATAAACATTTAACAGGTGACATTTTGTAATATGTGAATTTAAAAAGAAATTAGTTTCACATTAACATAATTGGTTTAAAGGTGCAGTTACAAAGATCTTTTACTCTGATGGTCACAAAAGCTGCTTGCTATCACCTTTGTGAGGCTGTACTTCAGGATAATGGCAATTTGAGCTAAAAGCTAATGTCAGCATCCTAATATGTTCACAGTAGCATGACAGTCTTTAGCAGATATGAACTTACTTTGTTCACCATCTTACTATTGTGTGTTAGAGTGCTAATATTTGCTGCTTGCACATACTTTTATGCCAGTCATCTTTAGTAGATGTTGAGATATTTCACTCTGAACCAAAGTGGTGGACTGACCAACGTGTCTCACATTTTTTTTGCAACCACTTCAGAGGCTTTACTTCCTTCAGTTACAGTCACGCCCCTCTGCTCACTCAGACACTAAACTTGTGAACTAAACTTTTTTTCTGGTAATACAGCTAAAATTTTTGGAAGAAAGATTTGCACAAATGCTACAGCTGATGGGAACAATTGTAAACAAGTGTGAAAGCAGAGCAGCATGGTTAGAGGAAAACAGGACAATGAAATGATGGTCCAAACTTAACAACACAAACACTGTGTGAAATGGTCTAACAGGCTTTTACTTGCTCTTGCTGGAACCAAAATGGACCATTTTTATGGGACAGTTTTTCTTTCACCAAAATTTTACTGGCACTGATAGCCAGGATATCTCACCTTCCTAGCCCAGAGGTTCAGTGCACCAAAACAAATCAGTTGAGCTGCAGCTCAACATAGTTGCCTTGACTTTAGCACAACTGAAACCAATTTCTCCTCCTGGTTTCACTGAGGTTAATAGTGTCCAGACACAGCAGCCATTAAATTAATTAAAACAAAAATAGAGTACCCACATAACAGAGATGGATGGGACTATAGCAAAGATATTTACAGGTAACTTAATTACATTCACCAAATAAAACACATCTAGGTCACAAAGAGGAGAATTCTAAATAGGCAATTAAGCCAGTGGTAAGAGCCTTAATAAGGCAAGCAAAGTACATAAAATGAGGGGAAGTAAGTGAGTGTCAGTGCAAACGACTTTGCCTAACACTATTCATCATGAGACTAAGTGGTAAGATGGTGTCGGGCTTCTAAATTCTAACAGCATTAATCCCAGATAGCAGGGCTCATACCAGCCAGTATCAATAATGGCAATAATAACTCATCCATCTGGAAGTCATCCAAACCCTGACTGGTTAATTATGCTTCCCTCATGAATATGCCTTCCGGTTTTTAACAGTAGAAGAAGAACATGGCAGGGAGATAGAAAGAGATGAAGGGACAGAACAATAGAGCAGTCTCACATCTAAATAGCTTTTGTGAACCAGTTCAGAGGCATCTGCCTGTTATGTGCTCTTGATCATAGTGACATCAGCTTCAGGGACCGTGCTTTATCCCAGCTGCTGGATGTCAAGGGACCTTGAGCATCTGCAAACATGACAAGAAGTCATTTATTAGACAGCAACCTTGACCAGCTTATTGTCCCCAAACTTGAAATTGTCAGTTCTGAAGGAAAATAGCTTGATCTCTTTGGTATGATATGAATAGATTTCAGTATAGTGGGTGAAGGACAGAGTCAGGCCTGATGGTCTCCATTACTGAGTATACTGCATGCATATGTGCAAGCAGCTCTTTCTGACAAAATTCAAAACTAGAGAATGTTTTCAGCTGATTAGAGGGGATGTATAGTTCATACATATGCACAGTCAGTGCATTTACTTGAGTTCAGTTTCAATGTAATAGTCAAGTATTTTCATCATATACTACTTAAACTATATTAATGCTTCCACACAATTTAATTCTGGGTAAAACTCTGAGCTCTGGGTATTAGTTATTTAACAGAATAGTTTGTACAACACATATGATACATTTACAAAATAAGAGGCATTATCGTAGATGAAATAATCCAACAGTGAATAAAATAATGAAAATGGTCTCAAACTTGCCCAGCTATGACATTAAAATATTGCTTCATTGTTAAATGCATAGGTAATAATCCAGTATGATGAGCTACCTGTACTTTTGAAACTTTATTTTGCTAATACTTTGAACTTTTTATGATACCTTTGACTTTTACCATACATGTAAGAGTGGTATTGCTTCTGTCACTTAAGTGAGATATGAGTCTTCCTCCTCCATGGCCCCCTATGTCCACATACTGACCCCCCTGTGGACTCAGAAATATAGCCTCGGCAATATAAAATGTCACACCACAACTGGCATTCACAGCAAACAGACTTAACACAGCCTCTCATCTTTTTCTGCTTCTTGTTCCCTTTTGCAGACATAAGCCCGGCTGGCACAGCCTGGCTAACCTCCACAAGAAGTTTTCCTTGAGAGAACTCACTACCCTAACCTAATTCTATCCTTTAAGATGAGTATCCCCTTACCTTAATCCCCTGTTGGAATAGCAAAAGGTTTCTGTTCCAAAAAGTGTGATCCCAAAGGATTGAATCCCCAAATTTTGTCCCGAGTACACACTAAATTAGGTGACACACTCCTCCTTCAGAATTGAACAGGACACATTTTAGAAATACAAAGCAAACTGGATGGTATGAAAACAATGATAAGCAAGAATGGTGAATTTATAGAATATGACATGGCCCCTTTTCCACTTGACTTGTGACTTGACCTGCCCCTTGGTACCTTACTTATGATATATTAGTTTAACTATGACGGATACTTTAGTTGTTTCGGTTGGGAGAGCAGTGATAACCGCAGAGCTGCACTACATCTGACCTTTTACAAAGGTCAGTTAAAATAATGAAAGAGGTTCAACCATGACTTAATGGAAATGGCTATGAGGATCTTGGCAAGGTGCAAGAATGGCGTCATTAACCCCTGCCTCTGTCTTATGCTCTCTTACAGAATCCTTAGTACTTGGCAGAGATGTTGGCTCACTTGGCCGTGCTAATGAGGCTGTTGGTTGATTTCCTGTATTATATCTTGAAAAAAATACAGTGCATTTTCCTTGCAGATGTGTTTTGTGCAATCAGTTATGGAAGACACATGGCGGTATTGATGTCCACATAATGATTTGTTGCTGCTGGCAGCACGGTGGTACCTAGGGAGAGTGAAAAGACATTTTCACACAGGTTTCTGCCTTTGAATGCTGGTAAAAAACCAAGGGAGGTTACCACCTGCCTCAAAAACTGAACCATTCAGCATCGCTTGTGTCATTTAAATTAATAATTTACAGTGACATTTTCAGGCGCGATGAACTATAACAAAGTTAACTTTTATTTTTGCCCTTTCTTTTCCCTCATCCTGAGCAAAAATAAAAAAAAGTCTTCTCATATGCAAAACACAAGGTCAGTTAGAGTATGTCGACATTATCTGGGCGCATATCTGATTATTCTGTAATTATTGGCACTGTCCAAGCACTGGCAATCATTATCCTCTGCTAATTCAATTATGTTGACACATTTGAATGATAGTGTTGCATGATGGTGAGACTTTTGAAGGAAACTATGATTTTAACAGTGGTTGACAATGTACATGACAATTATGATTTGATGTATCGTGAGTCAACCTGGTGAGGATTACCAGTATTACTTAAATATCACAGATTGCATGAGTGAATATAAACATTAAGGAGATAAACACATACATACTCTGCATTTTTTAACACCATTATCAGTTTCACTTTAATGAATTGTTGTACTCTTGTTCATGCTATATATTTTTCACCTTGGGCAGTAAAATGACACAATGTACCTTGCATCTCCCATAGATATTTTAGCTTGAAATCTGTCAAAGCTATTAAGCAGACTGGAAAGTTGTGGCACATTTGCCCTCATCATCCATCAACGTGCTGTTCAAGTACACTTGTGCACTCTAAATGATTGAACTCTGCTCAAGATCATTGATACACTGGGCAGACTTGTTAAATCTGCAAAAAAAAAAACCTTGGTTTTTGTATAGTGTTATATACTTCTTTAGTGATCCATATTTATTCATTAATCATGTTTTTTTCTTTGCAATCAGCAAAGGTTTTTGTTTCCATGTGATTTAATGTTTTGACATTTGTGCTGCCACCACACTTACATGGCCATGAACACATCTATGTATAGCCTGGTTGTTGACATGTTCCTGTTAGTTAACATGACATGAAACTCAGTCACATTACAAATGTTAATTTTCATAATACAGAGATTCCTTAGATGCATCTTATTTCAAGAGCCATGTTTCTAGAGCACCTCTGGTTCCTGGAATCATTTTTATGAGACAAACTCAAATTAGCCCATGATTAACTTAAAGTAATAATAATTCATTTATACCCTCTGGTTAGAACTTGATTGGTTTTCCAGATATTTGCATTTAGTAGGATATGTGGTTTCATGTCTACAGTTGCAGTCTGTTGTTTAGCTTGCTGAGTTATTCAACTGCTAAAACAAAAATAAATCCTAGTCACAGAAATATAATCATAGCACTGAGTTTCTAATTCTTGTGCACTGGGTGCTGGCTGTATGAGATGTTATTTTAGTGACTGGAGAATGTACTTTTGGTTTGTCATTCTGAGTCACTTTGGATAAAAGTCTGAGCCAAATGCCAGAAATGTCAGTGTAATGTAATGCTAATGACTTTTATGTTGAGCCTTGTGGAATCTTTTACCTCTCTAACATGTACCCAAAATATTTATGCAACCATGCACGCCCACGCCATACACATACACATACAGGAGCACATAGAGAACACACAATAAAGCACTCCACCTCAATACTTCAAAAGACTCATCTGATACAATAAAGAAGAAGACGGCAGAGAAAATGTAATCGGCAGCACCAGATTGGGTCCAAAGAATTCCTGATCTGTTTTTTGTCCTCTACTGCATTACATTTTGTCAGGTGGACAAAGTTGTCAATCAAGCTGGCAAACCTATTTTACGTTGTCAATAGGACAGAGGAGAGAGTGTTCATTCCTTCAATAGAGGGCTAGAGATTAAAGTAGGCCAAGCAGAGAAGAGGTAATTTTCTGGGGTGATGTATTGACACTAAGACTCGATCATCTCCCACATTGTATTTCAGATCTGCTTTGTGAGACGGCCAGACCGTGGAAAGAAATACTGCTGCCACCCAGCATATGGTCTTAGTAGTTTTTATAAGAGTAATTTGTGTTTTACTTTACTTGATAAACTTTTTATTTTTCATTTCATAATGAGCAGAAAGAGATGATAGTTGTGGTAAAACTGAGTGTGGGCTTGCCTGTATTAGAAAACCCCGCTGGGTTTAGCTGTACAATGAATATTTTTCATCCTCATTCAAATTACTTGTTTTCTGTTTTTTTCCTACCTTTGGGCTTTGGACTGTAACTCTGATTAACTCTGGTTCTTTTTGCAAGGCACTGATTTCCTATTGGCTTTGATTGAAATAAACAATGCCAGTGGCCAATGTAGCAGAGTGGCAGCTTCACTCATTTAGCTGGATGTGACACTTAGACTAGAGACACACAGGGGGGAGGCGGAGATGTGACATATGATGTGTGAACACCAACATTGCAAGGCACTCCAGGTAGTCGTTACTGAGATACTGAGGGATTAGCAATAACCTTTGATTAAGTGCACAAGTCTGAACAAATTTCTGCAGACTGCCTTGAGATTGAGGTGTAGAATGCATTGATTTCAATGCCATGCAAAACTCTTCTCAGTGCTGTTCTCCCTTAAATCTACATTTACTCATTCCTTAGTAAGCAGAAACATAGTCTGTAGATAGAGAATTAGAAAGTGGCCATTATACTGTAGATGGAAAAGTGCCAAGAGACCAGATTGAGTGAAACCTACTTAGAGTGGTCAAAGACATCTGCTGCATAAGGGGTTAAGTATTCATGGCATGAATATTCTATCAGAACTGTACCAAGAACATACTGATCACAAGCTTCTGAATAACAAAAATTGCAAGCTGAGCATGTTGAGTCAAAAGGGTCCTCTAATCTATTATGCTACCAATAGGTGAACAAAAGTATCAGTACAGTACTATATTACTGTCTCTGTGTGCTACAGTTTAATGATCATGTCAGCATTTCTGTTCAAAGGCCTCACTTCTGATCAGATAAGCCTCTCGTTTCCTCCCCTTATTTGAATTCCCTTGAACTAGAAAATGGATCTTCCCCCCTGTCTATTGAGGAAGTGAAACGGGATTCAAGAAGTGCTTTTGGAGAGGAATTCTGATTAATAACATAAAAGAATATTCAGTTCCACTGAAAATTACTGGGCTAAGGAAATTTTGGAATACTACTAGAGTGGCAAGGGGAGTGAGCCAGTATTTATTCTTTATTAATATAACCACAGTGTTTGCTTTTGCCTGCACGTGTGTTCAAGGGGGCGATAAGGATAATGATAACATGAAAGTGTGATCGGTTCGATAGACTATGGAGGCGAAACATGCAGACTGCAATAAAGTTCAGGGAAGCTGTTGAATCCCTTCATCAAAAGAGAGAGCTCAATAAGCAAAGTCAGCTAAATGGCTTCAGTCAGTTAACAAGGATTAGCTCTGAAAGCATTTCTGTCGCGTATGAAAAAATGTTTTCTGTCATCTCGGTGCTAGTTTGATCAGCAGTGAATTAAATGTCCACCGTTTTATCTCTCTCCTTGTCGTATTTCTTTGCTGTGACCTTGAATGTTTGCCCATTAAATACCGGCACTTTGACAAGTATCCATCTTAGCCTCAGGGAGCTGATGCACAACGATAATGAATCAATTGTTGCCTTTATCCATGATCCAAAGGTATGATATCTTAGGATTGAGCCTGTACGCCTGAGAAACTCTTAAACCTCGAGGGAGTGACTGTAGGCTACAATAGAAGGGTAAACTGATGCAGAAGGAGGTCACTGTCTGTTTTCCCTGCCAGCAGTTTCCCATTTAGACTAGATGCTATTAAATATATCCACAAGGAACTCTTCTTTCCTTTTTTGCCATATGGTGTCGAGTTTCTTCACATGTATATTTCAGGAGAAATGACTAAATAGTTTTTTTTCATCGACAAAATATGAACGTATCTGCAAAATTTTCCAACAACAAATTTCATTGGATTTCTCTCAGTATTTCAATAAATATTTACATGTAGCCATTAAAGCACAATGTTGTTGTTTTTTAGCACCACTAGTACTGCTCAGCCACAGTACACTGAGAGCACTCTACCTGGTAGCCTCATTAGCTAAAATGAACCATAAATAAACATGAAAGCAAATATTTGCAGCACAAAATAGAACCACTATTAAACCAAACATATTGAAATATGCCATCTCTGATATGTTTACACTCAAAAGACTCAAGAATTAAACACCAAAGTTGAGGGAGCATCCTAACAAAATAAGTTAGCCTACAGCTTTTATATGATATACCATGTTGGTTTTTGAGCTTTGATATGCAAACTGTTGTTTGCAAACTTTGGTGTCTTTTTTTAAAAATGCAGCCACACCAATGAATTCCTCAACATGTTGATAAGTGTATTAAGTAAACATTTTCCATTGGGTTGGGTGAATTCAAAGTTGTGAGGTAGTCTCTCCCTAATAACGGCTGGATCCTGGAACCTGCAAGACATCTTTCATTGATAAATACTGATACACATTTGAAGCAAATATACTAAGAGTGCCTGTAATGTAATAACTGAAAAACTATGCCAAATCCACAATAGTAATGTGTTACTGTTAACATATTACAAAGTAACATATGATACCCACACTGCTGGTGATAATTGTGATTTATTATGTAGTACAAAATGACAGGTACACAGTAAAGAGTAATGATCATTTGTAGAGTTTACCCCCGGCTGATTTTGATCTAACGAGTGTGATATTATGTAGAAAAATCTCTCACTGCTACTTCTGTGTGAATTAATATTTAAAAAAAGAATCCACTTTTGTGACTGGAGATTCTCAGCACTCCTACAGCTTTGCCCAATTAATCACTTGGAACATTGAAAACGAATCTCCTGTCCAAAGCTATACAGTTCTCTTGTCTCATTTAATACATTTTAATTTGCCGTCATCTTTAAACATCCCATCCACTCCACACATGCAGTATTTAAACATACAGTCCCAGTGGTACAAGACTTCATCATTAAACTAGGAGAATTACTGATTCAGCCATCTTCTAATACACAACTGACACAGCTAAACATTCTGATTTACATTCTGATTTGTGAATTTTATGTTCATGTAATGCTTACACTCATCATGTGAGGGATATTAGTGTCTCTTTCACTGAAGCCCATAAAAACTGACATTATGAGATGATGTGTCTGTGAGGAGAATACCAATTGTGGCCCCTGTCTTTTATGCGAATGCTGCTCATAAACATATGGTATCTTGTCTGAAATTGTCTGAAACATGAACATTTGCAGGAGTAGTCAATCAGGTTGAGTCAATCAGTGATGAATGGCACCGGTCATTATGTTGGAGTGTGCTTTTCATGCAGTGCATACCTTAGTGAGTCACTCCTTATCTCCTGTGCAAGCTTTGCTTGAATTTGGCTGGTATCGAGTAACAGTTCTTAAAATTTTTGACAATCTGCAACTATGTACCAACATTCACTGATGATTCAGCAAACATGTACTGTTATTATGTCATCATGTTTTGGATATAAGATATGCTACTTATTAATTAAAGGTTATAATTAATGTCTGTGTGTATTTACAGACCTAGTAACATTTAGTCTTAGTCAGGAGGATGCATTCTACTGACTGGTGATCTTATTCTCCAGTGAGAGATGAATCGCTCAAAGATGAATTGTAATGACTCTGGTGCTCTAGCACCACCATCAAATGTGTGGACAACTGTTGGATGGACTGACATAAAACAAAAAGGGAGTCTCAAGATTTATTTATGCTGTAATCATCTTTACAATAAAAATGTATACTTATTTAAATTCAAAATTTCTGTTTTCCTAGACTATGGAGTGGGCGTGTGTGTAGAAAACACTGTAGGTTCTCCTAATCATTGCTATTTTAACCTAACTTATATGGTAATCTACACATTGAATGACCCACACATGCCTCGTGGCCACTCATTTACCATGTGAGCATCTTTTGTATTCCAACTAATGCTCCCTATGCACATGTTAAATATGAATTATGCACATTGAATTAGTAATACACACATTATCTCATAAATTATGAATTAATTGCCATGACCTCACAAACACAGAATATTGCATCAGTTTTACATGGATAGCTAAGGTTACACCACACTTGAATTCATTCTACATTCAGATTTAACCGTAGCCCTTATTTTCTGGTCATTTATAACATGAAACTAAGGGAGAGAGGCAAAGAAATGACCTTTTTACTGGCCAGAACTTACTGTACACAATCCATGCCACATTGTGTTACATTTAAAGTTCATTTTATATTTTTAACTGCTGTGTGCCTTTGCATTATTGCACAAGCAAAACAGATTTTTATTTAGGTTTTATTTTATACAATCAATGATGTTGTTATTATCATACTGTGTATGTGGTGTGTGGTACATGCTGTAGACTGCTCAGAAATGTTTTTTTCTTATTTGTAAAAGAGTAAGAGCTAAACAAGTGTATTAAACATGCAATTCATTTATTAACTTGTTTTTTTTCACTTCTGATTTTGCCCTGACATTCAAATGTGGAATACCTCATTTTAAAAGCAACCTCCTCACAGCATAATTGTCAGTATTCATCTTACTCAGATTTAAAAATCAAAACTATGTGAGGGTTTACAAAAGTACACACCCATCACACTTAATACTTTTGACAGGTTTGAACAACAGCCCCACAGACATATCAGCTCCATGAAAGGACAAACAACACTCCAATCAACACCTGTCCCCTGAATAACTGTCACTGAAAAAAATCAGCTGTAATAAGTATTCAGTGATGTGAACAAGTCAGGAATATAGCTTTGAATCACCTTGATTAGTACTGTGGCCATCTGTCACGCTGATGTACACTTGTGATTTCCAGGTGAGGAAGAAAGTCCGTAGACGTCACAAGCTTGTGTGACATGTGATGGTGCCTGCTGACTCAGACTGCCCTGCTGGGCTAGCCGCTGATTTGTGTGGCATGTGGCTTGTGAGAAACAAAGCTCCAGAAGTTGATTAAACAAAGTCATCTAACAGATATGCCACCCCGTTAAGTTAATTCAGGGATGCACATTTGGATTCAGTACAATTAGTCTGCAGTTTCATCTGACAGGCCTAAAAACTGGAATGAAGATGATCTAGCAAACTGCAACATTGGTGCTTTTCAAGTCAGGTCAGTTTCATTTACAAATCAAAAAAAAAAATTACTGAAAGGAATTTGCAATCTTCACAGTCTATTCTTTGACCTTTGTTTTGGAGGAGTAAAAAATGCCACCATAACTATTAACTAGTATACATAATAATACAAAATGATCCTAATAACTTCTTAAGTCATTTAGGTCTGTCAGCACACACAGTCCATGTCCAGGGTTTCTTTGGAAAACTTGTAATTTAACTGGACAAGGAGTAGCCTGTACAGTATATTAACCATTTTCACCAGCCCATTAAAGGTGTTGCATATATATTTTGCCATGACTACATAGCCAACATTAGCATATAGCACCTTTAATGCTGAGAGCTAAGGGGATATTAAATCAGTTCTCTCATATCCTTCACTTCAGTACTGATCTGGTTGTAAACATTCTGTTATCCTGTGGTACTTACAAGTGAAAAACTGCTATGAGAATTTATTTAGCCAGAGGTCAGAACATCTGTAAAATTTTTATTTCAAGTCTGAGTAAAACCAGTTGTTTAGTACAAATATAGAGAGTGTCGATGCCAGCATTAAAACAAAGAGCCTCGGTAAAAATAGATTCTCTGACAGTAAACCAAGTCACCTGATCAAATTGTCTCCACAACGAGAGCACTGGCCATTCTTGTAGCTTTAAACTGATCAATGGCCGAGTGGAAATTAAATTTCCCTTTGCGATAGCTTAGTGCATGAGTAGTCAGATGTCACAAGATTGCAACTCCTGGGTTCAGCTGCCCTGCTTTATTCTGCGTGGGTGTTAACACAACCATAACTCGATAAAGACAGGTTTATTAGGTTTGTATGACCCAGCCCTGCTGAAGGAAAGAGGTCAAAGCGTGACAAATCAGTTTAAAGCCATGCATCTTTATTTTGTTCCTTTCTTTGATAAATTATGCATCAGTATCTGGCTGTCCTGCAACGAGCAGCAGGACCAGAATTGTTTTAACTATATTCTGGACTTCAGAGGCAATTTGTCAGATTTATGAAGAGCAACCTATAGTTACAAGTGTAACTGGTGACAGAAGGTTGTGTTTCAAACATTTTAAATCAAAATGTATTGTAGAAGTGTAGACAGACAGTCAGACAGTGTTGCTCCACTGTTTTAGAGTTATGCCACTGGCAACCGGAAGATCGTATGAGATTTACGTTGACTCAGGCTATGTATGAACTTCAGTTCCCCTGTGCTTCATCAGTGAACCACCATTTGTCATGGATAGTATAGTAGTAATGTCAGTTGGTGAATGCAGAGGTTAATTATAGAAGCAGATCACTCCAAGGTGATGCATCAAGAACAAACAAACAACAAAAAGAACAACAAAGTGTTGTAGCTGAAGTGGTGATGAAAGGCTTTCATTGCAAGACAGAAAGACATCATGAGTTAACATTAACTTTGTATTCACTGTATGAACAAAGAGGAAGACGTCATGCTTATAACAAGCAACCAGTGGACAGTCAACAAAGCATGTTGGCTGAAGGAAGCTGGCCACAGCTGAGTTTTTCATGATCACTGGCTGTAAACAGCTAATCAGATTTCCATGCTTCTTTGTTTCCCGGCTGATGTAATTATGTCTCATGAATAGTTATACCTGGCAAGTGAAATTCATGAGGAGTTGATTGCGGCAGTGGAGAATGTCCCCACATCGCTGCACTTTTGTGTGAAAGTAACAGGTGTAAATATCTGTATAGTGTTGTAGTATAGGATCCACTGGTAAGGACTAGGTGGCAGCCTCCTCTGTGAAGAAGCAAACTTTAAACATTTTGCATACTAAAAAAAAGATTTAGCGTAGAGTATCACTTGTTATTTCACTTGTGTTTCTGATTCCAAATCAGGAGTCAAGTCTCAGTAATGGGTCCATTTTAAAAACACTGTTGTTTTCTGTGAATAAGAAGAAGATATTTGAAATAGAGATGGTGATGTATCATGATTTTAAAGATGAATTCTCTATTTCAAAACAAAAGCACAATTAGATCAAGTTCTCAAGGTGAAATGTGTTTGTTTATTTTGTAGGTTTTCTCTTGTTAAACAGCTTCATCAGGTTAGATCTTGTGTGTGCAACAGGAATTTGAAGCAGTTACATGTGGTGATAAAATTGCCCTGCTTCCTGAGTCTTTGTTATGTAAAATAATAATGAGATTCATTTTAGAAAGCAGTGCCATTAACAGGAATAAAATAAACAGCTGAAAAAAAGTTGATTATAATGATAAAGCAAGCTAACCTACTTCACAAACTGATCTTCATGACCTTTGTGTTACCATGAAGATAAAGCAGCTGAACATTAGATTGAAAGAAAGGCTATAAATATCAAAACTTTGTGCCTATGTAAACGTTAACAGAGTCACTCAGTCTTTAAATAAGTGGCGTTGCTCATACATAACAATCAAAGTCGAGTGAAAAAAAGTCCATTTCTGCTGGAAGTGAATGAGTATCTTCTGTCCTCCAAATGTGTATCCTTATTGCTCCCATTGAGGTCCTCACTAAAACTGCCTTAGAGACATTTGAGAAAGGGCAGAGCAGCCAGAGATATTGGCTATTCATCAGAGGGGGAGCCTCTCATGTAACATTATTTTTATTAATACCACAATATGCAAATGGCACTAAGAAAGAGGTGAAAACTTTCCAGCTCGTTTAATAACTTTTTTTGTGCAAAACCACATTTCATCTTTTTTTCCCCTTACTCAATAAATTGGGATTGTGTGTGTGTGTGTGTGTGCGTGTGTGTGTGGAGGGAAGGTAGTTGTTCAGCAAAAGTTTTACTTTTCTTTCTCTATTATTTTTTTTAGTGTCACTGTAGTCCATGCTAGCAAATCAGTCCAGCTGTAATTTTTTTAATGTCATATCTTTAACTGACACATGATTTTCTGCTTAATATGTCAACAAGAGAAATACAATAAATTGCAAACTAAAAATGCTACAAATTTTGTCTATCAGCCATTTGGTGCTAGACAGGTAATATACTGCGGGTTTATAAGAGGTTTTTCTCTGAAAATAGTGGTTACAGCAGGGAGGCAGAGCTTAGGGGAACAGCAGAATTGGGTGATAGTTCTCTATGGATTTGTTATTAGTGATCCCTTTAAAATTTCATTTTGTGGATAAAATTGCTAGAAATTAGAACTTATGAATAAATAATGGAGAAAAGTTTTTACTATGTTGAGGTGGAAAAGTTGGTGTATCGCAAAAGAAAAATGAGACAATGTGCACTGGAAACAGACTTAGCAAATAAGTCATGACACTCCTCTGAACAGAAAATGACACAGTTACGTTCGGTAATGTTATTTCTATCATGCGTTCTACTCCCTTTTTTAATGTGCTCTTTTATTCACATCATCTTGTTGCACCCTCTTCTTCTGCAATCATTTTAAAGGCACCCATCTGGAGAATTAGCACCACCAGCTGTTTGTTTTGACAAACCAGTTCCTTGTATTTGTGTAATGGTAGTGGATAGAAGCAGACATTATTTAGCATTTTCTATTTTCACATTTCTAAAAATTTGGTTAAAATTTGTTTTAGGCTCCTATAGTTAAACCCTCCTATATTTATTTGATCGATGGTTAACATCAGCTTTGCTGTTGTGTTAGCTTTGAACCTAACAAAGCACTGAGGAAACAGATTACTGTAAAAATGATAAACTGAAAACTTGTCGATAGAGCTGATGTGAAAAATCAGGTGCAGGAGATGGATTATGTGGATCATTTCAATGCTTACCTTCCATTCTTAGCCATCCTCTTCACCTTCTAACATGCAGTAGCAGGTGTGATCAACATCTGTGTGCCACTCTGAGAAGAATCCCACAGAGATAATCTGAGAAGCGTGTCTACCTTCACTCTCATGTCCAATTTTTAACTCCAATTTAAAATTGTCACAAAACTGTACAGCACCTTTTACTACAGCGCTTCATGAAATTGAACATTTGACTGTGGTATGCTGATGCTAATGTGCTTGAATGTAAGGTAATAACACTTTGTCAGTACAACATCATACAATCAAGGCATCTATTGGAAGGGAGAAAACATCTGTATCTTAAGTCTAAAGAGAATACAGCAATGCAATCAAGTATTCACTTGTCAACGGTTTCAAAGGTATCAGAATACACACCCAAAACACACACACACACACACACACACACACAACTAACAAACACTTGGATGTTGTTTGTCACTGGGAGTGTGTATGTACAGGTTTTTGCACGGGGTTGCTAAGCTGTATGCTCAATTGGAAGCAGGTGCAGCGTAAAGACCTAATCACATTTGCGGCTCATTACCCAGTGACTGTGTGCACATATTTGCCTCTCTGTGTCCTTATTAATCAAGCACAGACAACCCTAAGTGCTCCTCTCCACTTTTCCACATGACTTGCTACAAGCAACAGTAGAGCACAACAACCTGATGAGACCACCTGCTGCTGCCTGCTTTTCCAACACCTGCAATGCAAACGCTCATAATTTCTCACTTGACCTCTAACCGCTTGCCAATTGAAAGAGCATCAGTTTTTTGGCCGCTCAATTGTTGTTGCTCTCTCTCGTACTGTATGTTTTCTCCAGTTTGTGTTGGTCATTTGGAGAAATTCCAATGAATTTGTCGGTCAGGTATTGTATGTGTTTATTTGTATGTGTAAGTGAAGAAAAAGTGATACACCCTAAATACTGAACAAGAGCTGAAACAATTAGCAGGCTAATTGAGTAGTCCATTTGCAGAAAAATAATTGCCAATAATTGTTTTTCAAGTAAAATGCAAATAATTACCTTGTGCCAGCCTCCTAATTGTGAGGATTTTTTGTTTTTGTTTGTCTCGTGTGATCATAAACTAAACATCTTTGGGTTTTCTCTGCTACCAAGCATGGTTTCTTGTTCTGAGTAGGTCATGATGGTCATTTGCCAAGAGCTTCAGCCATTGTCAGGTTTACAGTAGAAGAGGTTAGAATGTCCTCTGAGCAGTGCTACTTCTTCTGGGCAGTCTGAATGCTACAGTGAGTCACTGTCAGAAAGTGACAGGCCAGCCAGGCTGGGGTTAGCTGGTTAGCATGCTAACTTCAGTAGAAGAAAAGATGTGATAGAACTAGATGCAAAACATTACCACTGCTGTCCACCACAGGAAACAATGCTTGGCAAGTAAAAGAATTATGTTTAATGCTGAACTTCTAAACTTTTTCTCTGCAATGATTTGTGAGTAGCTGTTAATGCTAATGTTGGCTAAGTAGCAATGGCAAGACTGACAAATTGTCCCTTTAAAGACCTTACTTTAGGCTCTGGGTAACTGTGATGGCCATTTTTCCAGACACTATAGTAAACCACTTAATCAAACAATAATCTGCAAATGAATTACTAATGTATTAAATGATATTCTCAGCCCTAATTTTATTAGTGTTTTGGAATTCACACAGTATGTTTGCCTGAAGGCCAACATGTTTGTTTCTTCTAATGTGATGGGTTGCATGTTCCTCCATATCTCTCCTTCTCTAGTGCTTGTGTATTAATGATATTTCATAAAAGAAATGCCATTTAGCAGGGAGGTCACGTCTACTAATAACAACATTCTCAATAACAGAGAATAAGAGATGAAAATTTAATGAAAACGAAATTAATCATCAAAAAATAGTTTGACTTCCAGGAGTTTAATTTGGATCTATTTTTAATGCCTTTGACAAGGGTTAGGCATCACTCTGACACTGGAAAATATATTGAATAACACGTCTAAGAACACTACCTTAGACATGTTGAACAAGGACATTTTAAAAATGGAGAGACACAAATGATGATATTAAAATGGACTCCAGTGTGATTTTGTGAAGAAGAATATTCTATTAGTTGCTCAAAGACAAACCTTGAGTGAGTATTTCTCTGTATTTTTAAACAGGACATGCTTTGACGGAAAATGTGTGTACACTGATGCCAAACCCTCACCATCAGCAAGTGTTTCCTTGAAATGACTCTACTCCCACAAATTGTTGAGTTCAATTACACAGACATGGCAACAATTATTAAGCAGTGCAATTCAGGTAGTCATGGCAAGAGACATCAAAAACGAAATTGTCTCTTATGATTTATAACTATGTATACAGCGAGATGAAAAGGGAAACATTACAACAGTGGCAGACAATGCATACCTTGGCGAACTGGAAAAGAACGGATAAAAATAGTCTTGAGGCTGTAATACATTATGAGAATTTGGACAAACATCTTTCCTTGATGCACTGTCTTGTTTGCAGGAGGTAGGCTCAGCATGGGGAGTCCTGTTGGGGTTTGGTTTCCATTGTTCTTCTGTGTTATCTCTTATGCTCTGCATGTTCCCACTGTCTCCAAAGGACCTTGGTTCCCTTTTCAGTGTTGCCCCAGAGACACATACGGCACTGTCTAAAGTACTGTAAGTGGGACACAGAGCCTCACAGTCCCAATAAAGGAAGGTGAAAAAAACAATAGAATAATAGGCTTAAACCTTGAGATGAATATTTTATTGTATGTGCATGGCTTGGTGCCCAAACAGCAGTCCAAACCAGGGAGACCATGGCACAGAAGTCCCCTCTCTCTTGAGGTGTTTTTGTCTCCCTGTTTTCCTTTCTTACCCTCTCTCTGCCTCCAGTTGTTGCTGAATTATGAACAAGGGTAGCTGTGTGAATGTGTCTTAGAATTAGACGGATGCATTGGCTCAGTGTGCAGACTTTTATTAAAAACAGGATATTAACCAGTGAGTTTTGGCCTACTTCTGATTTAATAGAAGCATGCTGTTACCATGAATGCGCTTAAATTTCTACACGTGTTTCTCAAAAGAGTGCTCGAGAGCGACTGCTTGTGCACGCTGGTTAAGGACTTCTAAATGTCTGCTGCTCATAGTGCTCACTGTTTTGAGTACTGCTTAGCCTACAGTAGACTGTACTGTAGTTCTCAATGAAAACTGTTCACTGTGGATTATTCTGAGACACTGGTGCTTTTGCATTTTTAAGACTGAGAAAAACAACAGTCTCCATTAAGGGTGCCCGTCATTACTATTTATGATGTAAGCGGCACAGCTGTAGTTTTGACTGTTCATTTTCGTTATCAATTATTTCTTTGTGAACATTTTCTGACCACAATGACTCTATTTTTAAAGGTAAAAAGTAATAGTTTTGAAAAAAATTACAATTGACATCATACTACTGTTTCTGTAGACAGCAAGGTTAAATGACTTTTTTTTTTTTTTTTTTTTGGAGAAGCTAGATTAACGCATGAGGCATACAGTGGTGCAGTAAGACTTGCTGTCAGTCCTCAAAATTTTATTTCCTGATGCTGTTGCCCTCGGCCCGGACCAAGTGAATCGAGTATTATTTTGTGATTGAGCTGAGCAGAACCTTTAAAGGCACAATCCTTAATTGGTTTACAGTGTAATTTCCGTCCCATTCTCAGCGAAATCCTCACAAAACTGGACAGTGTGCAGCCCCAACAAGGACCGCAATAGGAGTCTGAATCATTGTGAACTTATGAAAAGATACCCTGGACTGAAAGGGTGCTCTATGCCAAAAGAGAATAGGGCATATTGCTGCTTCCAAAGCAGGGGAGTTGTTGTTTATAGTGTTTCTCCAACACATTTGCATTAGTTTTAGACTGAAAGGTATAAATGCTGTCTCAGCTATTATTCCACCCAACAGAGATTAATAGTCTTGGGTAAACTCAGTATCCTTGATTGTTTATTTATTTATTTTATTTGCATGACAACAGTCAATTTAAGCAAGAGGTATACAGTATTTGGATTCAGCAGGAGCTTCAGCTGTCTGTATGAATTGGCACTCAGGAACCTTGGGGAGGCACTCTTCCACGCTGTCAGACCCTGAATCTCTATCAAGATTCATTCTTATTCAAATTGCACCATGGTAGCTTATAAACATAGCATTAGATTATGGAAATGAGAGGTCTGCATCCATTCTCATTTAATTCCTTTTGGGAGACATTTAATTTTAACAGTGCAGCATCAGGTGTTTATGAAGGGTATTGTGTAAATTTAGCCAGGCAAACTGAATAATAATCACTCCATTTGACTATGTGCGTTCAATCACCCATCACTGAACACTTCATTAAAGCTTTAATAGTCTTTTAAATATGTAGGACACTTGACTTAAGACAGATGTCAGGGGAATTTGCTGCTTGTCATTCAGAGTACTGTGTACATGGCCCAATAAACTGTCCCTAATCTGCAGGTAGCCTGTGTCTGACTTTTAAAACTAAAAAGGAAGGAGAAATCAGTGACCTTCAAATTAAAGTCACAGTAAAATAGAAAAATAGTTTTTACTTTTTACCTTTTAACTTACTAACTTTGACCACTGGCCACTGTAGGAAACTGTAGAATACAGGTTCACATCCATGTTTGTTGGTATCCAATCCACCAACTTATGAACATCTCGACCCCCATCAGCTGACTTTTAATTTCCAGCTCCAGCAGGATTTTTTCATTTTTAGAAAAATATGCATACACATGACATTTCATCTGTCCAGGCTACAAGCCAAGGACAAACTTTATCTTTACCTAATTTCTCTACATATCTATAAGCTTTTCCTTAAAGAATATACTTATATTATTCCTGTAACTTTTAATATATGATAGTCATTGTTTTCATACACAATTAATGAAGTATCAACATCAGTGGTGTACATCTGTATCTTTTTAAAAATCATTTATGAAGGTGTATTTTCTCCCATGTGTTATTGTGAGCACAGAAACCAGTGTAATTAAAAGAAAAAATCTATTTAAATGCCACATTAGTATTGAAGCACATTCTCCCCAAACATGTAATTATCTAGGTTTCCCTCAAATCCGTTAATTTGCTTCTTGAAGCTCATTTTGTCCTATCATATAATTATGCTAACTCTATGATGGAACTGAACTATTATTCAAGTACATAGGATGTAGTAGAGAAACCTTACAGCTTTCATTTTTGTTTTCTAACTAAAATTGCACCTATTCTAAGAAATGTCTCACGTCTTGTGAATGTGTCTGTTGTTGTCATTTGCTGTAAAAATATTTTCACCCTGAATGTCAAGATTGTTTTCTGTGAAGCCTGACTATGTGGCTCATTGCATCAAGCTCATTTAGTGTGTACATCTTTGTGTCATGTCGCGCTGCACGTATTGAATGTTTATCTTTCTTTGATGCTATTATATGGCTCCATTTAATTTTAGTTAATTAAGTGTCAACAGTGAAAGTACACTACAAATGAAATTACTTTTAGAAGTTCTTCACATGAATATTCATACTTGCAGCGAACAATTAAACTAAATGGCACCTGAAGTAGACAATAGGAAGAATACATAAAACACTTTTAGAAGCATATTATTCTCTAATTCTTATAAAGAATAACATTCATAACAGGCCAAAGTGATGGTGGTAATCTGTTGAAATAGTGTTTTGGGGTGCAGTCATATCATCTTAAAACTATGTTCTCATATCAGGAGAGCTACTGTCTTTGTTTTATACTTATGGGAAATTAAGTAAGAATGAAGTACTTACATGTGTATCATCCATCATAAATAAGATATAGGTTATTGGCTTTGTGGCAGATATGAGTGAACAGTGTTGGATGCAGCATGGTGTGCAGAGAGTAGAGGGATTGGCTTTCAATCTGAAAACCAAAAGTAGGTTCAAATCCTTGTCCATAAATAACCTATTTGTTTTGTGCCAAAATACCCAGTCTTGCAGTACAGTGTCCACTTGACTGAGTGTTCATGGTTCTTTCCTCCCATATCACAATAGAGATTATAGACTTTGTGTTGTGGTTTTGGTCTCGGTTTCAGAATCATTACACCCCTAGTCTGCACTATCGTAAGAATTTAAAAGCAGTATTTGTATGGACAGGCACTTATAATTTGAAAAATAGCGAAGTATGCACAAATATTGAACAAGTAGTTTTAAAGGCAAAAAAGATGGTCCATGTAGTCTGTCCCCATTTACAGAAAAAGATTGTGAAACCATAACCTGATGCTGCATCTCAGGTATAGGTCTGTTTTTTTTTTTTGTAGTTGATTACTTATGTGACTTCATGTGCTCTGGGTTAAACAACAGTCAGTGATTTAAACTCTTAGAAGAGGTTCATCCTTTTGCTATTCAAGTCATCATGCTCAGTAGACAGATTGTTTAATTATTCTAATAAACCTAATTATACTGATAAGGACTGAATAAACACGTTCAGCTTACAACTGGTTTGTTGTGGCCACCATTTATACATTTATTTATTTTTTTCTGACTGAGCCTGTACTATTACTTCGCAGGAAGTCAGAAGAAAATGAAAATTTTAAAGCTGTATGAATAAAACATGGACAGTACCTTTGGTGCCTGTTGGTGGTAGTGTCCAGAATGTTTGATTGACATTATATTGTGAATCGGTCTATCAAACCATGGCTATTTAGCACCGAACAGCAGCAGAATATAAATGAGACAGGAAGCCATAGGATGCTGTGCTGTATGAATATTTTTTCGAAATTGTACAAAATTAGATGCAAATGGTTTGAAGGAAATGTTGCATTTTAATAAGCTCCACATTCTCGCCATATACACTGGGTGGTAGATAAAAATGGCAAACCCGACCAAACACAGAGCAACACTGAATTCAATTAGTAGAAATAATGACAGGAATCAGAGGAGTTCATTAATGTGTAAAATACAGGAAGACGTGGCCCATTCCCCACTGCAGCCACGACTCTGGATGAATGCACCCATCATGTTCTGCAATCACACAACCCTCATTCAACGTTGTTTTCCCTGACAGGCTTCTACTGTACACCTCTGCGCCGAGATTAGCAACATCCACAGCACTTTGTTTACCTTGCACCTCGAGTCTAGTCTAAGTGAGCCATCTGTGAACTTGTGAGTGAGTCAGTCAGGAGCTCAGTGCCAAATAGGCCTCAGCTGTCTGCCACTGGCTAGTTTTCAGCTGGATTTCACCTTCTCCCTCCCTCTTGGACTCTTATTAGTGTCAAAAAGGCCACCTATGTCCAGGTGTGAAAATGTCTTGCCAGGTGGAGGATATGATACCGATTTGTTGTGCTCATAATGTCAGTGGTCTGTACTCTGGGAGAGCGGTGCTTTACTTTCTTCTCGGCAGTGTAAACCAATTATTCAAGTTTTTAATTTGATTTAAAGATACATTGCACTAGACAAATTCATATCAGAGCACAAATTAATGAAAATGTGAATAGGGTATTAGGCTATATAGTGTATGGAGGCTTTATTTATGACTGAAATATCTCATCTGAGTATTTTAAAATGAGCCCTCTCCAAAGGCTTTTATGTCTTGGAAGTGCATTGATACTTTTGGTTTGGTTCCAGTATCAAAGCAATGCAAATGAATCGCACTGATCTGTAATTTGAAGGCAATTTATCCCAATATTAAATATGGCTTGCACAAGACAAGCTGAGCTTCAAAATACAAAAATTTAAGCACTCAAGATGCTCAAACAAAGCTTGATCAATCCAGAATCGCTTTGAGCTCGACTACTGCATCGCTATAAAAGATATCATTAGTGGCAGTACTTCAAAAACGTACCACACAGATAATGTAAGGTAAACTACCCTTGTGTAATGTTATCCTGAAACAATGTTTAATCATTGCTATGATGATTCCACAGTCACTACATTTTGCCTTTGCTTGCATCTTCTAAAAGTCTGTAACGACTGAAGGCTGGTGACAGATTACAGGTCTAGATGTAAGCTTGTATGTCTTACCCAAAGTAAAAATGGTGGCTGATTATCCAAAGTATGATTAATGTCCATTGCCAGGACACCTTGTTTATATCAATACATGTTGTCACTGAGTTTTTTTTCCCACCTAAGGTATAACATGTGATGCCAACAGAGGCAACAGCACATAATGTATTTGAAATAAATGCTTGTCATGGAAATAAATTTGAAAACAGCTGCCAGACAGCCTGTCAGCTTCAATACATCCTGGTTGGTTTCTTGTATTACAGTACCTGAGATGTTCATTGAAAGAAAAAACAACCTGGCTATGTGTTTTTGACTAGTTGTGTGTACTTGCTGACAGCAAAGGACTTTGAGGGCATATTGGTTATTATGTGGCACAAGCATACTTTTTTACATTTCCCTGATGGCTTACATCAAGCCTTCAAGCACTTTTTCTCTTTGCTGCCTGTCATTTCACAGTGACATTGCTGACACATTGTCCGACATGACAATTATTCATCTAGTAGAAACGCTGTTTGTAGAATAAGATGTCCTTAGTACTAGGATCAATACAACATGGTGCATTTCATTTCATTTCATTTCAGAATGGTGTAGGATTAATAATAAAGAATATCTTGGATATCAAAGACATGAGACTGGAAAGGCTGCAAAAATCCCTTTTTTTCTCAAACTCTGGCCTTTCTCCTCATATGACAGAAACAGATTGGATGTAATAATGAAATGACAAATGTCAGGGTTTCTTTTTGGCATGTGTGATGGTATTACTTACAGCCAAGCCAAACTCATGTGCATGCCTCCTGAGCTTTACCAGAGTGGGTTGGATGCTCAAAAGCAAGAGGCATGAAGAAACTGTTGAATGGGTTACATATGCAGTGGGTTTATTCTTTCATTTCTTTTAATACAAATCTATGTTTTTTTTTAATTGCTTAAACAATATAATATGAAGTAAGACAAGATGAAACTTTATTGGTCTTATTAGAGAATTTCAGCATTTGTAAGTACATACTTATTACCAAGTACAACAACTCATTGAAACACTAATAAAATACTGGAGCAATTTAAAAAACCCAACAAACACTAAAATCAATTAAGCAAAATGGAAAACATAAACCCAATATAAATGTTTACACATGCAAACATATGCTGGGGATTGTTTAACCACATCTTAAGCAGTGGCAATTGCTCACAGCTGTTATGTACAGCTGTTACCAGCAGATTGTTTGTCAACATATGGATTCCAAAATTAGAATTATGTCAAAAATGTGTCAAGTCAGGAACATATCAAGGCATACACCTGTTTCCTCAGACATAATGGACTGAATATCCAAATTTGAATTCAAATTTCAAATTTCTAATGTTCATGTCTGTCAGTGTCTCTCTGACTTCTGGCTTCTACCCGGTGCATACTTGGATAGGCTCCCAGCTTCTGTGACCCTTGGAAGGATAACTTGAAAGACTGACTGAAAATCCCCAGTTTAATGTGCAGTCTGTGTTTTTTACTGCAACAATTTAAACTGAATTAAAGTAGAAATGCAAGACATTCTGCTCAGTTTTTCCTGTTCTCACTTAAATAAAATGCTGACTGAGAGATCCCACTCCCACGATTAAATTAAAATTAAATACTGTAGGTTTTATGTACTATTCATGAACAGAAAGTTTCAGTTTTCTAGAAATACATTTATGTAACATTATAATGTGGAAGTTATGTAAAATGTGGATTTGATGATAAGAAACAAAGGGTTTACGCTGTGTGTGTGCATGAGAAAGTGTGTGTGATATAAATGTCCATTATGTGTTGTGCACAGATTGGTTTGAGGCCAGCACACTAACATCACGCTGGAAAGACACCCAGTCATAATTGGTGCTAGCTCGCTCTCAAAAGCTGCTGGAAGATACCTTGCCATTACTTTCCTCTATCACTATTGCTATTGCTCTCTCCACCTAAATACATAACTCCTACTTGAATGATTTTACTTTCAAGCTATTTATGAGCCCATTCATCCCTCTTCTATTGAAAGCAACAAGTTCACACCCCTTCAGAGGGGGTTGTCAAAAGTCCTCCTGGGAAATGAAGGAAGTCACTAATTGAAGTAGACGAGGCAGGTGGAGGCAAAGTGGCTAAAGCAAAGAAGTAAGCTGCAGCATCACAGAATGATGATGTCTAACGGTTTAGGAGTATCTGAGGGTGGATTTTTCCCTTAAACCCACTTTGTCGCAAAAAAAGTCAAACAAAATAGAAGGTAAAGCTAAATCAAACACTCAGGAATCCAGGGAACTTGGAATTAATTAATCTTCTGCCAGGTAGCAACACATGTCTGCAAGCAGTTTGAATTGCAGAGAGATGAAATGCAATCTTTCAGAATTAACTAGGATCAGCAAGAGCAGTACTTTAAAGGACATTGCTTGGCCCATAAAGGTTACTACAAAAGGAATTTTAAACATTAGCTTTTATTTATTTTTTCTTTTTTTTTCTGGGGAGGAATAGAGCACATACAAAGGCTGCAAGCTCAAAAAAATGCAAGTCGAGCAAAGGCAGCATTTGTTTGACAGCAGCCTTGGAAATACAAAACCCACTGGATAAATAATGTTTTGAAAAGAACGGATTGCCTGTGTTGTCATAGCTATGAACAAGAATCCCAAGTTCTTTTAGAGTGGCCTTGGCAAAAACACAAAGTGGAACAACGTATCTGCAAATAACACACAAATTCATGATTTCTCTAGCAGTTGGCAAAGTCCAAAGGACAAGTATCAGATAAGTAGGAATACAGTTTTCTATCGGATTGGTGTTAAGATCACATTTCATAATTAGAGGTCTCTTTCAACATAAATGCCACAATGTTACTCTGTTATTTCTGATACTAAGCCTTTACTAATACTAACCTTTGCTTTATCACCTGATACCAAAATGTTACATGTGCTTAACTTTTTCTTTTCTTATATGATGTGGGAAACCAGCCCACCTACAGGGTGACATGCCGGCTACTATTTGCAGCTAAAAAACCACACCCTGTGCTCCTCAGTGTCTACAGCTAACAAGGATTATTCCTCCTCTTGGAGTTTTATGAAGTTTCTATTGTCATACAAATCCTCAGGACACCAAATCAGTCAGTGGGTCACATCTTAATCCCTGAGAACATTATGTACGTTAGCATTAGCATTTATATTTTTTTTATCTGCGAACACCATTGTGTGTCCAACAGCAGACAGACACATTGTCAATGCTTGAGCAAGCAGTAGAATTTCCAGTGGGACAGTGACAACCAAAATCCCTGTTAATTAGCTGAGTGTACCCATTTGAACATTTTCTTGTGTTTCTTACTGCCATCATCTACATTGATCAGCATAAGTTATGACATGATGTTTGTTCATTGATTACTAAATCGCTATTTTAAGGTCATCGGGTAATGAACTTAACAGCAGCACTCAGTGTTCAGTAATTTCACAAATAGTACAAGACCATTTGATGCAAAATAACTGAAATCCTACAGAAAGACAGATTCAGCTTTTCAATGTTTTCTTAATTGAAACTACCTTTTTCACAGCAGTCTGCAAGCACAACTCATGTAATCAAATCCAGACCAGTCAAAAGGTGGCCAAAGGCAAAACATGAATGAGGTCTTTTTAAGACTGTTGCGCTTTGTTGTTTTTTATAAGAGCCTATTTTCAGTATTGAAATGAAATTATGAGTTAAAAAATTTTGTGCCAGGGGAAGGATGTTGCAAACCAGAGAAATACTGGTTGTGACATTTTACAATTATTTCTTATTCTTTTAGCTCCTTGCTGTAGTTTTATATGAGACTTTGAGGGGGACAAGGACACCAAATGTTTGCTCTTATTTTTAGGGCAGAAAATACACTTTACTTCAGTATGCAACCAATTGTCCTTCAAAGAGTCATCAAAATTAGGTTGCCAGTGGCCTTTCAAAGGCTGAAATTTTGACTAGTAATTGCAGCCTTGTAATTAACACCCTATAATTTCTAGTGCAATTTGTCAGTGTTCTTTATAAGCATGTGATGTGTGTTAGTTTCATATGTTGTAAATATGTATTCCATTAAAAACATTTAGACTGTTAAAAGTAAATGATTTTGGCACGCAATTAAATTACATGGCACACCCATTAGGCCATTCAGTGCAATTGTCTAAAAACATGAACATAATGCAAAGAAGCATCATTTACTGTACTGACAGTACTGTCAAATTTTCATGTTTGACAGACAGCCACAGCTTTATGCACAGTGCTCCATTTCATTGCATGGGGGTGGGAAAAAAGCGGTTATGGTTGTCATGGTGACAAATGCAATTGATGTATTTGAGCACATGCCTGGATAGCTCTCTGCCACAGCTAGAATTCACAGCACCAAGACAGAAATCAGCGATGCCATGCTGATATACAGTCTTGGCTAGCAGCGCAAACTGTTGTCAGCCAGTAAATACGCCCTGATCCCCAGAAAATCTGTCATCCTAGATGCTGTCACAGTCCCTCTTTTCCATCTTTGTCCCTATTTTTTTACTCCCAATACATAGACATACAGCTTCATAGAGGAGTGACATTTCTGACCAGTACCCAAAGCAAATTTTTCTTTCTTGTTAGTGGAGAAGAGGCACGACTTAATCTTTTGAATACATTTCAAAACTTAAAAACAGGTAAACCAAGCCATATATATTCTGAAGCCATTAACTGATTCATTTATTGCAACAGTATACAGTATATCTACAGTACGTAGTGTATGTCTCATCATTAACAAGATCCTGCCTGTATAAAAACATCCAGTATCACAGCTAGCACATCAAATACCAAGCATCTGAGTCACAGAAGAGTTTTTAATGTCACGCTGTCAAGTAAAGCTGAATAAAGTGCCCGATCAATGGATTATTGAATTGATGGACTCTAAACCAGCAACTGTTTTGACATCACCTTGAACTATTTTCGTGACATTTTAGACCAAATGACAATTCATTGAAAATAAATTGGATGAATAATCGAATATAGGTATCACTTTGGTCAAATGGGAGTTCATTCATCTCATTTTGGAATACAGCTTTTTCTTTTGTGGATCAAAAGTGAATTTCATATAATCATGTATGCATGGCTTATACAGTATAATGACCCATGTCACCACCCTGTTCTGTTTATCTTTAGCCTTGACATAGACATTTGTGGGAGTTCTCCAAGATTATAATCACCTCCAGCTTTTAAACATATCTGGCCTTTTTCTATGTGCTCCTCACGCAGAGCAACTAGAGGCAAGTGTAGTTTATGTGAGTGTGCAAGCTGTGCGTCCGTCTAGCCCCAGAAAAAACTGATTGTAGCAATCAAGAGTCAAGGCTGGACCACATGGCAGGAGTCAGGTTCTGGAGAATTGGTTTAAATTTACACACACAGACACAGACACACACACACACACACACACACACACATAGAGGCACAACGTGCCTATGAGCTGCTCACATGGAGTTGCACAGGGGGCAACGATGTAGACTGCTGCTCTATCAAGCACTTTTATGAAGTGAATGCCTGTGGTCATAACCCCAGAGCCCCCCCCTCTGTGGGTCTTACCTCTAGCTGATGCTGAACGTAATCATGTGTTGTTGGTCTATTCACCTGGATAAAACAGGGTTAAACTCTTTCTAACGTCCAGTAGACTCAACGACACCACACATAACACTTCAGGTGCCGTCTGATTGCCAACTTGCTGATTAGGCCTCAAATTGCCTTTGTTGACCACAGGTACCCAGGGACCTTTTTACAAAGTCATACACTTCACCTGAAATTTGATATATATTTTTTGTTTTTGTTCCTGAATGGTAGTTGTCCCTCCTAGTTAAAAAATAATAATTAGAAAACTTACAATAGCATGTAACCCCTAGAAAGGTTCTGACTGATCCCTTCAACTTGACAGGGTATGCAATGACCGCTGTGCTAAGCCTGGACACAGATTAAATGTTGATAACAAAATTAAGTGAGTCTATTTCTGCAGTACCCAACCTTCCAGAAGCTCCATACAGGCAAGGTTAGTCATAATTGATTGAAAGCTTTTCTCCACCTTCTTTGGGTGCCCTCTTGCTCCCCATTGTATTGGTGAGGACATGACTGAAAGACTGCTGACGGCTTCCTCTCCCACTGTCTCTGTCTGCTGGGTAGTTCTGTCAACAGATCATCCCATCCCACTGAGAATGAAATCAAACCCGAGGTGGCTGTCCTCTATCTACTGTCATTTCTCATTAAAGAGATATGAATCAGTCCTGACACTGTGTAATTGGTAAATGGTAATTTCTGAGAGGAAATTCTGGGGAGTGTGAGGAGAAATCACACTTTGGATTTGAGATCGGAAGGATTATGACATGAAGCAAAGACTGGAGCTTAACTGCCTCTTCCTACTGTCTTTTTTTATTGTATCTGATAGGCAAAGATTCCACTTGCTCAGAAATCACAGACATTGGTTATCTAGGTACCCTCAAATAATGACACCACTGGGTTTTAATATCAGTGGCTATATATCATTTCTGTGTCTTTTAAACTCTGATTTCACAAAGGAAACATTTTCATTGATTTACCCTTAAAGGGGAGACTCAGTTTTCCTTTATTCCTCACAGAAAAATCACCTGGGGATATAGAAGGCTTGCATAATTGTGATGTTTTTTTTAGTTATTTAAATTCATATAACATTTTCAGTGATCACCAAGGTTTGGGAGAGCATCCCGTGATTTCAAACCCTGATTAAAGTCACTCATTAATCAACTGAACTTCCTGCAAATTAACATTAACATTGCAATATAGAGATAAAAAGAGAGATAAAAAGACTGGGGCCCTGGCAATTAGGAACTTATTGCTGCACAAAGACCCCCAGAGGGAAGACAGTCATACTAGTGAGAAGCTTAATTGGTTTCAGGTTGGTATTCCATTCGTTAGAGTACCAATGCACCAGATACATGCCAATCTGCTGCCTTTCCTTAAGTGTAGTCTCGAGTTAATCAGCTGTCTGACGCTTTCTAAAGAAGCATACATTTTCATTACCTGTGCATACATTTCACATGTTTTACCTCTTTTTATGACTTTTTCTGGTTGGTCTGTGCCATACCAGGCTGATGAGTATGTTCTGTGTAATATAATAAAAGTGTGTAAGGCAGTTGGTACGCAATCTGTGGCTGGACACATTACAGTAGTGCTAAGTGTGAGGCTTGCATATACATCACAAATCTCCCAGCAACAGCAGGTGGTGCAACCATGGAGGTCCTGGTTTATCGAGAGGGATATCTAAATATAAAGCACCAAGAAAACATTTTTGAATTATTGATTTATTGATAGTCTAGTCTATGAAATGTCAATAGTAATAAAATATATGATAATGCAGACTAATATGAATGCCCATCACAACAAGAGCCCAATGTGACATCTTAAAACAATTTCTTTATTCAGTTTACAATGATATGTAACAAAGTGTAACAAAGAAACAAATGATCTCATTTAAGAGCCCAAAGCTATAAAATGTTTGACATTGTCTTTCACTGCTTTTTCTTGAAAAATAGTTGGAACAACTAATGGATTATCAAATAGAAGCCAGATTTATTAAGTGACAATCGACTTAACATTTCAGCTCAAATTGGATTTTATCTGAAAAATCTTGGTCCTAGTAAAACATTCAGCTCTGTCCTGAGAGACATTGCCTTAGTTAATGTGAATAAATTATCTGTAGGCTTTGGTTGCTATCTACCTAAGTAACCATCAGCATTTTAAGGAAACATGAAATTACATTTTATGTAGTTATCAATCAAATTAACCAGTGGCACATAAATTAACCATGTCTATTTAGTGTAGTTAGCTGTGGTGCACAGAGCTGTCACCCATCACTGACGTTATGCTATTGCTGGTTCACAGATGAGGACCTCCAACACAGGCGACACTACAAAGTGTATGTCACCTGAAAGCCCTCTTATGATTTGCTGCTGGCATTTAAAAGCAGGATTTGACATTTGCCATTACCATTTGAATGGGGATGCTACCACAAGCAAAGCTCTTTCTTTTCATGCTCCCCTGAATGACAAGAAGTCAGTAAAAAAAAATATTTATAAAGTAGGAATGTATGCAGTTGTTCACAACTTTAGTCAGCTGTTAGCGACTGAAGAGCCACAGTACCTGAAATAACCCCTCATGGGGACACAGATGGCTTTTGAATTCAGCACCAGTTTCGGCACCATAGCAAATAATTGATAATAACGTGTTAAATGCAGATACTAATAAAAAACATTGTGAGTTTGGAATGCAGAATTTGATCGTCTTGTTGGCACAGTTTGATGCATGAGTGACCTGGTAGAGAGAGGGCTAAAAAAATAAAAATATGAAGAAGAAAAGAAAAGAACTTTGTCTTGTCTCTTGAGTAGGAAATCTCAGTATTCCTGTCAAACGGTGTAATATTCAACAAAGCCAGACTGCAAAAGGTGAAAGTACTCCTTTGTTAGTAGGGGATTGGAATAATTAATTGGACACTTTATATCAGTATCATATCAGGACAATAATTATCCAACAAAAAAATTTACAATGTAAGAATGTTACAGTTTGTGTATTTTATTTAAAGGTTGTCTAATTTTGAATAAGTGTTATTGGCAAGACTTTTCAATCAACTACGAATCAATGGAGAATGCTGTGATTTTTCTTAAATTAATTGAGATCAATACTTATCGAACCAGACATTAACTGTATTAATCCTGACAAAAAGGAAAGCATTGAATGACAAGGAACAGAAGACACAGCCCTTGCATTTTAATCACAGATTGATGTTGCAGTTGTAGGCAAAACGCACTTACAATGGACAGAACAGCCCAAATGCTGATGCAACTTTACCAATCCATTCAAAACTATTTAGAATTGTCTGCAAGGACACAAAGATAAATGCGATTTAAATCATTATGTCACTGTCAGTTATAGGATCCCTGACAATGTGCATCTAATGCAGAGCTGCGCATTGTGCAGCGGTCAGTGTTTTCAAACTGAGCCTTTGTCAGACTAAAGTTCCTAATGTGATACTGAAGAGAAAAAATAATAATAATAATGAGCCCAGCCAATCTAACCCTTGCACAATGGTTCATTGACATTATTAGAAGTAAATAAAGTAATTACCCTTCCTGCAGTTTGACAAAGCTCCTGCATATAAATAGGCATCATTATAGGGCACAGTGGATGAGTTTGCAGAGCATTTCTACCTTTGGTGGAAAGCGATTTTGATCTAAATTGATTGCTATGGGATTATCCAGGATTTATTAAATATTAAGGCATTGACTTCCACTAATGTAGATAATTAGGGTTTATTCAAAGTCAAAATGAAATTGGCATAAAATGTGCATGGAAAGTGATTCATTACTGAGCTACTAGTCAATTCATCAGTTATGATTTTCATTACATATCATAATTAAGAATGCTTGAGCTGAATTGGTGTAGTTTAAAACTCATTACCATGTTATTTGGATTAACAAAGTGTTCAAATGTTTTGACATACACTGAATAGAGAATAGCATCAGCTAAGTAGCAACAAAATTATAAGACAGTTATAAAACAGTAGAGCATCAGTTATGGAATTTTTGAGCTCATCAGTTATTGGAATTCAGACATGTATTGATCATAGAGGTAAACATTTATTACGTCTGCTGTACAGAGGGTATAATGCTGGGTGGAAAGGAGAGGATTTCTACGACAAAACATCACATTTTACACATCTAGGTAGTGCAGTAGCTGGTGGATTTTGGACCCAGATAAAAATATTGACTTTTGAGAGTTACAAAAATCTCATATCACTACATTGGCGGTGGGTTTTTCTGACAAACACATTACAGACATATACAGTGTCCCACTTAGCACATACAGTGTGACCAAGATAAGTACTAATCAGCAATTTTATATTAAAAAAGACAAGGTAAAAAGCTAGAATATGGCTGGACCTTGTATGTGCATGCAAAATTATAAAATCCCACAGCACAGTGCAATGTCTCTTCTGGTGGGCTACTGACAGTGTTGTCAGCTGGTGTTTACTCACCATAACCGTAGTTTCCGCTTTGGCTGTGCGTGGTCCCGAAACAGGCATGTGGTTTTCAGCAGGCAGGCAAAATTCTCAAAACACCTGACACCAGAACTGAGGTAATCGGAGCAGGCAAACAAAAGCAAGTTGCACTCCCTGATGACCCAATAGAAACTGCCTGTGCCAAATTATTTTGACCAAGTGACGGCAAATGGGAAAAGTCCAACACTTGGCCATCCACTGGTGTAACTTCATCACTCGGTCAACTCTGTCACTCGCTCAGTCAATCAGTCACAAACATTCATATTTCTGGGGCTGCTACTGTTGCCAAAAATGAAATTGTCAGCGCTTTCTGGCGGGCACACTGATTTAGGGTGTAGTATAATACAGTATACATGTTCATTATGCCACTCTATATTCACATATTTGTTGGTATGAAGACTCATCTCATGCTGTATGGTTTTTATGGACATGGTAGTGGCTATAGTAAATTATAATGAATCAGAGCAATAAGCTGCAGAATATATACACGAGGCTGAAATGAAAACTGTGCTGGAAACCTGTTGAACAAAAAGAAACCATTATAAAACAAAAGCAGATGTAGGAACAAATACAACCTGTGCTGTAGAACCACTGTAAAACGTTGACATGGTGACAACATGGTAGTGCTCAAATGGAAATACCTTGTGCCTGTGCTGTAGCTAACATCCCCCTAGCTTTCAGACTAAATCATATTCTGGAGATAAAGTGAACATTCCATGTTCACAGCATAAACTGCTGGTTTGTGGGGTAGAGCACCATGGCAACAGAAGCCAAAAATTTATTTGAGCACCTCTTTATGAAGTATTGAGTGCAGCTTTAACAGGAAGAGAACACAGTCTCTGAAGAAACTGGCGGCACATCACTCACATTATAGAGCTGGAAAAGACTTGAGTGCCTTGCTTGTAGTGGTGATTGGTGATTAGCGAATGTTTTGTCCCCGCCACAGATCTGGGTAATGGGAATGTAGACTCCCCCGCTGGTGCTTGGGAGTTAATCACACAACAATGGGGTGCCAAGGAGAGGGAAGGAAAGGTAAGCATGAAAAGGGATGGGGTTGGATGGAGACTTCTCAAGACAAGGCCCCAAGTTTAATTGCCTTTGGATAATCTTATTGTCTGGTGGTCTGAACGGTTGACTCTCTCCTCATCCTATACTCTCTTCAGAGGCGGGTTTTAGAAGTCAAGTTACTTAGAAAGGCTGTTGATTCAGAGCAACTCAGTTACTATGGAAGGCCAAGATGAAGTGTAAAGCAAGTTAAATGGTGGATACAACATTTTGCATTCATTTCACAATTTTGGAAGTTTAACTTTGAAATTTTGTGGATAAATTGAATTATTATGTATATAAACAATAATATTTTTCAAATTGATAATTACTGAGAATACCTTATTATAATCCTACACAGTATAGTGTTTTAGGAACAACAGAGAAATAACAGTGTTGTTAGCACTAGGATATTAAGGTATGTGGGTGTAATTTTTTTACCCAGAAAGGGAACATCTTAGGAGTGAAACTGTGTGGCCTAGCTATAATTGGTATAGCTTGTGCTGTAGAAGTAGTAGTACTATATGCTGTTGTAGCAGTAATATCAGGTATATAAGTAGCATCAGTTGTAGTGTTATAGGATGAATATTAGCAGGATCAGTATCAACAGATATGGCAATAAAAATAGGAGGAGTATCATTTTATGAATCTGATTTATGTGCAGCAGCTGGGCCTTTTCTTTTAAAGACAACAGAAATTAAGCAAGTAAACCCTTCATACTCTCTCATACAGCACTACTGTGTTCTGGCAATTAAAAGGATGGTTCTGTCACAAATACTATGTACAGTAGATGAACATATTAACATAAACAAAATGCAGGTATATATCATGTAACATTTTTGCACTGTGCCCTGCAAGACATAAACAGTCATATGTAAAATTATCATCTTTTAATTTTGGCATGGTAACTAATTGGCTGTGATGAAATAGATGCATAATTAATGCACAAGAAGGGATTTCTGCTATGGTTACTACTGCACAGGGCTATTAAACTATGACTACAGTACAGGTAATAATGATCATTGTCCTTATGAGGGTAATTTCAAGATTGCTGTATTGTTGCTTCATGTTACTTTACAGCCAATGTCTAACATTTCATTCCGTCTGTCAGCTTTATTTGCAATGGTCCTTTTGCTTCTCGGTTAGGCTGCTGGTGTAACCAATAAGATTTCCACAGACCTGAATGGATTGAAGGATGCATATAAAGAGATAGCAGCTGTACAAAACCCTGTTGTACAGGCTTACTACAAGTCTGGTGTTTACATGACCAAACAACCCTAAAATAATGAGGCAAATAACACAGTGCTTTAGAGTATTAATACCCTGTATATGACCTCCATTAAAAATACACTAAGATGTTGGCTTGATCCATGTTTTTCTCACATTATTGCCATAATTGCTTCAGCATTAAAGTGTTGCATTGTGAATATAAGCAGTGTAAACAACAACAATTTCATTCTCATTATTGAACTTATCACCTGCTTTCTAATTTTTTACCCTCTGTTGTGTGTATTGCATTGTACTCCTGAAGCTAATTTCTGAGTGTAACATGTGCAGAGGAGGAGGAGGAGTCGTGGCCCTCATGCTGCAATCCATACCGTATTAAAAAACATGCCAGCTGGTTGATCATAATTACAGCCTCTGTGCATTTTCTGGCTTCCAGCTTGGACAAACCAGCGGACAAAATATGGATGCTGGCGGGTTTTTCTTTTTCTCAACGTCAAACCCTCAGCGACTGCCAAATCCAATGAGTGATAAGTCGTTCAGTCAGTCACTGTGTCCTTTTCAGCAGCATTCCTGTCTTGGAAAATGAACCTCTCCAGCATGTAAAAACACCAAACATGTATTTACATTTTGAGATAAGCTGTGGTTCTGACATGGCGCAATCAAATAAGGTGCACAGGTGTTTCTCCAACCAGCTGTTTATTACCGGCTGTTCTGCTGCTTGGACGTGATTCATTGTTTATGCATTGGACTGGTCATCCCATTTGTTGGTTATGTCAGTATGTGATGCATTCTCTGTTGGCAAGGAAACATCTGGGATGTTTATCCATGTCAATCAGCAGCTTGAGGATAGTGGATGTGTATGTTCAGCCAGTTTCCCACAGATTTTAGTCAGTTCCAGTGGTGGTACAGGAATTGTGTGAATTTTAAGGTGTCTAAAGATGATTAAAGTGCTCCATTTTGCCACCTTGTCGATTTAATTTTTGATTGATAATATGATCTGACTGAAATGTATTGCTCAAGTTGCTTCAGATTTCTAAAATGAAGGGGCCTATTTTTTGTTTTATTTTTCCCAGTTGAAAAGAATTACAGCTTAATACAGAACAGCAATTGCTTTCTGTCAGTAACTAGAGGAAAGGAATTCAGAATCTCCTGGTTTGGTGATTGGCCTTTTGAATGAGTGGTTTTCTTCAGCTGCCTTTGAACAATGACCACCATCAAGTGATCACTGTAGTCATCACGTCAACAATATATTAAATGACACTTTTCCCTCTAGAGAATTTTAAATCCTACTGGCTTACAGAGCTCCAGTAATGGCATAAAGCTGCCATTACTGAGATGCCATCTCACTTGTGACTAAAGTAGCATGTTAAAGTTATGTTTCCTCACCCATCTGCAGGAAGATGTGATGGACAAGCATGATTGATCCAAAAAGCTTTCACTGTCAAACACAATGTTTTCAGTCTGACTGCAGTAATAGGAGCAAATGTATAAATATCCATATTCATCTGGAATGATAACCTTGTTAAGAACAGACATGCAATGACAGAAAATTGTAATATTTTCTTTACCTTTTATTATCCTGTATTATTATTTTAGTCTCTAGTGTGAACAATGTGTAGCACGTGACCTGAGTGGCAAGACCAGAAGTAGTTTCTACCCACTGGGCCACCTGAGAGCAAAGTGTTAAGACAAAATTTATATTTCCAAATATAACACCTCAGAAAGTCTGCAGATGGCAGGTCCCTCTTTTATTCACGGGTGGTATTCTTTATAAAAGCCTAGCTAAGAGCTTTTGCAACAAGCTTTAAATGGGAGCTGAATAAAAATCTTATGGCCTCAGAGGTGGTTATGTGGTTGGGTTCAGTGCTGCTTGGCCAAGATGGGTAAAGTCTACACAGTTTTCTCCCTTTTCCCAGTAAAAATGTGACTGTTCCTCAGGTCCCCAGCACTGCCGTTATAAAGAATTCAAGCTCTTGTTAAGAGGAAACTGCCACCTGCAGACTTTTTGGAGATGTTATATTTGGTGATGTAAAATGTGTTCACATCACATCCAGCCAGGACCGAGTTGTACATCTCAACAGAATGTCTCCAGAAAGCTTCTGCTACAATCTGTCAAATGGGGCTGCAGTGGTCTACCAATTATAGCTGTGAGAAGCGAGCAGCTGTCTCGGCTCTGCAGACTTCTGTGCCACCATGTCTCATCCTACGTTACATACGTATTCCAATGTAAAAATGTGGTGATGTACAATGAAATACAGGAGAAGGATTGAATAATAGTGAGACAGAAGGAGGATTTCATAGTCAGTGATCAGAGAGATTCATTATAGCCACTATTAAAATGATCCCTGGGTTACTGTCTCAGAGCTGGGGACAGTGCAGTGACAGTATGGTGACTCTTTGGTGATCAGACACCAGAATTCAGAAACAGACACAGCTATACTGAGGACTGAGTACATTTCAAGGTAAATGGTGTCCAAGCCCCTGCCTCTCAGTGAGAAAGAGAAGAATAACCTGAGAGAGGGGGAAATAGAGAGGGTTATTAGATTCCTCTGTAAACTGCATCATAGAAAGGGAGCTTCTTAAATCATCGTAGGTTCTCCACTGTGTGTTTGAGGCTATGTGGTAGCCTGAATTGAAACAAGTCTTTTCAGTTTCTTTAATAAAGTATATACCATAGGTTTACAGTACTAGGAGGTTTTTTTTCTTCTTTTTTTAAAAACATTTTTCAACTTATAGAAAACTTCAGTCATGACTCAGATAAAATTTCAGTCATAAGGAAAACGATAAATTCAGGGCACATACGCTGCCTGAACACTTCAGTCCCCATTGCAGCAACAGTGTCATCAAACTGAAACACTGGCACCTCTATCTGAAAATCCCTGCATTGTACCTCAAGTCATAATATGACTGGATTTTTGTTGAAGCAAATAGGTAAATGATTATTTGAAGTTCGTGTGACGTGTAGAAAAGTGGAACAGATGCCAGTAAAAAAGGACACAGTAATTCCAATGTGACATTTTCTTTTGAGGAAGTCCTCTTAAAATGGGATTAGTTTCACAGGGAGATGAGAATAGTGTGATATTTACCAAGGCATATATGTCTTTTTTGTATCTGGACACCTAACAATTTGTGACTGTGACTATCTACACATAACCATAGAAGTAATTAAATCATGCTGTGGTTGCATTGTGAGCAGATAGTTTATTTCATTATATTGTGGGAAAACATATTAAATACATTGTCTGTGAACATTTAGCATGACATGTTTAGTATCAACATATTGCAACTTTGCAGATTATTTACAGTCATTAACAAATTTTCTTTATAATGTTGATAAAAAATATAATCCAAGCACAGCATTAGCTCTCCCTAAAAACACACTGACTGTTGCAAATTAGTAGAATAGGAAAGGGGCTTCTGTTTCATACTTCAGGTTTGTATGTGATTGGTCAATAGGATTACAGATGTATACTGAACCTGAAAATGGCTCTGCCTATATAAGGATTAAAGACATTAATTATATGTGTGTATGTGTGTGTGTTGGTAGGCATCTTGATCCCATTCATAATATTAATAGTATTTTAAATGTGATTCTATTCGTGTTCGTAACATATTGTATAAGATATTGTTCCTTAATAAGACTTTATAACAGATTTTACTGCACTGGACCTGTGTCTTTGTGTCTGTGCATAGTTTACAGATGAGATAATATTAGTGTGTCATTTTCTCATATAGTACAGTCTGCCCGTATGTGTGAGTGTAATTGGGTAGATCAAGGGAAGTTACTGGATCACTCGCAACGCTACTGTCCATGATTACCAGCAAATCAACATGCTGTGGTTACCTTGAGTCAACGATGAATCATAATTAGTCTCCTAATTGCCCTCTGCTTGCTCGCCAAGTCAGAAACTACAGATAGCAAATTGTCACTTGTGCAAGCCGAGCCAGCTCCACTGACTTCAGTTGTGTTTGAGGAACTGAATATTAGCTTGTCATGACAGAATGTCTCATGGTTGCCCCAGGAAGACTGAAAAAATGATGACAGGTTCTTTGCCCATTTCCCCTGTTAATGTCATGTACGGTAGGCTTCTATATCAGAAGTGCAGCTGATCTAAAAGCACACATGCTCTGTTCAGTCGGCATTTCAGTTCAACATGATCGATCCAAGCGTTGCCATCACACTGAATGAGAAATTGAAATTGATTTCTGAAGGATGTCATTAGGATCCAGGCCTGTGACTTTTGCTACCTTGGTTTTCAAATGTAATTATAGGAATGTTATACAAACAGAACAAAAAAAAAGAATATTCCAAAACAGAAATCACATATTATACTCAGTTGCACTTTCATGGACAATTGTACATGTAGTAATTAACTTCAGGTAATTGCAGCTGCTTTTCAGCAATATAACTACACTAACTTCCTGCATATACTCATGTATAGATATAAAGTGGATAGCATTTCAGCTTGCTGTTTGCTTACTTAACTGTTAGTGTTTTCATTGTGTTATCTGTTGCCCACTGCAGACTGCTAACATTTTGATGATGTTTCCCAGATATTTCCCAGCTTCCTCCAAACCTCAAAAGAAAGGGGTTTGTTTCTTCTTAAAATAGAACTTCTTTCTTCAGTGACTTACTAGGTTAAATAAGTAAATTCATAAATAAATACATAAATAAAGTGCATGTTCAAATCAGTTGGAAATGTCCTAACCTCATCCAGTCCATTGTAGCAAGCTAACAAGCATTTTATGAGTGTTCAAGGTTCACACTTTGTTTCAAGATTCAACCTCTGACACTCATTAAAATTCTCTGTTTTGCTGAGTGTCAGGAATGCAGTGTTTTCATGAATAATGAATGTCAGTTTAGCCAGCCAAGAATAGTGTCAGGTTTACATATGCATCATACATAGGTTTGTTAGGTAGCATGCTGCTACTGCTGTTTTCAAAGCAGCATCACAGATCTAGTGTTGATGGGCTTGTGGGTATGAGAAATCCTGATTTTAGGGAAGCGAAGAAAATATCTCACATCCTGTTGGAGGCTGTTTAGATACATGTGCTGGATGACTACATGGTGTGTCATCCTCTGAGTCAATCATTCTAGGATCTGTTGGCCAATTATTCACCAGTCCATAATACTCAACAGTAAAAGTCTGCTCTCTCAGTATCCAACAGGTATCATTTTGTAGAATGTGATTGGCCAGGTCAGCGTCTGCCCAGGGCAAAGGACCATCTTGGCATACAAATGACGGCAGTTTCAGCTTGGTTATTTTTATATGAAAGATTATATGAAAGATAACAAGGTAACTGAAACACCTGTTATATTTTATATTACCAGATTCAGCGAATTATCTGATTACCTTTAAGTGATGCTGTGTGGCCAATAATTTTTCTTACTTAAATGCAATTTTGATGGAAAAACTATTTAACATAATTTTAAAGTCTTTCATTTTATCCCTTTGATTTTTCAACCTGCATCTTCATTGTCTTGATACAGTCTCTCCAGTCTCAGCAGTGTTTCCACAAGGAGAGTAATAATTGGACTTGGACACTCACCATGGGTTCAGAAACATGACTTCAATTGAATGATAATGTTGTCCCATGTCTGCTGGCTGTGTGCATTGGCAACTGGTGTGTTTACAGCTTGTTGTACTGCCCCCCATGTGGCCAAAGAGTCAATTAATGCAGGTTTAAAAACATAGCTAAATAGAAAATAATCAAGCCATTTGAGGAATTGATTTTATTTATACCTGTACTATTTTGCTATTTTGTGTCCTCCTCTGCTCACCTTTCTCATTTTAGCCATATTTGATACTGATATCTGCACCAACACTGACAGAGACACTTGCAGAGTGCAGAAAAACTCTTTAACTGTATCACTCACATTCAGTTTTGTACCTTTACTTTCTTTGTTTGTTAATTTATCAAAACCCTTCAGCACAGCATTTGCCCTCAAGTTATTACTGAATGGCCTAGTGTTAGAAGATTAGGTTTATTTTCTTACTTTTAAAATTGGTGTATTACATTGTCCTCTGTATCAGTCAAGTTTTCAGTGATGAATGATGACATTGCTTTAACTGCAGGTGCTATTTTGTACCATGCAGCTGTGTTTCTGAACAAATGGTGCCACCTGTGAGAAAAAAGACAAAGTGGGAATATACCCCCTACCCCCACCCCAAAAAGATGTTTCTTTTGTTGTACAGTTCTTTGATGCATTAGTAAACTTTCCTACTGGTATATGGCAGCAATCAGTGCTTGCCATAGTTTGCAATTGCCTCTGTTACATTCACTCATCTGCATAAAGAAGCAGCCATATTGAACATGATCTAAAGGGTAAAAAATGGGCTGATAAAACAGAGGGAAAGGGTCATTAAGCACCAGGTTGGGAGACAGAGAGAGACAGCTAGGGAGACATAGAGTCCCAACTTCATCAAGATTAATCACTGACATCTGGTGCCTTGGAGGACCTAGTTAGTAACCCTCTGTTTTCCCCGTGGTTGGGTGTGAATCATCGATGGCAGGCGGAGACGCAGGAAGCGCAGCCCCGGATGGCTGTTGTATCTTTTGTCACACTGGGCGACAAAAGTGTATAATGAATGACAGTGAGGGGGTAAAAACACTTGTGTTTAGATGGTAATGCTGTCATATATTTTCATCAGTAATTTGGTAATGGTATTGAATACAGTATTTATGGCATAGTAGGTATCATTGTCTGAACTGTCACTGTCTGCGTTGGATGGATGGATAGATGGATTTCTGGATGGATCGATAAAAGGACGAATCACAGATACAAAGTAGCAAAACCAACACCTTTTGTGAAGGTGTTACATTATTTCTTTAACACAATGATATTAATTTAGTAAAAGTGGGAATCTAAAAACACCATTTATGAAACAGTGATTGAGATGGTATTTAGCTGAAAGCAATGTTCCATCTCATTGCGATTTATATACGTGGCAAAATACTCCAAGGACAATCATAAATCCTGGTTTTACACCTTATATATGTGCGTATTCATGCATCAGCTTAATTAGATGTACGGTGTGGTTTTCATTTATCCAGCGTAGGTCTGTGCAATCGATTATGATCACCACTGTCAAGCTCATAATTTGGTGGAACTTCAATCCTTATGAGCTTGCTGGGTAGCAAAGGGAGATGGACCCATTACACTGAGTTTTAAATAAATAAATATAAGCAGGAATCCTTGACACCTATTGGCTGATTTAACAGAGTCCTGCTTGCAGATTGCACAGAGGGAGATGAATTGATGGCGAGGCGAGGATAGACAGAGAAGGTCGTGCAAGAGTGGGAGCTTGGAGGGAGAAGACAGGGTGAGGGGTGAGGGGGTGGGGAGTCAGAGTCCTCTCTATTAACTACGGGCCTGAAGGAGGCTCTCTTTACTAGTGCCCAATTCTGGCTACATTCCATTATTATGTTCAGTTTACGCCCTGGGCTCTGGCATGCAAAGAAAGAGTCTGACCCACATCTATGCAAGCTTCTTCAAACAACATTATTTTTGTTATGATTTGTTATCAATAGACAAGGCGGGGGCCGACATTGACGCAAGCAGTAGTGGAGCAGGTGTACCAGTTGATGTTATGATAAGCTGGATGAAGTCTGAATAAGGATGAGATAATTAGAGTTGTTGCAAGGGGAGACTGAAAACGGGGCAGACAGTCTGGTACTGTGTGATATATCTTCTATATCTTTTTTAATTTTAACATGGAGAGTATCAAATAGATCCAAAATACAAATATTCTATTCTATTCTGGTGGAGCATCTGAATAAGAAAGGAGTCTTTTTGTCATCTTTGATTTTACAAGGTTTGTATTGACTATAATCAAAGAGATTAAGCTTATAGGTCACTAAAAAGATTTCCTGCCGCCCCCACTGAATGAGGTCTACTCTTAACCATGACCACAATGTTCTGTAACCTTTAGCAAGCAGATTTATTTGCCTGAACTTACCCCTGTTTATATGAATCATTTTTTAATGGCCAAATGCATACAACAGATGAGAAAAATGTTTATAGAGGTTGTTTTTAAATGACCTTTTTGTCATTTATATTGGAATACTTGTTCCCCTTCAGACCAGACGTTAGATTTTTAATCTCTGAGCAAAGCTTATTGATATCAAAAACTTTTGGGCGCTGTGCTATAACTTAGAAAGACTTGTTTACATCTGAGCAGCCATTTGATAAAGTGTAGGAAAAAAAACACAGCATGTTAATCTCGTTCAGACAGGCTCTGTTCTATGTGGACTCAACAAATATAATATCCCATTTGAGTCATCTATCCTGCATTTCCAAGGGCGTCATCTCATTATTGATTGGAGGAAAGTGAAGAGATATGGATATTACCAGGCTGAAGGCCACAGAGGTACTGAAGGTGATTCATGGGAGGGTCTTCCTCATAATTCAGACCCTGGACAAATAGTTCATTTCCAACAGTGTTGGCATTTGAAGAAATCAAATCCTTGAGGTGAATTTAAAGCAGGGCCAGAGGCGGATCTGAACCTTCGTGCATACCTGGCAGACTCCTGTGAGGTCTTGCAGTTATCTTTCAATTACCACCACAATATACTTCTCCTCCACACACAAACACCCACCGTCTCTAACCCACTGTAAGCAGTGGCCTCTGACAGTGCCTACTCTATCTGTCGCATAACTAGTAAATGCTTTTTTTGCTATTTTTGTTTCCTCTTTTTAGCAATCACTGCAGCATATTTCATTGTAATGGTTGCTATTGTTGTACAAAATCACGAGAAGATTATCATTTTGCAGATGGGGATGAAAGAGTAGTTCTTGCAGTGCAGTTTCTTACTGCAGGGACTAACCATTATCATTTTCCTGACCATGCCCTTTCTGGTAATTCTCCCCATATAGCCTCAACCTTTCTTATGGCTGTCAGTTGTAGGGAACCAATTAACATATTGTGTCCGAGGGAGTCATTCTTCCCAACACTCCTTAGTTTCCCTCCCTCTGTTTTTGTCACACTGCTAGCTAGTGGGCAGAGTCACACAAATTAGTGGTGTGGGCTGGAAGGCTCAATTACCTTTTAAGGACTTTAGAGGTAGTCTGTGTCCGTGTCAGCCCGTCTTAGAGCTTCCTCCAACCTGCCTCGATAAGGGCATAAAACAAGAAGGGGAGCGGGAAGTGGGGGGGGGTCAGCAGAAGGAGAAGAGCAATTGGTGTGCAAGGGCTGGGTTGAATTTCTAAATGATCTAATTCCTGTGTCTGCAGAGCATCTCACTGTTGGCATCCCTGTTTCCCCTAGAGACAATAGCAACTCTCTTCTTCTCATCAGCCCACTTCAGTCTCACCTCAGCACCTCCCCTCCCTCCTTCCCTCCCACATCTCTCCCTATCTTCTTTTGTGTGCCACGGCGAGCGAGGGGACAGCCAGCAGAAAGTCCATTTGAATATGATGGCAGGGGTGTATTCTCAGAGGAACAGCACCACTCTGTGAGCTGTGCCAGGCCTGGCCTTGTTATCCATCTGTGACCATGTAATGGAGATGGATACTGTACTGCTGGCAGGCTAAAATAGAAGAGATACATGGGCCAGTAGATATCAAGCATCTCAAAGTGTGAAGATGCTGCAAGCATTGAAAATGTAAAGCATGAGGCAAGTATGGTATTGCTCTGATGTGTGAGATATCATCGTAGCTGTTACTGGGAAGTGTTCATATGGTTACCGCAGTGTAGATACTTATCATGACCTCTAAAATAATTCTGGTTTACTGGGTCAAAATGTTGTAGCTTCAGGCATTATTTCTATTGGTTCGAGATAAAACTGTACTCAGCTGCAGAGATCTAGGAACACATTGCTACAACAAGGTCTTAGCAGTTGGGGAGTTGATTTTTAAGCTGCGATGGATGTTTCTACTAGGGTTTGGGTAATTGCTCTAATTTTTTCTCCCACACAAGTTTGACTAGACATGTGACTGGTCATGCACTACTAATTTTCAGGGGTGTAGAAATTCAGCCCTGGACTTATCTACTGGGACAAAAAATAAAAATAAAATCCAGAGTGTAAACTAAATTATCCTTTATCAGATGGGACAAGTAAGTGTTTGGAGGTATTGTATAACTACATGGAAGGGATATGTATGTATGTTTTTATAATGAGAGATTTTCATTTGAAAAAAGATGCACATTTTATAATATATTATATAAAATACAGAGTGAAAGCCCTGTCTTAGCATCAGAAGCACACTTTGAGCACCTATAGCTCAATTTTGCACGAGCATATTTCAGTCAAGCTTCACCTCTTGCCTTGGGTGATTTCTGATAAAATATATTTTTGTTATGCTCATGCTGACCAAGAGGTCACAGTCAGCAGTTAAATTCACACATTACAGAGGATGGCAGGTTACATTTTATTTATTGATATTGTTTGATATATTTATAAGTCCAGGCTCATGTATTATACATGTGGTCTTCAGGTCCATATAAATCTTTGCACAACAGGGAGAGCAATGTGATGAAAGAAATACAAGCCCAAGAATAGGTGGGCGCAGCCTTGATCAGTGGAATCCTATTAATAGAAGCAACAAATCAAAGTATGGAGGCCAGAATAGAAAATATTTATTATGCATTCATATTTATTTGCATGTAATGTTTAGATTATGTTTACTGTTGAATCAAATACAGACATGACTTTTCAGGCTTAAGTTTATGTGTTCCTCACTTCATTTGTTCATTTCTTTTTAGACTAATTCAAATATATATTATCGAATGAGATCCTGTAAGTTATTCATTCACCGATCCTTTGTTTAATTAATGAACTTTTTGCTGGCTCTTGTCATAAGAATCTGTGTAGTAAATTGCTCATCACCTGTTCTTGTCCAAAGCACTCCTGCAGCTGTCCGTACTGTATTTGGTGCACCAGTGAATGAGTAGTTCTGTAGTAATGTGCTTTGTCTCAACTGCGGTATATGGGAAAATGGTGTGGGAGGTACAGGGAGAGAGAAACATGATTTTCACACTCAATACTGCATGGCATGACAACAGCTTTTGCTTCACTCTGCCCAGTTCCATCTTCCAGAGCACAGTATTTTGTATGGAGTTGCACACATTTGTATAGCAGTGATGGAAAATCAGTTTTGAATCCTCAAGATGTCTTTTTAACACCCTTCATGCCAGTAAAAGCCTTCTGTTCTGTGCTCAGGTTTAAATGACATTTTCAGTGCAAGTAAGTTTTTACATCACATGGGGCATAAAAAGTTACTTTTGGGATGTTTTATTGTCATTAGTTGTCTTTTATCAAAAGGGAAATATGGGAGAGTTTGGGAGAACTATTGTCTTTGTTGTTAGGGAACTTTGATCCTCCACCAGGGGTCACTGTTGTGCAGGGAGATTGATCTAAGCTAACCCCCTCCTGAGAAGATCAATGAGTCCAAGTCTCTATGGTAACCCCCCACCCCCTCCCCCACCCCCCACCACCACCATTTCTGTGCATCTCAGTGTGTTACTCTGTGTCTGTCTTGAATTTGTGTGTCTGTAAGAAAGAGGGAGAGTGACTGAAAGAAAAGAGAGAGAGAGAGTGAGTGAGAGTGTTTGTGTGTGTGCGCATGTATACACAGTTGTCATTTCACTGTGCTGTCATTACTCACGGTGTGTGGAGAATATGTAGTGCTTAGTTGTCACAGGAGAAGCAAACTACTGAATGTGAAAGTGGTCCTTGTGCCGTGGCCTTGTGCAGATGCCAGGGTGGACCTGGGCATGGGTCTAGAATGTGAAATGTTCTCTGCACACAATCTACATGTGGCACCCTGGCAGGGTGAGTCAGTATAGCCCCATACAAGTCAGAATGTGATAGCCATGCGACTGCTTACTTACTTTCCCAGTCTGCTCCTGTATGTATCTATCTAGCTGTCTGTCCATAATGAGGTTTTGTCATATAGCACCATTCTTGCACAATACACTTTACACAGTACAAACATAAATAAATAAATAGCCTTTCAGATTAAAATAAAAGAAAAACTGAAAACTGTTGTAGAGCAGGTGATAGAACAGCATGGCAGCTGCTAGCCTAAACTTGTTTGTCACTACCAGTCTCACCGATCATGGTCTATGGATTATTCAGAGTAACTGTTCCTCAAAAGATACATTGGTGTTAGATTTCTGAAATGTAGAGCCACAAGCACCAGAATCAAAACCTGACTGAACAATTGTTATTTTGTATGGAAGCCAATTTCCGCCACTGCGATGCAATTCCAAAAAAAAAAAAAAAAAAAAAAAATCCTGTATGTAATTAATAATGAGAAACCTTTTCAAAATAATGACTTAGTAACTAAGTCATTATTTTGAGACACTAAGTTATTATCTTGAGATATAAGTTAATAAGTTATATCTTATAAGTTATTATCTAGTTATATAATAAGTTATTATCTTGAGATAATAACTCATTATTTTGATATACTAAGTGATTTTTTTGAGAAAGTTTGCCATTTTAATAATGTCTTGCAGTTTAGGTTAACTGAGCCTTTACAAAAGAAAGAAGGAAACTTGAAATAATGTTTTATGTGTTGTATTGTTTTTTTTTTATGCCCTCAAACCCTAAGCAAATGCTTAATGCCTCAGAAAATCCAAAACATCAGTGAAACCTTAAGTATTTGCAGTGTCATTTATCCACACATCGTTTTTAATGCGTGAAAACATATCCATAAAAGAACCATTTGTTAAAAAATAGCCCTTTTACAAAATTTTCACTTTCTGTAGAGAGCTACTACAAAAATAAAATAGAAAAGCTGAAAATGCTGAGCTAAATGTTAACAATACATATGTCTGTAGTTTCCTTAAATGGGCAAACCATCTGTTCCAGGCAGCCCGAAGCCTCCCTGTTCTAATTGTCCCGTCTGTGGTGTTTGATATGCATAATTAGACTTTTAATAATCTTTGCTGTGCAGGTGATGTTTGCCATGAGTTCGCAGAGATTTGTATTTCCCCATTGATCGTAATGGGTATTATGAATCTCCCATTACCTGTGTCCTGCTCTGTCAGTAATACTGCATACAGACAGTTTTAAACACACACTGTACATCCAAATTTGCAGTGAGCTGTGCCATAGAGTTTTTTAATCATATTTTTGATCAATTGATAAAACATGCAAATAACATATATGTATAGGTTTTGTGAAATCCTTGGCACAAATATACTTCACCAATCTAAATATTAAATTTACTTTATAAGGTTCAGGGTTAGAGGTTTGTTGAAGCTGCTCTAATCAGTATTTTTATATTAACTATACTCACTATGGTCCAGATGACTATGTGTAATGTTGAAGTGGGTGCTGGTAGTGATGAACCCACACAGAATTATCATCCAACCCTGCACTACCCCTCAGCTCCACAGAGCATTTCAGCATAATTTTATCTTCTTGTTTTTGTTTCAGTCTCGCAGCAGGCAGCTGTTTTCAGCAACAGATAAATAAATAAATCTGATAAACCAACTGCACTCTATCTGCACAAAACCAAACAGCAGACAGACAAAGTTAATAACAACCTCGTTAACATAGTGGAGCATTTAGCTCAGGAGCTGGTGGAGATCAAACAGAGAGCTAAAAGGAGAGTGAAAACATTCATCAGATGAGCACAACCATGATTCAAAATGAATGTTGCTGCTTTTCTGCTGGATGTGAAAGTTCTAACATAAAGGATAAAGATAGCCATAACTTCTTTCACTGCCCCCAGGTGGCTAAAGCTTTACTAAGCCATGATACAACCTTGAAGAAATCAGAATTGGCGTCATCCACATGTATCAGGCCTAAATGTGGTCATCTTAGTGACCACTCATTGAAATTACTGTAAACTATAACAGTGCTGTGACTGGAATTAAGACAGTGTCAGTCCATAGTGATCATCTATTAAATTAAACATTTCTAGTAAATGTATTTTTGCACAGACATGCACGGTCCACAGAGGATGAATTTTAATGCCGTTGGTAATCTTTTGACTTTTCACCTAGCATCACTAAGGTAGTCATGATACTTCTCTTCAGATAACATAGTTCATCTACCTTCTTCTACCACTGTAAAGGACACCACCGTAGTATGAATTGATGCCATTCAACACCTTGGCAGTTGTACAAAGATCATTATGCTGGGAGAAAAAGAGAATAATGTAGACAAAAGAGCATGCTTCAGCAGCATTGAGTTCAGTTATTTATTTATTTTTTAAATCAATTTGAACTTGAAATGAAACAAGATTTTTCATATTTCTACAATATCTAAAATTATCCATTCATTATGCCCATGCACAGAACTGAGTATGTAGTGTAGCAAGCACTTAACAATAGTATGCAGGAGTTAAGTCTAACCAAAGAAGCAGAATTTTTCACATTTTCATACTATTACATTATGCAATTATGAAAATTCATATTTTAAAAGATCTAAAATGGAAACTGTGGAACTTGTCCACAGTGTATGCAAGAATCATTTTTCCAATCTCTCTCAAGTCATCTCACTGCAGTTCTATACAGATACAGGGGTTTTTAGTGATGATGTAGACAGCCAGATCAACATCTACTCACAGAGAAAATGTTGACGGGTATTGAAAGCTACATTATATCCTTTGGGGGAACTCTGTATGAAAAATGCAAGTGTGAGGAAGAGGCTGGAAATGCATTACAAGTGCCAAACTAGAGCGTTTCAAAACCAGTGTTGGACAAGGAGGTATTCTGCACATGTCCAACATTATTTAAGATGATTTAAGCACAGCGAGGCATTAAAGGAATGCAGTTTGATCACTTGGCATCATGTTTTTGTACGCTGTCGGAGAGTTTTATCAGGGCAAGAGGCTCTAGCACAATGGTAGTGTTGTGGCATTGCTGCTGATGCCCCCTGAAAGCCCACAGTGGCAGCGGAGGTTTAAAGAGCGCACTCAAAGGACTCGCTGATCAAAGGAGCATTTCATCTGTGAGTTCTGCTGCTGCGTCGAATGCCAGAGACATGTTATGACAGAGATCTGATGCTAAGAGACTGACAGCAAAGTCTCTGATGACCCCTCTGTACAACACAAGAGAGAATAAACAGGAAAATAAAGAGAGGTAACATATTCAGCACAGAATATGGTGCATCTATAATGAGGAAGATAATGATGCAGTTAAACACTAGGCAGACTAAAAAACCTGTATGTTAACATATATGGTATATATGTACTGACAGGATCGTATGATGGTGATGTATTATAAAGTATTCATGTTTGAAGCAAGCCCTGTCCATGTCCAGAGGAGGAAGGTACTCGTTTTCTACTTTTATCCTTCATAATCACTAACTTTGGAGGGAGGGGAGTTGACTTGGTGAAATTGTTAATACACTCGTGGATTCAAAGCAATAAGCCTAATGGGCAGCAGTGAGTGGTACGCAGGGTGTGTTGAAAATTGTTTTTTGCCCTGGGTATTGCACCTCAGGCTAGATATAGGTTGCCCTACCTTATTGGTGGAGGTTCTTGGAGCAGTATGCAGCCTGAAGAAATCCCTGCAGATGCTACTTTGGTATGAAAAAACTACATGTTTTGGGTTTAAAAACGTAATTCATTTGTTACAGTTCACATAGTGCTAAATTGACACTAGAGCTGAAAAGAAAGTATCAGGAATCAGGCACTTGCCATTATTATAGAAACCACATTAACCAATTTGAGCATTATTTTTCATTTGTTCATTTTATTCAATGATGTAGCTTTTACCTTTTTGTTTTGTTTTTACTTTATTGTGCATCCACCACATTCAAAAACCAAATCTATTGTGGTTGAAATGCAATTGTAAAAATTGGCATCAACTAAATACTTAAAATGTAGATTTACATGTTGAAAAACACACACAGTTTTCAACCTACATGTCCCAGTGAAAGCAAGAAAGTACAAAGTAACTCTAAAGATCTCTGGACATCATTGACCCCGAGCTGAAAAGGCACCAGGTCAGCCACAGTTAACCTAATTGTTCCCAGGTGCAATCAACCACATTCAGATTCCCTGAGGGCAACAGCCAACACATTGTTGGGGTCAAAATACACCTACTTCACTTCCTGCCTCAGTTCATTATGGAGGTGATCTTGTCACTGCTGAGACGCAAAGTCAATTGCAGAGTTGGAGAAAGGTTAAAACTTCTCTTGTGTAGCATTTATTCTCATCAGTTATGTAAACACTTTTGGATTGTGGGAAATTTTCACATCATTCATCAGAATTCGAGAGCAATTGTGCTCCATTCCCATATACTGTGGAGAGTTCAAAACATGGAACAGTTGCATAAGGTTTTTAAAAGCTTCCCTTAGACTTTAATGGCCAAATTTAGTTCAATCTAAGTACTGTTTGATTAGATTTTTGGATAAAAATCGACAATTATTGAATACAAATTGTCAAGTAATATGAAGGAAAGGATTTAACACTATTTGGATCAAATATAGGTGCTTTAATTAAAAGACTTGTAAAAACAGAGCAAGAAATTGTAGCTTGATCAATTCAATTTTGAAGTTTGCTTTCATTTATTTATGGCTCTTGTGTCAGTGAAGCTATTTTTGTTATTTTCATGTAAAGGCCTGTTTTGCTTTGTTTTTCATTAAATCACCTTACATTGTATTTCTCAGTTTTTCCAATTCCCAGACCTTTCCATCACTCTAATTTTATCAGTCAGTTGTTGTTACTTCCACTCCTCACACAGAGCCCGGGATGGATAATATTGTAATGTATAATGAATAAAGTTTTCAAGCTTTCATGAATGTATCTCTGATTTTGGCAGCTCTCTGGCAAACTTCATAAATCAACAAGCAGCATAATAAATCAACAGCAGCATTCTACCTGCACCGTCACTGCACATGCCTAAAGCCTGCACGTTTACTGTTTCAAAACAATGACATATGTGTAGAGGCTGTGAGCACTGGAGTGTGGCATGTGATGGTGCTTGAGTGGTTTTGTGAGGTTAACTGCCCATGAAACAGCATTGTTAATCTTTGCTGCTTTAATGGTTGTATCTTTTACTCCAGATCAGTGGACACTGCAAAACAAATTATCCCAACACACTACATTTATTCACTTCACAACAAAGTCCAACCTCAGGAACAAACAAAATGCGTATGCTCTCCTCTAAATCTGCACATATATTTTATCACCTAAATGTTAGTATTGGTTTAAGGGTCAAAAAAATTGCTGAAAGATTTCACAGGGGAAAATGCAGCTTCTCCAACAGTCTAGACATAACCTTCTCTGTACAGTGTATAAAGTCAGCATTTTATTACAGTGCATTAAGACCAGTATTGCATGGCAGGCGGTGGCACAGCAGGCAGCATTATGTTGTTCTGTTTAGAGGAGAAACACACCTTTGGTCACTTTTACACAGTGAAAGGCCATCAATCAACCTGTGATGTTGAGTGCATTACAGGATAAAGTGTTTTAATTTACCTATTTGGAGTTCTGCCTTCTATCAGGCCATCTCATCTACTTCTACTTCAGTTTGTGACTTCCACCACCACAGAGGGGGTTATCTTTAATGAGAGAAAAATGTATTTCACATGAACACAGACCAACCAAAACTGTATTGTTTGAGAGGGTTTGACTGAATATGTACTGGAAATGTGTTTTATTTTTATAGTATTGGACCAGTTATCTGCAGGGATAAGAAAAACATTGTAAAGCTAACAAAATAGATGTAGAAATCAACACTGGTATATACCTTGAAACAGTTACTTTGCACAGAGATAGTCCACTTACGCCTGCAAAACTGTTTTAAAACAGTTTTTTATACTATAGTGTTTTGTTTCCATTCACAGTGAGACACCTCTGACCCACGATATTTCTCGGCTAGCTATTGACTTTGCAGTACCTCTAGGAGTACCATATGACCTTGGTGTGGCACATCTTGCTATCCTGTGGCTACTTATTGTCTATTGACAGGAACATCATGGTTGCCATTTTTAAAGACAAAATACATAAACAGTTGTGCAACTAGAGGCGTTAAAGATCATGCTCATGTCACAAGTTTCCGCATGACCACAATCTGTTCTTATTGCTGCTCAGAGACATTTCCACAATCAATTTCATTTTGCCAATAAATGCTCTTGAGCAAAGTGTTCATTCCCTCATCTTATCCTGCCCTGAACATTGCTCGGCCTAATTTATGTGCCTTAGGAATGGTACCTTATCACACTTTATGTTAGTTCAAAATGTAGCCAAGCTAAAGCACTGACAAGGAGTAGCCATAGAGCACACATTACTCCCAGACTCCCCTCCATTGGCTCCCAATTACACAGAGAATCAAATTTAAGATTCTCCTCATTGCCTTCAAAGTAGACTGCTTCATTGGGTCAGGTAGTTGAGATCCCTGCAGAATCCCCCACCCCCTCAAAATAAATAAATAAATAAAATAAAAATCCCTCTCAGGGAGATTAGAAAAGTTCTGTAGACCTGCACAGAAGTTTGAGGTTTGCATAAATTTAATTGCTCTGAAATATAAATCAAGATGAATTTGTTATAGTTTAAATTACAAACCCAACTGAGCACACAAAAACAAGCATGATACTCCTGGATGACTGACATATTCAAGTATGCATGTTCCTCTATTATTTATCAAAGTAACCCATTACTACACAGTGAATTAATAAAATGATCGTCCGTAGGCTACTGTTTAAAATCAGTTTCACACAAATTGGCATGGCCTACATTTGACTCAACAGGCATCAGTGCAGGTGTCAGAACAATCCTTGCGGGGAGTGACCACTTGTAGAACAAAATCTGTCACGATGACGGATTCCAGCTTTGCCTCCACATTGATGTGATAAATGAGCTTGCTGTACCAAAATAAGGACCTGTTCAGGACTCTACTGCAAAACACTAACAGGTCTGGTTTCATGCTGCATCACAGACTTATTGATGATATATCTGCCCACAAGTCTCAGGTCCACTGGCCAAGATGTTTTCCCTTGGTATATAATAATAACTAAAGGTGACCTTTCAGTTAATTTGACCATTTTTGGTCTATATCTCTTGTCCTTGTATATACTTCACTTGTTTAGTTAGATGTGTTTGTATTGATTGGACTGGTATCCATGTTAGGATCTGTTTTTAGCCACGTAAGCAGCTTGGTCTGTTGCTCAACACTTTGGTCTAGACTGAAATATCTCAACATGCTATGAAATTTTGTGCTGACGTTCATGTCACACAGAGGATGAAGCCTACTGTTTTTGATGATCACCTGACTCTTTATCTAGAGCCACTACTGAGTCATAGTCCTCCATATTAAATGACTCTCGAACAACACATTGAAGTATTCTCTGACTTGACTTCATTATTGAGGATAATATCATTTGTTTTAGCATAAAAAAGGACTTTGTTAGTTTTAGTTTCAGTTAAAATGAGTACTTTGTTAGGTTTGGCGACCTTTGTCATGGTACATGGCTAAAGTTAGAGGATGATCATTGATGTTGTGTTGAACCATCCATCAACCGCAGCCTCCTCACTATGTGGACCTTGTCGCCCCACCTGAGGTCACCTGATTTCCTCCTTTATTCCTGTCACAGTTACTGTGTGGCTTCATCATCACATATCACATGTGCCATTTTGCAGCACTTATTGAAGTGACTGACTGACAGTCATTGTTCTTGAGAGGACAGTCTCAAGTTCTCACTTATCTGCTGAATGTTCAGATTGTTAGTTTTGTCATTTTTGAGCATACCGCTGTAGCACATTGCTTTTTGTATTTGTCTCAATGCACCACTGTGTCTCACAGAGCCCCTGGCAAGGCTTAGTCTTGTTTAAGCTGCCTGTTAACTGTTTTCATACATGACTTAACTAGTTTATCAATATAATCTTGCATATGTACCCTGATAAGTACTAGAAGCATTACCATCACCACAAATAACAAATTACTGTGTAACCTTCGTAGCTTGGTTTGACTGATTTCAGGTCAAATTGTCCATTTATGCAGTTGTCACAAAACTCTCTTTCCTTGGAATTTCCGAGTCTACAGTATCCAAAAATGGAGATTGTCAGTCCAATCTGTGACATGGGGTAGTTGTAGGATTTGTCCACATATTTAGAGTGAAAGCCATTTGGTTGGACTGCATACTGAATGATTAATATTCTGCTGGATGACAAGGGTAAACAGAATGAACTTGTCTGTGATGGCAGTTCACAGCCTCAGGACTGTCAGACATGGATAGCTGTGCTGACAAAATACCCCTAATCCTCATCCCTTTAGATTATGGAAACAATGCTTATAACAGGAAAGGGCAAAAAATGATGACTGCTGACCTGACAGAGAGCCAACGCGAAAATTGCTTTGCGGATTATTATAGTTAAAATATGCATTCACATGTATTATAGAACTCAGATGGTAGGTCTGCTTTAATTTTCTTGTTAAATCCAACATTGGCAAAAAAAGGGTCACATTAATGTAAATGTATGTTTTGTATATTGAACTTTTTCACACTTCCAGTTAGAGTGGAGGTATAGGAGTCCAGTGTGTTGCTCAAGGGCACAGTTAAAAAAAAAAACTGGCTATTTCACAGGGCAGAGCCATTAGGCCATTAAGTTGTGTTTGAAATATTGCTTTTTTGAGCACCCATAATGAGTGTGCATTTCTAAGTCTTGCCACAAAAGGTTTTTCATGTGACATAAAGTAGCAGTGAGCCACAGCACTTATTCCAATATAAACATTAGAGGAGATTAAATCTGAGTTTGAGGAAATAAGTCACTTTCTACATTAGTAATGAGTTAATTATTCATCTTTACATTATTCCTGTCATCCAAATGTACTTTTTCATTTAAAATACATTGAAATTATTTATATTCAGGGCCACAATACCACATACATTTGCCTGATTATAAGCATGTCAAGATATTTTTAGAAAAATGTCATTCTCCTTAATACATTTTCATTCTATACTTTGATGTTTTTTACTTACTTTTGTCTGCATTTCTGTTCTGTTCTCTTTTACGAGCAAGTGCATAACAACAGAACGGTAAACAGCATATTACTATTGTGTTGTTGGGGGGTGGGGGGGGGGGGGCAGGGCCTCATAGTGAGTAAGGGCACATAAAAGAACATTGGCACCCAAGAGCGTAGTTCATTGTAATGCTAAATAGGAAGCTGGAGTGATTCTGCCTGTGTTTATCTGCCAGGCAAAAGTTATCACACCCGGTTACTTCAGCTTAGAGCCATTCATAGCGTGCATTTTCAAGTGCCAGTGATCTAGCCCCACACCAAAGGTTACACAGATCAGCAAAATCCTACTTGTAAAATGCAAATGCTGAATAAGGAATTAGAAAGGAGACTGTAGCAGACAGATAAGGTCCCACTCGTCAGATTTTGCACATTTGTCTGCATTTCTTGTTATTATGACATTAAGGTTTTTGTGTGTAATGCTGGGTTTGAAGGACTCTTCAGTGAATGCAAAAACCTCCCACCACAATAAGCTATTTGATACACTTTTTCCAGCTGATTTTACTTACAGCTGGGACAACATGCCTGTCTGCTTGGTCAAGTACAGGCAGCACTTTTACTGTACACAACGAGTTGTTTTCAGAATATTAAAAACAGTGCAACAGACACATAGTGCATTCAGTGTAGCGGCGTGCAGGGTGAACAAGACGAGGCCTAGGATATGCAGGATTATTGAGGACAGCAGAGATGTAATTGAAAATAGGAAGATCATGTTTCCCCTCAGATCCATTTCAGGAAAATCTGGACTAAATGTCTTGAAATAATGTATTTCTAATCTTCCCAACAAAAAAGGTATTAGGGTTACTTTTTTCTATTGCGTGAGGTCAAGAGTTCGCTCATGTGTATTTGTGTATGTGAAGATGTGTGCGTGAGTGGAGATTATAGTGTGTGTGTGTTGTCATTTTTTTTATCTTTTAATCTCAAATCAAATCAGTTCATCTTAATAGATATTTGGTGAGATCAACCATAATGTTCCCATTCCTATTCTTATTTGTCCAGCAAGACAGATACAGGAAACAGGAAAATAGGAAAACCTCTTAATAATAGATTAGCCTATTTGGGACAGTGTCCAGTCCAACCACAGGGGTATTTGTCCTAATATTTCAACAACAAAGTGTGGTGCATGCACATGCTGCTAGACCAGTTCTGATTCACCCTCTGTCTTGCTGTTTTTTCTCTCACATACATGCACAAAAAACACACCCACCAGCACAGCGGGTTAACTTCATCATTTTTGGAAGAAAAAAAAAAGTCACAGACATGAAACAATGAAAAGTTTCAGAGAGTACAAACAAGAAAACTTGTTTAAGAAGCCACTGTTTTGTGAAGTCTGAAAGAGAAACAAAGGACTGCAAGGTGTTTATAGTCTTGGTTCTTGGAGGTTGATTGAATGCTTAGAAGATAAGCTCAGCGACATTAGATATCCCAGTGGGTAGAGGATGGGAGGTTAATCTCATTCTCCACGATGATGTATCCGAAGTGACTCTTTTTGCCAGTGGTATCGTTTCTGAACACTCCTTGGGTTCCAAGGGCAAGGAAAGTGTCCATCGGAGCTGGTGCATTGATTGCTTCAAGATTTGATTAAACTCTCGGCTGTACTCCAAATGTAAGACAATAGCATTGAGATAATCTCACCTTCTCTCCTCAGGTCAGACGTAATGCGGTTCAACGATATGGCTGTGCACTCCTCCGATGTAATACCTCACCTAGGACATTTCTAGTTAGCTGTAGGCTTTGCTGAACTATGGCATGTCTAAACTACAGATACACACACATAAAAATACATCATGTAGGTTTGTGTGTCTCATCTTAGTGTTTAATTACTTACAAATGCAGAAAGCCAAAGGTGTTGATAGATAGATTAACAACTAAAATAGCCACTTTGATAATTAAGATCTAATATTTAGAGAGGGATGTTAAGGTAAACACTCTAACAACCCTGCAGTCTCGGTTGGGTCATCTCTTCCCAAAGGGCAGCTCCTGTGACTCTTAAATAGGACACCAGTCCATCCACTGCAGCCCATGGCTAACGTCTTTATTAAGCCTCATTAGCAGCCTTCCTATACAAATTTATTCACTGCAGATTACAAAACCAGGCTCTGGGGTGGGAAACCACAGCCCGGTAAATCATTAATTGATGATCCTGCAATTCCACTCCTGCTACAGTATTTCTCCAAGCTGTATGAGAGCAGACTCAAACTAACAACCTCACTTGTTTTTGCCTGAAACATCCTCCACACTGTAAGATCTTTTTCCTAACAAGGGATTCCAGAAAGGCACAGAGTTTCCTCTCTAAGGATCTTTAAATGACCTTGTCTCAGTCCATTCCTTTCTAAAATGTAACATATTTATTTTTCAATATAGTCTCAAAGTCAGAAATTAGGGCTAAAGAAAGGAGGAATACTGTATATTAAGGGCCTTTGTCTCACAGGGTTGAACAAAGGGTATGTGGATTAGGCTGTCATGAACTGTGTATAGTAAGTTGGGTAGGGGGTCTGAAAGACACTGAAATAATGCTTCCTCCTCTCAACAGGAAAGTAATTTCCTTGACAGGATGGGTTCTCCAAAAAGACGTGGGTTTTCTATTTCTGGGAAAGAGATCATAGTTAAATCAGAGATCCTGCTGAGGTGAGATGGTTGTTCCTCTGCTGAATTCTTTCCTTCTTTTTTAGACTCCACAAATTTAGAGTTTTCCAGTCCATTCTGTCTGCACAGCTCACTCCATTAATTTCTCCGATGCTCTGCTGAATCCTCCTGTAATGATGACAATTAACCTGGAATCACAGTAATATTAAAGACTGGAATCAGTGCACATCAACCAGCTACAAATGCTAATTGACTTGATTGTTATTAATTTTGACATTACGTTCCAATTAAAGATAGCAAAACACTGATTTCATTTTCTTTTCATTTTATGGATGGAGATTAAGAGGGCATTGATCACACCTGAATGACTCAGTATGTGAGTAGCTAATTAAAGACTGAGATTGCAATTAAGATAATGACTCTGTCTAAGTTTTCAGATGGAACACACAAACAATTTTTTAATCCAGTCAGTCAGGGACACATGGTTATAAGCACCTACTGTATAGTGTAGTGTATAATATCATCTATATTCCAAGAGCATACTGTGACAACATATCCCCCACTGTACATGTGCTGTAATGGCTGGAACATCCTTTGCAGGGCTGCATGTAAGCAAGTCTTTTGGAGACATTCATATGCCCAGTTCTTTTAAGTGTATGGATTTTGAGTATAATATTAAGTTGTTTTGTTTTTTTTAGATAATTCAATCTGCTAGCTTGACACTACAGTTCCTCATTGTCATCCTGTGACCTACGGTTAAACATAACATCCTTATTAGTGTACACCCAGAGAGACCTTTGCATGTATCTTCAAATTTCATGCACAGTGATAGATAGTACAATTCCGATTCCTCTAATCATGATGGGAATTCGATTTCCCATCTATGTAAAAGTGTTTAGAAACAACAAATGGATAACTGAAGCAGCCCCTCAAGGACAATTACCATCGACATTTCTTTAAATTCTGGAGTATTTACTGTTGACAATGCTGCGAGCATAGCTAAGGTTTAGCTATGCTCACACTTTGCTAGGTTCACAGAAAGATCATGGTTATAGTTAGTAACAAAAACACATGGCTGCAACAGGACTTGAGATCTAGTGTCCTGGATGTAAGGCAAACCCTCTATATGCTCAACCTCAACCCTGACCTCCACACCCTTACTTTATGCCTCACTACATAAAAGGCACTGTGCACAAATTGTGAGATACTGAATTGACCACTATAAATGTAATTCATATGGATGACTCCTATATTAAGTTCAAAGAACTGGCTCTCACTCATGATAAACCAAACGCAGAAATACTGAATGCACTGAGGAAACAACAGGACCGATGCTGATTTGGATTTTCCTCATGTTTTCTTATCTACGATGAGACCACAAATTGCTGTAAATAGAGCAGGCATTTCTCTCATGATTAGCTTAAGTTACAGGGATAGAATCAGATTGTCTCCTCTTGCTCCCCAGCTGCCTAACTCTTTGACTTCATGTAATGGCAAGTCGCCAAAACCGAGTCTGGTAAACAAGGTCTCTGTGATACCATGTGCCTTTTATTCAATCACCTGGTCGCTTGTAATTAGGGAATGTGAACCTAAATTAACCAAAGACAAAACCACTACAGATTTAACATTTTCACTTCCATAAAAGAAGTTGTCACTGGTGTGATTGCGCTGTTAAAATCTGGCCAGATACGACGTGTCAGTGCTGTTTCGATGCGCTGCAAACAGTGCCACTAGTGCACATGGGAGTTGCGACACGCCATGACAAAAGAGAACTTAAAAAGAAAAAGACTTCAGAGATCCTTTCTCATGTCAACACAGTGGCATTTAACTGAGTTCACAACAAAGGCCATTTAACACCTCCTGCAGCTGTTGAAAATAATAGTGTAGGCCAGAACATCAGTCTCAAGACAACAGTTTATACAGATCCAGACTTTTAAGTTAGATTCCTTCTCTCTGTTGCTAAGTTGCTTGTTTTACCAATTAAGACACAGCCAAACCCCATCAAGATCTGTCTTGGACTCAGCTAAACTAGTCATGTTGATAATTCACTTATTTATTCTGGGATATGGAACAGGGGAATGTGTCCATTAATGTGTTTCCTTTTTGGTTCCCAGCACAAGAATCTTGTTCTAAGGACTGTTGTCTTGAAACAGCTCATTAAAAACAATGCTGGTATGCATGTGTGTAATTACATATTTTGCCTTGGATTTCCTCCAGATGCAAAAGCTGACCTGATTTTCTTAATGACTAAAACCTCGAGTCCATGCTGGTCCCTGAGACATTTCTGCACAGTGACGTTGCAGCAGAGTTGAAAGGGATCTGGCCTAATTAAATGAAATATCCTGATGCAACGGGGCATCATGAGGAGTGTGCAGCAGGGTATTTGCTTGATTAGAGTGGCAGTCTATTTATTATTGGCTAGAGCAAGGTCTACCTTTGTAGACCTTGCGGTGAATATCATTTGTTATTCATTATTCATTCATTTCACTTTTATATTCCTTTATTTGGAATTATATTAATGAGTTAGAACTACAGGTTTGTACAGTACTGTATAAAGGCCTGGAAAACCTAATCTCATTAAGGATGCTACCACTGTCTGTTTTAATTAAATACAACATTTTTTGTGTTTTCCTGCTAGTTGATAACATTGCTAACTAGTAGTATGTTTTGGGGGGGTTACCAGGGACAGTGGTTTGTAATTATGTTTTACCATAGACTGAATAATGCCATTAGGGAAGATTCAGCTGATACATTATACCATAGCACATAACCGTAACCAACATATGCTGTGAATTGATTTTTTGTTTCATGCTTTGTCCTGTTTATGCACTAGATTTTCCCCTTTTATTTTATTTCACATTCATTTTGTATTAGAGGGAAAAATACTTGTTTCTATGCCTAGGCATGATGTATGCTAGTGTGAACCACTTTGGTGTAATTTATAACCCATTTCATGACATTTTGTTCACAATGATTATCACGATAAGGCTGAACACTTACTTGGACAGAAATAGGTGGGGATGAAAACAAGTGATGAGAAAGGATAGACAGGATCACAAAAAATCAGGTTAGATGAGGAGAGGAGTGAAAAACACCTCTGCCACTAGATTTTATTAATAATTAATTTGTCTGTCCTTTTTGTAAATGAGCTCGGAGAAGGAAGTGGATGTACAGACTTTTATGTCCTGTGGCCATATCTGAAAATTCAAAGCATTTTTGTAATCCACATTTATAAACACATGGCAAGATAGAAATCTTTTGACAAAACACTATTTGCCCTCAGCTCTTTTGGTAAAATCTAACTCATCAGTCTCTGTCAGAGGTGTAAGAGTAATTAGGGGTGATTTTATGGTTAGAAGATTCTACTTGCAAACTGATTGCACTTTTACTACTACTGGATTTATTAAAAATACATTCACCCACGCATCATTAAGAATGTAGGCTGTCCAAAATCATGTTATTACACTTGTGGGTTTTGTGTGGTTTCTGGCTCTACAAGTGAGTTGTGTCGGCAGATATTAGACACAGAACTGAAAATAATAGAAAAAAAGAATATCCTTTGAGGGAATACTGCATGTGCTATAAAATGTAAAATGTCCAATTGTATGAACAAAATAATTCCTCATGGGCATCACATTCGGTTATATCTGGTAAGGAAGGCCCCTGTGGTATTTTCTTTCTCCTTTTCTCATATTTTATCATGTACTTTTTTCACAAACTTACAAAATGCCTCTTCTAAAAAGAGTGAAAATAATTATCACTGCTCTGGAATATGAAGAAAGAGGTAATTAGCACCACTGAATTAATCAGAGATAGGAAAATTGCAATTATACTTGTTTTTATTAAGTTCCATTATTTTCTAGACCACCATGAAATTATTTTTTCTGGTATTGCATTCCCTTGTAAGACTCATTAATAACAATGGTGTATTCTTATAAACTTTAAAAATGATGAGTTACAATTAAACTTAATTCTTTCAATACAAGACCATTACAACATGAAATCTGGTCTGCATTAGGGTGAAAATTTTGAACTTCAACTTTCACAAAGCGCAGTTTCAGGAAGGAAACAGGACAATCCAGGACCCAGGTGTACTCGCCAAAACTCACATCCTTAAATAAATAAAGGCAGCTGTTTCAGGCTATGAAGGACAGAACTGAATGTGGCATTCATCTACAATTTCTCAGAATGATTCAGTTCCTATTAAGATGTCAGTGTAGCATATCTCTTTCAGCAAAAGATTTGTACAATGTACAGTCAGCCAATTTGACCAGTAGTAATGATCATCCCTATTCATTCTAGATCAGAGGAAAGGTCCAACTTTTTATTTTAACACGCACAACCTTTATTGCTGACCATGACACTTTATGCACAGCTATTCCTGTGAATATTGAACATTAAAATTTGTCCTTTCCTCGTGTTTACTTTCCCACCTCATTGGAAATCACTGTTCTTAGTATTTCAAATTGAAATACATTTATTTTACCACCATATTTTGCAGTTTCTAAATGCTTGTGTAACAACCATCGGCCTTGATCTCTTTATTCATAACACTTTATATTTACACTTTACAATGTAGTATTTTGTTGTTTTTTCCACATCATAACTTGTTCATGTTAGAAAACCTATTCCTGTGTATCATGTATTAACCACAGCTCTTCAGCCTAACTGTGTAAGAAAGCACTAACTACCTCAATTGTCTGTTTAATGCATAAAGTTGCAAATCTAGTTACAACTCTGAACCATGAACTGTGATGACCTATTGCTGACATGTGTATTAGTTATGTACACATTGCTCAGCGTGTGCCCAACCAAACCACAGGTCTCCCACTCAGCTCTTATGTCTATAATTAGTTTCATAGTGAGAGGAAATTCATTTTCACACGCCTAACAGCCTCCAACTGTCAGGCCCTGCCAATGGATATGGATGGACCTTATTCAGCTAATTACCCAAAAGCAAATTTGCCTTTTTCTGCCGTTGCAATAATAAAAGTTGAACCTTTTAAAACGATCTGGCTATTTCCCTTTTCAGCAATCTCAGTATCTATATGGAGTATGCAATAAATAAATAGGCAAAGTTACAAAATGACCTATCAGAGAGGTTAGAAAGAGGATGATTTAATAGTGAGTAGCCACTCAAACATCTCTCAGAAAAAAAAAAGATTTAGTCAGTTTCTCAGAAGCCCTTTGGGCCTTTTTGGGAGCGCTGGTCATGTTATGTAGATTAATTTAGTGTTATCAAGCTGTGCAGACCACATGCTAGGTCACTACCCATATTTCCTTCTAAATGTTATACTTAACCTCTACTGTAAAACATCAGACATTTGGATTTAATGTATGTAAAGGGAAAGCAGATGTTGCATGTTTTGATTGGAGGACTTTTCATTTTATTAAATATAACTATAAAACTGAACACATATCATCATCATGGCTGATCATACAAACAATAAACTGCATTTTAAGACCATAGCATATTTTTGAATATCTTTCACATATATATTAAGATATCATCTTGAACTTTTTATGAGATTCTGTCACAATTGCTGTCACAATCACAATATTTTATCTTTTATCTATAGGCAGCATATGGGCCAAAATGGTGTAATGACCAAAACATGTTTAGCTTTATAAATGTCAGCTCAGGTTATTCAAGCATTCAGTATTTGAAAATGTATGACATTTAAGTGCTTAGTGTTTTATTGTAGACATTATTAATGGGAAATCTTTTGCCATCTGGTGTTCAATTTTATCACTTTTCCATCCATCCATTATCAGTACCTGCTTATTTTCATGTTGTATTTTATTCCATGTTTTAGGTCAGGTCGACAATCCATTTACACTCACATTCATACCTGGGCAACTCTACAACATCTACATGCAAACTCCAGACAAAAAGACCTCAAAAAATATTAATTTCCTTGTTTTGCAGTGTAGTATGTTTTCCCCCATTGAATTCATCCAATTAAGAAGTCAAAAGTCTTCACTTCACATTTCCAACTGTCATGGCTGCACCATTAAGCATAAACATGAAAGCTCCTTTATGTTCAAAACCCTTTTTCCCACAGTCTAGTATAAAAACATATGTCATTTCTATCTATTCATGTATTTGTTGTGTTTTATCAATTACATGTCTGTAAGCACAACCTTTGATCACCTTTACTGAGCATACGCACTTTGTTTCTTATGAAGTCCTTACAGATATGAAGCTGTGATTTAGGACTGTACTGTACAAATAAATCTGAGCTTGACTTTGATCTACAATGCAGTGTCATTTCTTAGAGGGACTGCTGATGAGATCTTCAGCTTCATTTGGCTGAGGTCTGGAATTTTTTTCTCTTTTTTTACCGTCTAGAGGGAAAAGGCACATGGCTAATAAAGCCTGGGACTGAGTTATCAGTGAAGTTCTTCTCTGTAGTGCATGATAATGCAATGTAACCACTCGTGTCACTGAGTAATTTTACTGTAATTGGAATTGTTCATTCAACTGCATGAACATTGGATATTCCAATGTATGATTACGTTCCTGTTGGAGATTAATAAGAAGTTACAAGGAGATATTCCCATTGTTATTAGGTTGCAGTCTTAGTTGGAAACAGTAAAAGTTCACATTGGCACTTCATTAAAAACCCTCTTAATTATGAAACTCCTAAAGTTGATGGGCTCATTTCTGTAAAGTGAGTTAAATGTCTGCATTTTAGTGTGTCAGTGACAATGCAATAATATATTTTAACGTCCCTGCTTTAAAGACAACAAGTCCTGCAAATTAAATGACAGTACGCTGTTTGTCCTCGCCCTTTTATGACCTATAGGAAACATTTTCTGATCTGATGTCTCTGTGGAAAAATAAATCTGTTATATGATATGATGCTACTGTGGACAGAAGTGTTTACTTAACGATTATTGGCAATGACAAACAGGCTATGTCTCTGATGTTCAAATCTGATGTTCTGATTTTTCCACCTCAGCCTCATCCTTATAGACTAACTGTATAGTATATACTACACACTGTAAATGAATAATGTCACCTTACATGCTCCTCTGCTCTCATCATAATTAATAAGGCCACCAGAGGCCTTTGTCACTTGAATATAAATATACATCATTATGGGCCAATCATTCTCCTTGGGAGGAGAGTCTTATTCAATGACACTCAATGGTTAAACTTTTCACCTTGCTGCAGTGATAAGAATTCTTTGCATGTAACATGTTTTGTTTTCCTAAAGAGAAATACTTGAGAAGATAGGCCCCTGCAGCTAGCTCAGCCTCATTCAAGTGATCCTGAGTAGGAACAGTGTAGTCCTTATCCCTTCATATTTTACTTTTTATTTGCTTACCACCTGGAGTTATGGAAATGCCAAGGCAAAGGCAGACAGTGTAGAATCCACAGCGACCACTTGGCTTTGGTTTACTACAACGCATTGCTTTAGCATCACTGAAGTGCTCAAATTATACTGTCCAGTAGAGGAAACTCTTTTGCCATATGTAACAGAACATGGTGCAAAGTTAAGTGTTAAACTGCTATGGGTAAAATATGTAAATTTCACAGATAACAGTATATTAATATCAGAATGATGAGAAGACAGTTAACAGAAAGAAAGACAGACTGGTTGGTTCGGGGTTCATCGCTGTTGTAGGTAGGTAGTTACCCAAAATAAATCAAAACAACCACGATTTCACATGATAGAAGACCAACAGAGTCTTCAGATTTAAACCCCATGGAGGAGTTTTGGGATGAACATGACAGTAGGTTAAAGCAAAGCAACCTACAAGTGCAGTGTATTTGTGAGAGCCTCTGCAGCAGTGTTGGGAGAAAACTTTGCAAACAATGTTTCATTTCCTTTGTAGAAAGAATGATACAAGGGTGTTCGGCTGCTGAATGAGTCAAAGATTTTGATTAAATAGGATTCCATTATTCCTTTTTTTAATCTTTGTTTTGAATTTGTTCTGTGCTGTGAGTATACTGAGACACTGCACTATGCAAATTTCAGCAAGCAATGGAAAATGAAGGTTCTAAAACGTTTGACTAGTAGTGTATGTTACTTCTTTTTTGAAAGGTAGATAAAAGAAACTTTTACTAAATTGTCTAACCAAGGCCAGTGAGCAGAAAAGAATGTGGGACTTGCTCTCTGCAACATATTAGGTCCAAAGCTGAATATAGACAGTACAGGGACAACTTCTTCATACACATTAGTGACACTAAAAACATGATGTCACCAAATAAATGTTAGCTTTAAACAAGATGAGACAATTCTGATAAATAAAATTAACTAAAATAATATGAGGACCTGTACCTTTACAGATTGTAACCATTTGGCAAATAGGAGTGAAGGAGGAAGGAGGACATACAGGCAAGCTGAGTAGTGATGTATAATGTAGACACTGTAGACAATAACTGAATGAGCTGTTCACAGGACGTCTGCTATGGCTGCAAAGGCTGTGTTAAGTCACCTGGAAGCCCTCTATAACACTGTGGCAGTTGTAAAGTTGTGGCAGCTGTGGCTGTCACCCTATGGATGGATTAATGCCTAGTAATCATACTTAATTATTATCCCCACCTGCTTGTGGACTGCCTGAGACTGAGGGACCTTGTAAAACGCAGAGCTTAGAGCCAAGCAAGCATCTCTGGAGAGCTGGTTGAATGTCACCAGGCAAGCCAGCGCAGCCAAGGAACATTCAAGGCTGTCAGGTTGGCCCAGTGATTTTGGAGACCATATAAAAACAAAAAGGTCACCAGTTCAATGCCAGCAGCAGCCAATATGCCCATCTACACTGGTGTGTCCTGCCCATATGTCCTTCAGTGTGATAGTTTTTAGGAAGTTATTTTCTAGCTAGTTTTCAGGATGCAATATCTGCTCAACAGATGAAAAAAATAAGTCTAGAAACATACACATATCATCTCTGTTGTGAGTGGGGAAAAGGAGTTGCCTCGCAGTAGGTGTCACTCAAGCAGTGGTCACATCCCAATTGCATTCAAATATCGACTTCCAAAAAATATAAGGTCTGTTATATATTATTGTTCTCCCTCCTACAGTTTGTCATTTTTTAAAGTCCCTAGTGTACAGAAACCACATTTTTAGATATATGAAATAGTATGAAACCCAACATGTTTCGGCCTTCTCATAAATATTGATATAGTTCAAGATCGCTGCCCTTATAGTGGCAGCCTGTTGTAGTACCTCCTGTTAACTTTGTTGCATTTTTAACACTCTAATTGCTCAGCATTTTTACCCTTATAAGGGTAATGGGTGGCTGAAAGGACTTTTCAAACTTTTGTGTTGAAAAGTAAAAGTATAAAACCTTTCTTCCTTCTGGTGTTATGGGAAATATGAGGTCTGTATGTTTTTTCTTCTAGCTTCATCAAATTAGGCGCTGGTAGGCATTGTTTGTTAGTGAGGCATTTCATGTGTGAAATGTGACAGTGGAAACATGGTAACAATGCAGGAACATACATAAAAGAATTACCGTGCATTCATAAGTCTGTTGCTCCCAGTGCATGCTGGGAGATTCCCCTCACATGCCTTAAATTTTTAATATTTGTTTTAAATCAGCATATGTGTGATCTCAGTGCAGAGTGGACTTAAGTGGGGCCATCCCAACCCCATCCCTCCTTGGTATGATCGGGGGGGGGTGTCTTCCGTCAGTTGAGTCAGATATAGTAATTGAAGCAGACAGTCACTGTGCAGAAATAATTAGCTTCACAGTACAGAATAGCATTCTGGACTTTGGATTTGCAGATATAGAAAAGGTAATTTTGCATCCATTTCCAGTGATCAAAGGTATATGAGTTTTTGTCTGCTTTCCTATGAATTTATGTGGTATCTCATTATAAGTTGTTTTGTTTATCTTTTACAGTAACTTAATTGCTGCCTGTGGAAACAGATGTCTCAACACCCTTCATTATGAAAGGGTAGCCTGCGAGATCCAAGAATCCTGCTCCACAGGCAACCAGAACAGAACATGAATTTCAATTCACACAAAACAGAGAGAGTGGTTCCATTAGATTAGCAACAGAACAGTGGAAAATCAAGTGAAACATAAAAAGCGTCTTCATTTAGTTTTCAGCTTGGTCAACAATTGAACATTCTCAGAGTGGGGAGCTTAATAGGAACTTTTTCTTTTATGTTTTTTTTCCAAAGTGTGCTGCTTCATTTCATATATGCACTGTGGGATATGAGGACTCTTGGGGAAGAGCATTTTGGAGTCTGAGTCTTTTTGTTTTAATACTCATTCTGAGTGTGTTGTATAAGAGAGCAGTATAATTATGTTAGAAAGCAAATCTATGAACATGGCTAAAAAAGCCATGTCAGTTTGGCTCAATGCATTTTCAAAAGACAAAGCTGTTTTGTAGCACAGTTTATGGTTGTGGACAGACAATTCTTTGGCGATAGGCCTTTTTGTAACACTGTTTAGAGAGGAGCAATGAAGTGTGTCCAAGGGTATGCCTTTGCATATCACTTCAGTACTTACACCACACTTTAGGACTGATTACTGTGTTATAATAAAATCAACAGATTATTTAAAAGAAAATGAAATGATGAAAACCACTGTGCTTCCTTTGTTACTTCCAATGTGGTTTAGATTTTAATGAGCAGTTTTACCTGGGGAGAATTAAGTGATTGAATGATTGCATTTTAGCATTTCCCTGTACACCTGCATTCACTTTACTTGAAAGACTACATGCATAAATTTCTCAAAAACTTTGCTTGGCGAATGGTTTCACCCATCACCAGGGGTGATGATGAACTAAGCCAAGAGTTTCTGCTGGTTTTCCTATTTTTTCCTCCTAATTAGAGTTGCTCGCAAGCTCTGACAATTCATTAATACAATGTAACACATGAACTGAAAAACTAAATGAAAAGCAAAACCAATGTGTCAGTGTCAAATATGTGATTTGCCTGTTCAAAACTTTGTAGCTGTGCCCAGATAAAGTCAGAGCCTCTCACTTTGGGTCAGAATGAAGTGACACACCAGCTAGTGTGCTTTCACACTTACTTAACAGTCTGGCTGTCTAATTTATCTTACAAAGTATTCACCAGTTATATGTAGATCTAACAACTTTTATAACCATCCTTTATAATGGGTTTAAATCATTTCATTTATAGATTAGTTAAAACAATTCACAATAATTCACTAGAAGACCCCTCCAATTAACTCTCAAATCCTTTACCTAATGGGAAAGATTTGGGCATCTGGGCCAAAATCCATTTATTAACAATGTTTCAGCATGTATAGCTGCAGACCGGATGGATTATTGTAAATGCTTCTTATTAATGACTGCAGAGTTTATGGCTTATTAGAGTGGGAAATCCCTAAGATTTTATTAATGGATTACCATAATTTAAAATGACATTATTACTAAACAGAAAGTCTAAACACCAGCCAAAGTGATTTTTTTTTTTTTTTTTTTTTTTTTTTTTTTGTGTGTGTGTGTGTGTGTGTGTGTGTGTGAACCTGGTACCCAAATCTTATTCTTTACAGTCTTCTAACTTATGAAATGTTGGTAAATTATGCATTACCCTTCAATAAGGCCATTACTTATACCTTATGAACTCTATAGAGGCTCCCTAACTAGAAAGTCATGCTGAACTCTAAAGAAACTGTACCTGCCCTCAGTAAGTTGTTGAAGAGTCACCAGAGCACTGGAAGCAGATGAAAGATTAAAATGTCCTCAGTGTCCTCTGTTTGTGTCCTCCTCTCTATCGAGAAAGATGCATTATTTACTCACAGCAGACAGTTTGGTCTTTATTATGATGGGACACCAGTGCTGAGGTGTGGCTGCTACAGTCTTGTCCCGCAGTGAAAGACCTATTGTTGCACATACATTTTATAAGTCTTTGTTCATCTTGCTGTACTTTACCCTAACTTTTACACTACTTGTTCTTCATAGTACATTTTGCGGGTCATAGTTGTCAATTCCAGATTAAAATACAGTTCCCTCTTTTGCATAATGCTGTTAACACATTTCCCCCTCCTTTGCTGGTTTACTGTCATAACAAGTCATCTGGGTTACCCCTTTATCAGCTACCCACTCAGCACTGCTACAGATAAATCCCTCTTACTCTTTTACCATGCTGCTTATCACTAACTGTGCCCTGATGTGGTCACAGCAAATACAGCAAAAAGAAGATGAATCTGCTTGTCTGCACAAGTGACTGCTGTAGATATGCCTGGATTTTAAATTTACCTCAGAAGTAAGCTTACTTAAGTCCTCTAGCAATTAAACTTGCCAAAGTGAATAGTTGCCATTTTTACTCTTAACAGATTTTTTTTAAGTTTGCATCTTAATGATGAGGCAAGGAAAAAAATGACTGGAAGGAAATTTCTAGAGACAGAGCATTGACAACTTCAAGAAGATACTTTCTGAAGTGATAGCAAAACTACATCTTGATTAAAAAAGACTTGCTCTGTATGCCTCAGCCAAGTTTTATTGGCTTGTGTGCAATCTCCTACTTATTTTTCTGCCCAGTATTGACATAGCAGTGCAATGTTTTTATCCAAATGCATTTCTATCACTTGTAGTAGTGGTTACAGCAAGCATATAAGGATACACATGTCCTCCACAAGCAATAATGTAGGTATATTGTAGATGTTTATATTAACCTGACAAGGTTAATATCTCAAGGCAACACTTGTTACCATTTTACATTTTACTTTCCCAGTGCATTTATATTTCCATCTATTGTATCTCCCTGGCAGAAGTTTTTATTGACATTGTCCTGTCTGTTTCATTTGTGCCATGTTAGTGGCAAGGCTATACAACTATTGGATAGATTGCTGTCCATCTATTGTTGGATAGTTCAGCAGTAGTCCAGTAGTAAATGTTATGGTCTCCAGAGGTTGGTCCACTGACCATGGTAATCCCCTGAATTTTCCTGTGGTGCCACCAGGAAGTGAAATGTCTAAAATTTTGTACAGATATCCATGGTGGCCAGAGGAGGAATTGAACTCTTTGAATTTTCTTCTGGTGCCATCAGCATGTGAAAGAGTTCACGTTCCACTGAAATATCTCAACATCTGCTCAATGGATTGGCACCACATTTTGTAAAAACTCGCCTGAATCAGCTGTAATAATTTGTGGTGATCCCAACTGTTTGTCTATCACCATAATCTGGGCAGAATCTCAATCACCTCAATACTTCAATACAATGATTTGTATCTAATTACCTGCAGAACTGATGATATTCCCATTAGTATGTCTCAGTCTTGTTGGGACAAACTGGAAATGTCTCAGTAGTTACTATCTGACTAACTAGTTAAATAATCCAGTGTGCCAGAAAAGAGAAAAATGAGAAAACCACAGTTACATCTGTTCAGGTCAGCTTTGAAACCTCTAAAAGGCTTTGAAATGTTTCATGAAGTGGTAGGTGGAGGAGGTACTTTGCTGAGAAACATTAAATGTGAACAAGCTCCACAGAGAGCCTTTAAAGTCACCCCCCTCCTTTTTAGACAATACGTATCAGGGGTCTGTTTGTAATTAATTAATTGTTCAAGTGGTAACTAAGCTGGTGCATGTGTGCATGCGTGTACTTGTATGAAATGACAACAATTGAATGTCATTCAAGTTGCTGCTTTCAACATGCAAAATCCATCTGTAATTGATAAATTTATATTGTTCAAAAAGTTCACTGCCCTTTTCAAAGGTACTAAGACCAGGCAACTCTCGTCTTGCCCTACTTACCATTTTACATCAAACCTTCCCAGTGTATTTATATTCCCATCTACTGTATCTCCCTGGCAGAAATTTGAATTGAAATTGTCCTGTCTGCTCCCAGCCCCTGAAAACTGCATCTAACATGCTTCAGAGACTTTATTTTTCATTTGTATGAGCTATCTAACCTTGTGACAATCACAATGCCACCCATGTGTATAATAGTTGTTTGGACATCATTTCAGAAAATGGAAGTTAACATGCCCAAACATCATACTGTACTGCTGATACAAGGTCATACTTGTCAAAAATGTATACATATATCAGCATCATGACACGTCTGAAGCTTTGAAGCTTCAGAGAGAAAAAAATGCATGCCTTATTTATGTTATCTATGCATATGTACTTTTTAAAAATAAAACTTTATAACACATGTACCCTTGTTAAATTTCCCAAACATAACAGCTTTTGTGGACAGTATCATGCTGAGTACTGTGTGTGTGTGTGTGTGTGTGTGTGTGTGTGGTAAATGTGTCCTTAACTTAGTGCTACAATATGTTTGGATGATTTGAGGGCACGAGGCATAAACGTGTGTTATAAATTTAGCCAGTGTCTTGGCCTTCCTTCTCCTCCCCGTCCCCCCATCGACCAAGGCCAGGTCCCTGCTGATGGAGAGAGAGGGGTCAACTCTGGCAGCAGGAACAAAGTGGACTTGACAAGTGTGAAAGATTTAGTGCTGGGCATTTAGAGTGATCATCTTTTCCCCTTTGTCAGCAGGTAGAGAAATTTCTCCGCCCTTACTGTGTCCTTGATTCAAGTTTGATGGCACAGGGGGAAATCCTGTCTCGGTGCATGTCTCCCCTCTGCTGTGATGTGGAGGCCGGTTGGGTACATTGCCCTGTTAATGACTGTTATTGCTCAGAGTGGAATGATTATTATTATCTCAAAGCCTGGGTTCTGACTTCCTATCTGTCTGAACTGCATTTTACTGATTTATATGTAAGAGTAACAGGAAGTATTAGAGGTCCATAGGGATGGTGAGACTTTAATCTGCAGATGGTTATCAATCTGAAAACTATTACTGTCTTCTTAAAAGAAATTACCATGCTTTTGTTGTCAAGTTATATTTCAACCCTTTTCTTCTTATTTCATTTGCTCTCATTCCCCACAACTCCCCCCTGTATTATATGGCTTAATTTTCCTGAAGAGCAGCAAATGTTACAGTTCAGTGGAATTTTGAGGCCTCTTAAATCCCAGAGACTGCGCCTCATAGATTTCAGTAAACTATGAAATTAAATTTGGGTCCTCCTGTGTGAATTGGATTTAAATATCCCTATTACTCCAGCAAATGAATAAAAAAAGTAAGATTAACTTTTAAATGATGGTGAGAATCCTCCAGTGCTACTGCTTGATAATTAGGTCATTAGTGCAAGTATGATGCTTCATAATCCTTCCCAGCGGCAAGCATGATACCACAGATCCATATCACCCCGTTATCAACACTCCAGAGATGCAACTATTGCTTTTCTTCAGAATCTCTTCTGGACAGTGAGAACAAACAATAATAAGCCATAAATCCACCTCGGTTACGTGCCAAGTGCCTTGATGTGATGGATTTAGATGAGGCTAGTATAGGTGAATGCTGAGCACTCTTAATAGTGGGTGCTGCTTGGATGATCCCCATGGGGCACTGTGCCTTTTTTCTTCTTCCAATTACCATTTTAAATTTTTATCACTTTTTTTGGATTTACCTTTCTGCTATTTAGATTTTTATTTTCAGCAGTTTGTCCAAAAAATACCAACATTTCATCATTTTTAAAGCAGGTCATATTACCAAAGTGCAAAAACATAAGACTGCAGTTTTGAACTTCTGACAAAGAATACATGTGTATAGAGCAGGTCTCAACTTAAGTTGAAATCTTTATCCTAGAAGTGTAGCAAAGGTCTCTCTTCTGAGACACTCACCCTCAGTAGGTAATAAAAATGAACATTAACTGAAGCTCTCAGAATTAATGAATAAATATGTTTTACTTCAAATAACTAATAGAACTTTTCAAGGCTTGTCAAGCTTAGATTGTCTTGTTCGAAGTAGTGTAAGGCATAAATCCGATGCACTGCTTATTTGGTTACTCCTACTGTAGTTGACAGTAGGAGTAACCAGTACCAGTACCAGTACTTTTTTCTTCTCTTCAAATTTAAATTTAGCCTCAAAATCTATCAAACCTCACATCTGGATTGACTCACTTATATTGCAATGTGCTTTGGACAAAGGCATTTTGCAAATGAATGTAATGAAGTGAAATCACAGCAACTCATTGCACTTGTGATTGTCTTTCCATTTGCAGCACCAGGTTTCTTTCTTTTCTCATAATATACTTTAGGTCCTTGTTGTACAGTTCCATTTGTTTCTTAGTGATCAGATGTCTTACCATGTCGTAGGAGGCTTGTTAATTGCCAGAACAACAAAACCATGAATTTACATGCCAAAGCAGTTAGGAGCACAGTTATGACAGGAGCATTTTTTATATTTCACTCCCATATGTCTTTAGTGAGAGTTGCAAACCAGATGTGAAATTTGGAACTCCAGTGGGAAGTGGGGACTTGCAAATGTATGTTATACCTGAAAACAACAAAATAGTTATGTATGGATACATTTTTAAAATTCAAAACCACATCCGTTGAACCATATGGTCAAAGGCTTAACTGGCACTTTTGGTGAATCAGTAGTAACACAGGATTGTGTCACTGGTAGAGACCTCTTATTAGGCATCATTCACAGAGATTTAACACCTTTAAACACCCAAACACATCCATAAATAATAAACAGGACAGGTTTTGAATCATGACAGGGCTTCACAAATATCAACGTTGATGTAACAATAGCATGTGTAAAATACAAGTGAATGACCATGGGAGCTTCCATGCCAGCCAGCATTCAGGGCTGTGCCATCACAAAACCCTTCGCAGGGTCCCTGCACCACACAAACAGCCGCTGTACGTGCCACTTCAGTGCCCATAACATGCAAATGCATGCATGAAGGGCAGTCCAGCCTCTCACCTCTTTCCTCCAATATTTGGAGGTTGAAATGCAAGTTGCCGTCCTCGACCTGCATGAACTGCTAATAAGATCCTCTCCTGCCAGCATTCTGCAGAAGTGGACTGACAGTGCACACAAATCGCATATTCTCTTAGCTGATGTCAAAGCTTGTAGCAAGGCCGTCTTAACTGACATCAAGCTTTGAATTAGTCTCAGTCTATAGAGGTTTCATCCTGACCCCTTCCAGACAAGGCTTTGCAGAAAACCTCCACATTAATGACAAGTAATTTTGAAGATGCATTACGCTTGATAGTGGAGTGTGTTGTTCCACCCTGCAGAGAGGAGTGTGGAAAAGTTGAGCAATTCACCAAATTATGTGTTTTTTTCTCATGCTACATCTTGAAACTTAGCCATCTAGATTTGTTCTTAATGGTGGTGCACATTAGGTCCATGGACAGTCTGCATAAGTATAACCTAGAGAGGCTTTCCCAGAATGCATCCTATCTGTATCCCTGCTTACCTGAAACTGCTTCCCGGTCAAACTACAAGGGCTGGGTCAATAACATGTTTTCACTTGGGAGACCCACATGTTAGCATTTCTGTTAACACATTCAGAAACACTACATCCTACATAGTTTTTTTTTTTTCTTGATTCAGTGAATCATCAGATCATTTTTTAAAGCATTCTCTCTTTCCTGTCTTTTGATCTCACTATCTCAATAACATATACAAATTTTAAATCAGTGAACTGAATAATATGCTATCAAGAAAAAAGTAGAGAACACAATATGTCCACAAATTGAATTCCCCTCAGGGATCAATAGAGAGTTATAGTTAAATGGCAATAAAGGCTACATTTCATTTACTATTTGCACTTGATGAGCCATATCACAGAAAAAAACTACATCTGCAAACATTTCATATATTCCCATCAAATGCTAAAAAAAAATATATGACCTGGATTTTACAGCAGAAGCATAAGAGAATAAAGGAACTCATAAAGTTCTACATTTCACCTATCTCACATTTTGTGCGTGTTCTCTGGCTTGTCATGGCTATTAAAAGTATATTAAAAGCATACATTGTAATCCTAGAAATGCAGTTGCATTGCTGAGCACTCCTCCTGGCTTCAGTTGCTGTGCAGATACAAAGGTTACTAGTTCAAACTGTGTTGAAAGACCCCTGAGAAATGCGCTGAATAATGCAACTTCTTTAGTAAAGGTGCTCTATGGCCAGTAGAAGACTGGTTATACTCTTTATGAGAATAGAACTGCAAGAAGGAGATAAAGGGATGTATTTCTATCTGACTATCTGTCAGTAATGGAAAAGGTAAAGATTCATACCATCATTCTTAAATAATCAGAAGAATGCAGGCTTCTTTCCTCAAGAGCATTTTCAATTATATATAGTGCTTCAGACAGAACTATTGATATCTTTATACCAACAATTTTTGAGACGTGCTGGAAAAGCATATTTGCTTAGATAGATGAAGATGAGAGAGCTCCTGTAATGACCCCTTCCAGCTCTAGGGTTGAACCAAGAGAATATTAGACACAAGCTCAGTTTCTGTTCATGTAGCTGTTCAAAGAAACATCCCTGCTTCAAGGAAAATATTTTAAAGTAAATGAAAGCAGTGCACTACTCAAAAACTAAATATGATAAACTGTTGGGCATGTAGGCTCATTGTTAGTACTCAGAAAACATTAGTCGAGATATTTTCTGTCTAGATTTGATTTGACAAGTTCAAGTTTAAGACTCCAGCATAGCATGTATGGAACCACAAAATACTGTATCTCCACAGAACACTGCTACTTCAAACTGCATTTGAAATATGGGTTTAAAACAGGGAGAAAATGCTCATTATAAATATAGGGAAACTCTATAAACCATCCTCAAAAGGAATTTATATGAGTCTGGGATTTCTAATAAAAATCAGTTTGAGATTCAAAAATAAGGGTGCTCTTTGTGAGCTGGTGGGAGCTATTCAGCAGTCCACTTTGAATTCCTATACTGGAGCATTGTCTTTGAAAACGTGCTTCATGTTTCAAACAGACGGCCCATGAAATGAAAGAGTAAGCATCGGATAAAAGAGTCTCAGTGTTGATAATGGTTAGAAAGCCAAGACGACAGGAAGCAGCCAGCTATGTCTCATTTGGGTCTCATTCAAACCAAATAGACAATGGGCCATTAAATTGTGACATGTTTACAGCTTTATGTCATTTATGAATGATGTACAGTATGTGGTATAACATTTCAAGGCAAATGACAGGTTACAACTGCAGCACTGTAATATAGCAAGAACACGCAGATTCAGCAGGAAACAAAAACTATGACAAGTGGATAAAGGCTTTGGCAAATGGCTCCATAAGTCTCCCTTGTCACTTACATATATGCTGTCCCATGTGATCCATCATGGCAATGATTGGAACCAGTGCAAAGCTCAGGTCAAATCAGCAGCTGGTCCCTTTAAGAGAGTACAGGGAGAGGGAGACTTGGCGTGGCTGGCCTGTTTAAAGGTGATGTAAACAGGCCCTGATGGATGAAGGACTCCCGTCCATCCATCATCCGTCCATCCTGAAGGGCCTTAATCTTCCGCAAACACAATCCTGCCACCGCGCCCCTCATCTCTCCTGCCTTGTCTCTCAAGTCCTTAATATCCCTTCGTTTGGGGACCTTGTTCCTGCAGTAACCGACACAGTGTCACTGGACAGAAAGAAATGACACCGTCCAGAGGTTAAAAGCCAGAGAAGCGTGTTGGAAAGAACTCTTCAGCTGCGAGTTTTCTCAATTTACCTAGCTCATTATTTATTACTGCTGTGACATGAATAATGCGGCACCAAACAATTGTTGACATCTCATTAATTGATAGCACCCCAACTGTTATACTCTCCTATCTGGCAGTTCTCTGAATTATCTGGCCTGATAGTTGTCTGCACACCTTTCACTTTCTTTTCCTTGGTTCAAATTACTGAGTCTGAATAGGAATTCAACACATGAAATAGGACACAGAAGACATGAGGCATGTTAACATTGCAAGCCTTTAAGCTCAAATCTTAGTTGCTGCTTATATCAGATTAGTTTAGATAATAGTTCACATATACAGTATACCAAACTGAATGAACTGGCAATGGTGTTAAAAGGACCAACCGTATTCCTATTTGCTCTGTATATCCCTTTGACTTTCAGTTGATTTGAGGCATTAGTTAGGTTTTTGGCTTTCTGTCAGTTGATGCGTCTCCATGTCCTTCCTGTTGACGCTGGTGCAGCCAAGCTGCTGTCTCAGCTAAATAATGTAATAACTTTGGTGCCTGACAGGAAGTTTTATAAATGGTTGCCTGGGCTAGCCACCAGACATCATCAGATTTTGGTTGCCAAAGTAGATAGACTGTTTGCCTTATCTTGATAAGTTGCATTATGAGTGATAATGTTCTTGTGAGGTTGTATCCCATATTTCAGCCATGACAAAGTGATGTAGGATGATAAAGCATATTTGTCCCGACACAAATGTATTCTTTCCCTCTTACTATCAAAGACACACACAAACCACGTGTATTTTGTCCTTGTCCCTAAGTTTCAATGACGAGAAATCTTAATTCTTGGTGTGGAAGAACTTGACTGGCCCACACCAAATCCTGTCCTCAGACCCTCCTGATTTATCATCCAACCTCACTAATTGTGGTAAATGTGGTTGAATGGGAGCAAATCCCTGCAGCCAGGTTCCCAGACTTCCCAGAGGAGTAGAAGTTCATGCAGCAACATGTAAATGCCCATGGTTTTGTAATGGCTTGTTCAACAGTCACATTTGGGTGTGCTTTTGGCCATATCCTGTAGTTTCGTTAGTTGTTTTTGCCATTTTGATGTGAAGAAGCAGGAAGCAAGTGTGTATCTTTAAGCACAGTAGAATTGAGTAGAATAGGAAATGATTTTTTCCTCTTTTTCCTCAGATTTCATAGCTGCTGTCTGTTGCTGACTGAGTCAAATCTCAGGTTTTGATTCAGGGTCTGTACACCAGGTTACTCAATAATGTTAATGGTCTGTTATTGGACAAATTCCAGGTTAAATTTCTCCAAATCAATGTAAGGGTGTGGAAAATATAGTTAGTTTTGTTTGGTTTTTAACACAGGAAATATGGTTGCCAATAGGGATAGAAAGGCTAAAACAACTGACAATGATCAGTTTACTGTCAGATTCTGAGTCAAAACATTTCAGACATTTTCTGGTTTGAACACTGAAATCGAAGTTGTACACCATTCAAAACACAGTCTATTACACATATTTTGAAAGGTGTTTTATTTTTTCCTTCTTTCAGATATGCAGTCAGTACACACAGTCCAAATGGTGTTTGCAGTAGTGGTTTGACAGGCAGTGATGCACGTGAGACTAGGTGGCCAGTCTCTTGAGTGCATAATCTTTTTTTATCAAATAGGAAGTTGCACTTACTCACTCATCACTCACTGCATACAGTGTCTGTGTCACTGCCGTATACCCCAGGCTGTAACCATCAATTGAGCTGGAAGTTTACAGCAGGAGCAACCTATTATTGCAAGAATAACCAACAAAAATGAAATTAATGCCTCAGATACTTCTGAGCACCTTTTTATGTTTGGTGGGTCAATAACAGAGTAATCACATTCTTCAGCGTTCACGTCACACATTGGTGGAATACAAATATTTCTCGGAGGAAAACAAGAGGTAGAGAGGCAGAAATAACATTTGCTGAATTAAAGATTCATTGAAACACAGGTAAAAATGACAAAACTTTTCTGATTCGACATCCAGAGAAAGTAGAGGTCTTATTCTAACTCTTGCTGTATAATGCAACAATGGCTGAAGCTCTTGGTATTCACAGCTGTTAATGCTAACACTGGTTATGTGCAATAGCAAAACTTACATATATATTTTTAAGCAGTTAGACCTGTATTGTTGAGGACAGCTGTTTGTAAATTAGCATCAGTGCTATTCATCTACCATATACTACAATGTATGCTGTATACTTTTGTTACACAAATGGTCCATAATGGGTTTCACCTTTATCATTTTTGATACTCTTTTATTTACCTAAATTACCTGTTGCTATGCAGCTCTGTGGTTCAAGTCACTCAGTGAGATAATTTTTCAATTATAGCAACTCAGCATCCAAGAAACATTTATATAACTAAAACCTCAGTCTACCTTAATTTGAGGCAAGATTATGTTCAAGTAAATGTGAACACATTCACCACGGGCTGCACTACACTTCAGCCTTAATGCTGCCAATATGTTATCCACTGTTAGCATATTCAGTACAAAATACTGACTGGGAGACAAAATTGCCTGAAGAGTTACAGTGTGAGAGCTTTATTTGGCAAAAGAAAGAAAGATATATTCAATGAGCGGGAGATACTGAGTACCTCCCAGAAATATTTATTGCCTGTGAAGAGGTATCCAACTTTTAGTGCTGAGATTCTATAGATATGCTTGGAAACTGTGATTCACACTGACTAATATTATGAACTGTCTTTTTTATTATTATGCTGCTCTGCTTGACTTCAGTATGTGAGAGATAAAAATAAAACTCATAGCAACCTATCATTCCATAGTAGAAACATTAACTGTGGAAATTTGAGAAACAATTTGAAAAAAAAATGAAATATGATATGATGAAATGAAATATGAAGTATTAAGAGAAAACAATCAATGTGACAAGAGTTTTTCCTCATTTTGTCTTACAACCCTTGTAAGAGCTTGAGGGTTATCCATGGTCATTGTTTCTTTAGTCTAAACTACAGCAGAAAAGTTTGCTTTATTGCAGTTTTAGTTGTTGTTGTTTGTTTGTGGAGCACTGTGAATTTAAACAAGCCAAAGACAAAACTTTAAGCAGTCAACCTTCCGCTATGCTGCAAGCTAAAGAAAACGAATAAGTGCAACAATACAATAAGATAGAACTGTAGCCAAGTGAAGTTTACGTGTGGGAGAAAAAAAGAAAATTACAATTTTTCCTTCATCACAGAGTGAGTGGCCTCTCTGACTGCTAATCAGAACAGATCTTAAGCTGCTGCACCGGTGCAGTCACAGAAAGAAGGCTGTTAGGGGCCTCAGTGCCACCTGGTCCTCTCCTTCATCCTTTAACCTATCTTACATGCCCCACCAAACAGTCAGATCCCTCACTGTGGACTGCCATTAATCATCCATTAATCTTCATTTCTATGTTCCCACATGATTTACTGATATCCGCCCTAAAACACACACCGTGCTCTTTCATGTTTTCCTGCTCCTCTCCTGTGGTCTCTTGCCAATGCGATTTATATCGTAATTGTCGAGGCGTTCCCTCATGGGTGTGTTGTCCTTTGAGGGAGAAATGATCGCTACGAAACAGACTCCCAGGCCTCAGATAGATGTGTTGTTTTATCTTGCTGTTAGCTGTACAGCCAAGTGAAGTGTAAAATCACAGAAAACATTGCAGCGCTGAAGCTTCCCCCCAGGCTCCAAGTCAGCAACAGGTCTTGGGAATCCATGCAAAGCAAATACTAATAATAAACATAGCACTTGGTGTGACACACAGCTCGTGTTTTACTTGTCAGTGAGACCATTTTTTTCTTCTTTTTTCAGGCTTTAGAATATTTAATGACACATTAATGTGTCAGAGTAAAGATAGTAAATATACCCCCACGCACAGATGGAGACGATCTCATCACAAACAAGACCTCTCTAACGCCTTGGATTAAAAACTGTGAGACAATCACCACAGACTTACACTGCAAGGTCACAAGTACTTAATCTGTACGAAACCCTTCTGAGTTACTCATCTCAGAGAGTTTTTGTGTTTTTGTATTTCAGGGACTTGACTTTTCAAACTCTGTGGAGCTAAGAGAGAGGGATTTGACTCTCACTGCTGGTGTGGCTGACATCCCTGCACCGGAGGTCATCATAATTCACTCACAAAGTCAATACTGCTGTGTTGTCAAAACAAGAACCATCTTGACTAGCGTTCACCTGTCCTGTAGAGACTCTCACATCAGTACTTTGGTTGGGCAGTAGCAATTTTTCTATCACAGTGCTAGCCCTCTCCAGATGGCTGCGATATTACCTGGGAAGGTCAGATGCCCATCAGTCTGGATGATAAAGTTATTTACAGGGGTTTCATGGTAATCCAGGGACATACCTGTGAAAATGTGTCACATGTCCCTCACAGCAGAAGAGGCAAAACTCTATGCTCACTTGGCTCCACAGTATATATTTGTAAAACACATGATATGTAGGACTTAATCAGTAATCAGAGAATGTGAAACACCATGTGCAGATTTACCTTGTTACATCTAATTCAGTTGGTCTGTAGATAATTTCTGACAGACGTAATTTAATTTCTTCTTTTCACCAGTGTAGGTGTCACAATTTGACTTTTAGCACTAGGGAAAGAACGGAGGTGGTTGTTAAAGCACTTAAAATTGCTTTTCTGTTTGAGGTAAAATTAAGTGTAACGACAAGGTATTGGAAAACCAGCAAAAATGGAGAAATATAATTTAGATTGTTTCCCTGACATGTTTCCCTGACAAGTCCCTTGCTGCAGTTCAGTGCAAATAATGACTGTAATCTTTCAAACACAAAGGCAGAAGTAGCATGACAGCTTTAAATCACCACAGAGAGTCTTAAGGAGGAAGACGTGGTGAATTGCTGGGGGTACAAAGCATGTCACATTGACAGTTAAGACTTCTACCAACAATCACTGCTGATATCTTTTAACCACGACTATAATCTTTCCTTCACCATAACCAAGCAGTTTTACTTGTATCCACAAGTAATCTAAGAAGTCACAGGACAGTTTGGGGACTTTGCTGTCTCATAGAGTGTGAGGACAGACAGAGAAATGATCATTTTAGTTGAATATCTGGCCAAATATTTTAATTTCCTGGCCAAATAGACCAGTGTGTTGAATGTATTCAGCAAAATAACCTGGTGCGAAATGCTTTTAATGCAGAGATTACAAACAGCAAAATTCAAATCAACTTTCTTTTCAACATCTCACATCTTGAAGTCAACATCCAACTCAATGCAAAAGAACTGTAAAAGGCTTGTAGGTGCCATCTTTTTCATTTCCCTCACCTTCCCCTCTGAGTGGATATTTCAGAGTTATTTCACACTTGCCTGAGGGGATAAGAGAGTAACTCAGCTCAAGCTGCAACTACTAGTGGCACTGCTGTACCCAAGAGTTAATAAATAACAAGAAAGCATATAATATGAAATTGTAATGGAATATGAAATAGCAATGATAACATGGTACTGAACTTGAACATTTTCCAAATACCCAGCATTTTTCAAATAATATTGTAGCTAGCCCCCCACTAGTATCTAACATTTTTTGTTTTTGACTAACTAACTGTAATTGTGCACACATTGTAGTATAGTCTGATGCATATAGTTCAGCACACAGCTTAAAATGCAAGGGTAAGCAGAAACCCAGCCTGAAGGCCAATGGTATATTGCAGACTAAAACATATTCTGTGTGTTTGCATAGGTAGCATGACAAGAAAAAAGAATACCCCTTGGCTTTAAAACTCTGCAACTTTATTTACAAGAAAGCTCCAGAGGTTGCCTTTGATTGGAGTGTGCACAGTTTTCCTGTGCTATTGAGGATTACTGCCAACATTTTAAGATTTTTCTCCAAAAATAGTGGTTTAGATTAGATTATTTCCTTGTCGTGTTGGACTACACTGTAGCAACATCCCCATGTTTTTAGATTTCAGCTATTATTTTAGTGAGTACAGTGTTAACCATAGCAGATGGCCAAATCTAGGGAAATCAGTTGTAACAAACAGTAATTATGTTAAGATTTTCTTTCTACTTAGCAACAAATATAAATAATAGTTAGTTAGTTAGTTAGTTAGTTAGTTAGTTAGTTAGTTAAACATACAGTAGCTCTGTACATACTGGTTTGATTTAACCAGAGAGAACATGTCTGCCTTCAGAGCACTTTGACATTTGGAAGATGTCTGTAGAGCTAAAAATCCTATCTGCTCGGCTTAAGCCTCCCTGAAATCACTCCCACCTTCACCCTACTGTGGGCTCACTGTGTTGCTTGAGGACACTTTTACACCAGATGACACATTGGCTGTTGCAGAGATCCAACCCATGACCTTCCAGTTAGACAGCCCTCTCTCCCTGCAGAGGACTTATTCAGTGTCACCGGCACAAATCATCAAAAATCATCTCAACCCTAATCCAGTATTTCCTGATGGGATGAAACAAGTTCTTGACACAGGAAAGTAGAGAATAAAGGAGTATTCTTGGGAGTAGTAAGTGTGAAGGGCTGTGAAGAATGACTCACAAGTTGCTTGTTTCACTCTGCTGGCAACAACAATCTTTCAGACAGCTTACTGGGATTCACTCAGTGTCTTATTTGAATGTACACCAGGCCGAGGAGGAACACCTTATCACAGAGATGTGAGCAACTGTGATAAATTTGCTGTATCCAGCTGCATTGAGCTGATAAGCACCAAAATTATATTCTCTACATGCCTGCTCTAATTAAAAAGAGTCTCTCAGGTTTCAGCAAGTCACCATTTGATGTTTTTAATCTTTGTTTAAAATGATGCAAGTAGTGCACAAAATTTTATGATAGGCTTTCCTGTTCTTCCAATAATAAATAAATAAGTTGAATATTACATGGATGCTTGCCCTCTTTTTCCCGACCACCCGCTGCTTTCAACACAGTCTCTGCACATGGAAGCTGACATCATCAGTATTCAGCCCGCCTCTTCCCCTCCTGTCGCTTCTCACGAAGGAGCCCTCGGGGCATTAGTGGTGAACCTCTACCCACATGGGACCTGTTGGTCCCCCTGACACCTGTCTCCCTCAGGTTGACCCCAGTCACGCTATGGATCATGCAACGATGCCTCCAAGTCTGAATCTGCCAGCATACTCAGACATTGACAGGCAGCTACCACTAGCCAACATGCAGTGTGGGCTTTTGAAAACAAAGGAAACCTTCCAGGGAATTAATTGAAAGTATCAACAGTAAGATCATATTTATTCGAACAAGTCTGGTCACTTTCACGGTCTGGTTGACTATTGATTGTGGAGCCCTTTAGCTGAGAGATACACTTAATGGAATTAAAAAGTTTTCCAGAATTGACTTGGAAAAGGCCATGGCTGTAAGAATGGAAAAAAGTCACAACGAAAACAACAAGACAGAAATCTCAGCCAAGACAAATCAATAGCTATCACCAGCTACAGTATATGATGTTGAAATGTTTATTTTCATTTTGTTGGTGGAAGCATGTAAAGGACCATTTAGTTTTGTGTAATGTTACTCAGTGAGGGGTTAGGGGACCTTAAGGAGAGTCAGTAAAAAACTGAAAACATTCAGTAACTGTGTTTTCACTGTGTGCCAGTAGGCATGTCTATTTTTATATGTTGTACAAACTCCGTATGTGATATTATTGTCCATTATACTAACATTAGACTGTAGTTTGTTTTGCAGACATACAGACAAAATTTCAGCTCAGTAGATCCTGGTCCAAAAGAATCTTTAATTATTTTTTGTTTGCTTGTGTTTCCTGGATCACCGTGTGCAGTGGGGAGAACACAATAGTCATGTTTTGTGGTTCCAGTTCACTCAATACTGCTGCCGCTTCAACTTGTTACTCATTACTCATTCATGTTGGCTTCTGTCAGATTTAGCTGTCTGCACTGCCAAAATGATGTTTGAATTATTTTTATTTAAAACATAATGGCTGACATTACATTTAAGCACTATTTCTGTGCTTAAATGTGCTTTGTTGCTGTTTTGGAAAGTGCTTTAGGCTTTCATTTTTGGACCTTATACTGTAAAGCTGTGCTAAATCCACATATATAATTGAAGAGTATTAGTTATAAATGAAAAATCAGCATTTTGTGTGTTGCGCAAACAATCTTAATTAAAAATACAGGCCTGTTTTACAGCCATGTTTACAAAGAATACTGATGTAAACAAATCTTTTACAGCATCATAAAACATGAATAAGTTACTTGCAGTTGTTTCTAGAGTTAGTAATGCACTAAAAGACCTGTCAACTTTAATCAAGTTTAATTTACATTTGTATCACAGATTTTGCATTTAAGACTTTTATCTCTTTCTGTCCTTTACCTGATGTTACCTGCCACCTACTGCACTGTATACAGTCACACACACTGACTCTGCAAAGTTGTACCAGCTGGAACTTTTCTGCTGATGAAGCAAACTGTTCACTTGTTCCACATAGCGAGCCATGAAAGTGACTCTGTGTTTTACATCCTAACTGCACGTAATAATCTACCCTGCAGCAGCTGCAAGGACCACACAGCAACTTGAAGTTAACACAAGCTTGTGTGCTTTTTCATTTTTGACCACTGAAGCACAAATTTAAAGATGCAGGTAATCACCTCTAAAGGTTTTTTTTCTGATGGCAGAAATACTCTTGTTCTCACTGAGGGTGAAAGTTACCTGACAGGAAATGAACACTGGTCAAAATTATTATTATGATGAGCCAAAATAGAGATGAAATCTTCTTTTCTTCATCAGTTAATAAAGATTATTTGCATTGTCTCCACAGCTAAACGTCTTAACATATTAGCTAAAGGCTTGTGCAAATTTGAATTTCAGTTGCACTCAAGAGGCTCCGATTACAGGAAGTCAAGGTTAATTTACCCCCAATTTGTCCTCCTCAACAAAGGGTTTCAGAAATCTGATCCAGGCTCTTTGTTGTTCCAGATGTTTGGATCAGAGTCTCTCTCTGTATTCACCCAGGGAGCTTATCTACATCTCCTGAGCAGCATGTCTTTCGAGAGATGATTGTGTAACTAAAGCTCAAATCTGTCATGGACACACATTAATGCAAACTTCATGTAATTACCTGTCTACTTATGTATTAGAAATATGAATACATTTGCATAGCACTATATTTTTTTTTCTTTTTCTCTTTTTGTATTCTATGCACCATTTTATAGACTTGTCTTTATAGTCTATATACATTCTTTTATTCTACTATTTTCTAGTTGTATGTCAGAATACAAATTAGACTTAACTTTCATGCTGACTACATGGTAGCTTTCATTCTAGAGATATTTTTTGCAGATATTGACATTGATGTGGATATTTTAGCCTGCGTACAGTTTCAGTAATTAACAGGAAATTAAGATGTGTTTTGACACGTTTGACCGTCTCCCTATCTGCTGCAATGTCGCTTAGCTTCCAGATAATGATGTCCTCTGCATTTTTGTGAGGGAACATTTCCCCAGCCATTTATCAACGTCCTCTTTTCTGTGTAAATTCTGTCATGTCACACTGGCCTCTGCAGCCGGGATGTGAGGCACACGAGGACTCTGGTGTAAGGCCAAAGCGCATTGCTTGTCTTGTGACGCTGAGTCCTCTGGTGAGAAATGACACTCAATTTGTTTCCCATCATGCTACCTGGGCAGTCATGTATGATTAACGTACCCCTGCCAAGTGACCCATGACGTGTTTTTCTCCCATTCTGACTGGGCCTGCTTCGGCAGTCACAGCAAATGCAGCCTCCTGACTCATTGAGCGTATGGTAGAGTTGTGGATTTAACCTTTTTTTAACACTTTTTTTCACTTGTGCACTGTGTTGGTCTTTTAACATGTAACAAAATGTAGGGAAAAAATTGCTCTTCCAAAACAGTTGGCAAGGCTTATAAGTGTAAAGATTTCCTCTATTTGCAATTCAGCTCACAGGAGAAAACCTTTCTGACACCATTACTTTTTGAACACAGTGATGTACTTTCATACTTTCAAGTACAGCAGCTGAAAAATACAGTATCATGCAGAAACAATTGCCAGGTGATTTCTTTGCACCAACTGGAGCAGTGATAAAGAGAAAAAGAAATTGTAACCCACGTACGCTGTAAACAAAAAGGGGAAAATGTCTCATGTAATGTATCTACATATATGCATGGAGGAATGATTCTGCTTTTGATAGACAAGCAAATGAAAGGGAGATGTTAAAGGAAGATTGGTAGTGTAAATTAAGAGTATGGGAGGCAAGGAAACAGAAATATGGTGCAAGCTGGGTCTCCCACAGATGTGTGAAATGTGTTCTTGTTGGCCTTTAGGGAGGAAAATTGGAAAGACTAGATGACAGTTTGGGGAGGCACAGAGGGAAAGAGGAGATCTGTCTTCCACAGAGACCTTGTCTGTGAAAAGAAGATATGGAGGGGACATGCTTATAGGTCCATGGACAAAACAAGGCACACACACACACACACACACACACACACACACACACACACACAAACACACTAAAATCCAAACTTCCCAAAATACAAGTCCCTTACTTAAAAGAAGACCCCAAAACTTCACAGAGCTGGAAGACAGGAAAAAAATCTTGATGGAGTGAACTGCATGAAGTTGCAAATGCGTGCTTGGGGAGTAGAGAAAAATAGCTGTCTATGTCACATGCTAAACTGAACATCCTTTTGTATTTGTCTTCTACTAAAATAAAAGTGATATGCAGCACCATCAAAAGCATTTATCAGAAGAACTTTTTAAAAGTTGCTGTCTTTGAAATTGTGGGCATTGAAACTTTTGATGCTTATTTTTAACTGTTATCTCAGTTGTAACTACCATGCGTACTGCCATAAAACATCCACTTTACCAATACACAGCTCTGGATTTAACCATAGCCTTGTATTTCTGAGATAGTAATAGTACTGGTGGTAATAGAAGAAATTCACCATAAAATGTCTCAACATTGCTAATTTTGTGTTTTGGTGGTGTGAAAGTGTTTGTGGTTACATCTAAAGCAAGCGCTCATTGTCAGAATATATTTCTGAAGCACAACAGCCAGGCCCTGAAAACCAACCTGTGTGCGTGACCCCTATCAACACTGTCTGAGAGTAACTGCTGGAACAAAAAAAAAAATAATAGCCATGGAGAAAAGTTTGTGAAGCTCAGAGAGTTCAAAGGGCTTAGATTAGAGTTACGCAAGAAGATTAGAAAGAGAAAACAAACAGTAGGTAGTGGCAGAGTACTTTCTCTGAACTAGAAACTGTACCTCCTTGAAATGGGAGGGGAAAATATACTGTGCAAGACATGAGAGACTGAGCAGAACCTAATTTAAATTGTGCTTTATTTAAGAGGTACAATGGAAAAAGACCACAGAGGATTCACTCATCAAACAACCTAGGAAATGTCTCCATGGGTAGGGGAAGAAAAAAGGAATAATAATTGTGTACACTCTGAAGGTCTAAGATTTGTCATTATAGAATGGAAGAACAGAGGGAGAAATAATAAGCAAGGGATTTCTACCGTTATTTAAAGAAGTTCTAATCATTAGTCCGCTGTGCAACGCGGTCAGAGAAGCCACCAAGGCCTCCTCCTGTGAAAAGAACATGATCAAAGAGGATGAAGGTTAAATAAGTTTACTGGGTAGTAAGACAAGGAAACTGACGGGTTTCTTCCCTGCTTAATTTATGTCAAAAAGAAGAAATAGCATCTGTAAAAAGCCATATAAATTTCTCTAACATGTAAGAAATAGAATATAGAAGAAGCTTGTGAAGCAATAGCTGAAAACAACACAAAGGTGGGCTAGTTTAATTTCACATAAGCAACATAGCCAGAAACAGCCAAACTGCTCAAAATCTATCCAAATCTCACCATGTGGTGTAAGGTGAAAATCAACTGCCGGTCAGCTGCTAGTCTCCAGATGTCCTTGTGTTTGCCAAGATGGAGCTCACCCCATTTTTCTCACACAGTCTGTGGCCCCTTTTCCAGCACAGCATGGCATATCTCTTGTGATCTTTTGTCATTAATGAACACTTACATCAAAAATATTTCCAGCACATCCTCAAATACTTGTATGGAACTTAATGTAGCATAAATACAATATGTTTTTTGCAGCCTTGTTGTTATTACAGTCTACAGTATATTTGCATCCACGCAATATTAAAATGTAAGACTGAATAGTGTGCTTTGTCTTCATACTTGCTTTTCTGTTATTTCTGTTTGGAGTAAGCTAAACACTGTCACATTTTCATTGCTAGTAGAAATAATCGTGTAAGCCATGGGTGATATAACTTTATCTGCTAGCTCCTGGCTGTTAATATAAAACAATACTAGACACAAAATTTGTATGAGCACTTTAAATATGATATTGATTCTGCAATATATCCAAGTGCTGCCTTTTTATTGGTTCCCATGCAGTAGGTTTTGAAAAATGCCATAGACCTCTTATCACACAGATTAGAATGGATTGCTTTTAATATTACCTCCAATAACGGCTCTTTGTTCCAAATGGCCATTTCCCCTCATTGCATGAAAAGTCAACTTCCATTTGACAAGACATTCAGTATGGCTTATGTGGCACAAACTGTGCATAAAGTTTCAAATTGAACTTTGGGGGGAAATTTGAAGATATTTGTGGGTGTTCTCTCAGAAAAGGGAATTTCTGGATCATTACATACATTTCTCCTTCCTGTACATCAATAGGCAGAATGTTACATTTCCCTCTCTACCATTAGTCAAAGTGGGCTAATTTAAAGTGGGGACACTATTGGGTTTTGTGTGATAAATGACCCATGTGAGAGCGACCCACAGTGGGTAATGGAGGGAAAGGGTTCAGTTACAAGCAGTTAGAATACAAATATCCTGCTTTTTTCTTCAGTTCAGGGTCGAGATATGATACTTTGTCTGTACAGTTAATCAGTGGTTCTATGGACTAACCTTAATCTCTAGAAAAGATTCTACAGATCCATTTTAAATACAAAAGGACAAAATAATTTCTACAAATCTCTATCCTGGGTTTTAGCTGGTTTGTCTGCAAACCCTGACTAAGATTTACCTACCTACCTCCTAACTAGACTTTGTTGCTTTGTCTTTACTTAGTGTCACATTTTTACAGTGCATCTCACTTTCACATCACACAAAATAAAACTTGCATATTTATGACATCTTTCTGCTAAATAATTACATCAGTGCCCTGGATTTTGTATTACCAGTTCAGTAATTGTCACCTGATGACAGTGATCAACAGGTAATAACAGTGTCTGAACAGCTGCTATTTAAATGCCAATTAAATATAACACCCACCAGCCAAACTGTGATATGTGCTTGGCCCCCATTCACACCCATGGTAAAATTCCTTTGCCAACACTTGGCATTTATAAAATCTAGTCCAAAATAAATGTGTTTCAGCTAGCTATCAGCATTCCTACTCAGTTGAACTCTAAGTCTGCCTCACAAATTGTTTGCTTTCACCAATAGCTTACATTCGCAAGGAGAGCCTTTTTTATGCGTGGTCTCTGTAATCTGTATGATGGTGAAGTCGAGTCATCACAGTGGGGGCTGGCTGGTACACCGAGGTAAATTAACTCCAGAGAGTTTTCTGCTGGCCTCAGAAACACAAACAATATTTGTGTCATGATCTCCCATGGCCCTCTGAAAGAAAACTCAAATTAAACAACAGCAGTATATTTATTACGCTGTTTTCTTCCAGCACATAGCCAGCCAGTAGCTGCAATATAAATAATTAAGTAGAAATAGCAATTTACAAAGCCTTGATATGAGTTAGAATCTGTGTCAGATATTAGTGCCCCTCAGATGTCCTTGGTGTTAAGGTAATGTCAGCGTGTGGATTTTGCCCTGTTGCATGGCATCTTTTCATTGTTTCCAAAGCAAAACGTTGTTTCTCTGGATAGGCTGATATTCTTTCAAGCACAGAATTAATACATGTCATAACAGCTGTTGCAAAACATCAATAAACTGTCAAGCAATGAAAAAAAACTGAGAATGAAAGAAATTGGCACAGACCAATAGAAGCAACAAATATGTCATCTGTCTGGGAAGATTTGGAGCGCTCCCATGAAGTGGCTTGCAATTATATCGCACATGTCACCACAGACAAGTAGATAAACAACACTCTCTCAATTTGTATTGAATCAGCCACAGACATTGATTGGAACGCGTGTTTCATAAATGTAATTGCCTCTTTGATTCTGATCATTGATCTAAATCTGAACGATTGTCTATGAAATATAAAAAAAATGTGTATTTTCAGTGTCTGAAAATGTATTTCATTAAGTTTGATTTCCATATCAATGTAAAATATCACGGCATTGATTGATTTTGATAGTTAATCACATTCAAAAGAAGGGGAGTTATGCTGTACCTCCAGGGCAGTTTGTACAAGAACATGCAGCGTCCACTGTGTCTAATTTCTTATGCTGTTAATTTTCACAATAGAATGGAATGAAACTGTAATTTCATAGCGTTCAATGTGACTAAAAAAGTCATTAGAGAGGGGGGTGGGGAGGGAGTCACCAACCTCTCTGACATGCCCTACATTTCCTATACGGGGGCTCTGTCTGGAGGCAGCCAGCCGACAAATACATCACCAACCAGTCTGAGAAGACATTAGCTCACAATGATATTTGTAATGCAACACTTTTGGGAGAGGTATTTCTCATTTCGTGACAGAGCGAGGAAGGATAGATATGGTAAACAGTGGCTCCTGAGGATAATTTGACCTCAGAAAAGCAAGGCCATTTATTTCCCTCAGCTTAATGATACAAATACGGTTGTATTTTATGAAGAAGTACTGCCGCAGCCAGGCATTTGTTGTGGATTCAATCCTGAAGCAATATTAGGAGCATATGGATAAAAATAGCCATAGCCAAACAACTTCAGAAATGTTAGCTTTACATTGAGCAACGTCAGGACTTCCAATCAAAAGTTCTTACCAAGATAAATACAAGCTGTCATCCACTGAGCTGCTTTTGGCAGAAATTAAGAACAAAACACAACACCATCACAAGTCTTCTGCTGGATGACATTTTACTTTAAGATAGGATTAAATCCATGTCAAGCTTTAGTGTATTAAAAGCAAATGTTTTCTATCTAATACCTAAAACATACAGTATACTGCAGTACGGCTAGTAATTTACATTAATGTTTCCATTAGTTTGTGATGTGGTTTTCACGCCCCTACTTTTCTTGTTGTCACATCTGGACAACTCTGGATTTAGAGAAAATTAACTCCTTTGCTCAACTCATAATTATGTTTGCTTCAACAGCCCATGAAGTTAATATCTCACCCTCTCTGGTGCACCTTCAAGTCTTAACCTTACCCTAAACCTTATCAGAAGTTTTGAAATGAAATTCACCTATACCTTACCTCTAAGCTCCTAGAGCCTCTTAAGTACTTCCAAAACCCTGCACAGGAATACAGTTCCTCTCTAACACCTGGCATTTGATTGCTAAACTGTAATCAAAGGCCAGAATGGGGTGAGCATTATTCAGGTCATAATGTACATATAAGTCTCCAATAACTGCAGGTAACTCGACTGTGTATGTTCATATAGTCAATAAAATATGACCATTGACAGCTCACTAACCTATAATGGATTCTTTAGCAGCCTTATCAGGGATATTCTTTGAACAGAACAGAACAGCCTGAGGGTTTTTCTGCACTTTGAGTAAGAAGACCCCCTAAAGAACTGAGTATCTTTTTTAACAGGTGAGAGTGGCTCTTCACACTGACTCAGCATATTTGGAAAGCCAAATTATTCAAGATGCCCCAGATTAACTCTGGAGTTCTGTCACTGTCATATATCAAACAAAATTTTGACACAGCCCCGTCTTTGTCAACAAGCAAAGCGACTAAGCACATTCATCTCCCATGTGACAAAGACTTGGGTCTGTGCCAAGAAAAAGGAAATCATTTTTCCCACACATCTTCAAATAAAGAGGAAAAGCCTTTCATTTATTTCCTGCCCAGAGACGCTTATTAATCAGCCACAATATGAGTTTGATTCTTTGTATGTGTGTTTGTTTAATCCTAACGAGTTATGCAAATAAAATAAAGTTTGAATTCATTTTAATGAGAGCGTAACAAAAGGGCCAGAGCTAATTAACTAAATTCCTTCTCTTTGAAAAATGGGTAACACTGACCCCCCATTGAATATAAAACAAAGCCAGGAACATTAGAATATTCATTATAAAACATATTTATGTAACTCTGTGAGGTTTATGTGACCATGTGTCCCATGGGAGGAGGAGGCAGATTGTAAGGTGGAAATATATAGTTTAAGCTTCAAAGCACAAAAGGTATATTGTATTAATTCATTCTGCTGCCTGCAGGGACTAAAGGAAGCGTAGAGGCATTATGTGCTTATATTTGCTCCATCTCTGCCTCAGTTTCTGTCCCCCGTAATTTCCATTTTGAAGTTAGGTGCGGCTGTAAAAATGTTCCCTCTGTAAGAGACAAAAATAGATGAACGTGGAGGAATGCATTTAGTTAAGCTTTCTTTTCACCACAAAGCATTTTAGTGTCTTGTATCCTTGAGCTGTGTAACAACACGGGATGCTACAATGGCTTAAGAAGATGTATGGTTCTACCAGAGTACTATACCATCAGGTGCAGTCATTAAGGGACACAACAGGATAGAATTTCTAATAATGAATGCAAGGACACGGACAAGAGGAAACCATTAACACTGTGAAGAAGAATCTTATAATAAAGGTGAGACCAGTGTCATGTTGTTAATAGCTACAATTATCCATCAACGGGCAAATGAGCCATCAACATTTACTGCTAGCTCTCAATCACACAAATCAGCCCTGATTGCTGTGCACTGTGGAACAAGCTCCCTGCCACCTTTAGATCTGCTCTAATGCCAGGTACCATTTCTTTAATCCCCCTGTCTGCCATTTGCTCAGTCATTAACCATTGTTGTACCAGTCTCAACAACGGCTGGAAGTTGCATCACGTCCCTAACTACCACATCTGGAGAGAAGGCTTGGCACCAATCATGTTGAGGCATATAACAACCACACTAGGATAATAAAGATGTCTGACGGAAGATTATTGTGATATAAGATCTGATTCCAAAGACTTGAAAAGGCAGCTTGAAGAAAATTACATAAAGAATATGTATTTTCTATTGATGTTGTCTAACTAGCAATTGAGCTAACATGCTACTAACATTAACTTTTACTACTGCATAATCTTATAAGTCATAAAATAGATACATTTTTTGAAGATATTAATAAATATGTTTTAAACCCACAAATCAAGACCAGAAATGTTTCAGAGGTTAAGAAGCATGTTCTTCTCAATATGGCACAGGTCTCCCTGTAATGAAAGCAGCAATAATTAGATTAGCTTTCTCACCACAGTAGGAGAGAAGATTTGTACTTACTGGCTAAAGGTCAAGCAAAAATCATCTGTGCTTCTTTGTCAAATAGGCTGTGCTAGAGGCTTAGTGATGTAGGGACTATTTGCAGGGCCAGTTGGGGAACTAACAGCTGCTGTAACTCACTAGAAAGCTGGGGACATGCTAGTGCTCATCTGTCGCAATAGCTCCCATAATCTTATCTTAGCTTTCTAATCTTATCTTTCTAATGTATCTCTCTCCTCTAGACAGGAGGTAAAATAAAAGTGGAACACAGCTAATAAGCTTCTATAGCTTCCTCTATTTTGGACTCTCTAGTTCTTCTCTCTCTATCAAGACTTGAGCTTTGTATTTGTCAGTGGTACAAATTTTATTCCATTGAAATTAATTGATTTTGCCACCAGGCCTTTAAGGTTGTGTGTTTACAAAAGTAGCTCTGCTTTTTGGAAATGAATGCTGTTAGCCAGTCAGTGGGTCAAACCATTACTGTTGTGCAGCCAAATGCAGCAAGAGATTCTGAAACAATTTGGCCAATAAGTTGCTTTTTAAAGATGGAAAACTCTGAAGACAGACTCAAGAATTTTCAGTGACAGTAAAGTGGCTTGTTTTGAGTTGTACTGGAAACTAAAGTAACAGATCATATAACTGAATCGATCTTTTAAATTAACTTCATACTGATAGGTGTTAATACAGCCGTATACAGTCACATCAGTTGTTTCTTTGAGCTAGAAAAGGAATATTTGGGGAATCAATTAATACTGCCCACAGCCAGGACCACCAATATGGCTACCAGAGGGGGCATTAAATGGCCTGAAGCCCTTTGTAAACACAGCCTAACCCTCTATGTTGCAGAGTAACTTTGGCATACTGTTCCTTTGGCCTTCCCCCAGGCAAACCAGCTTTGATTTGAATGGTTTATTCAAAAATGAACTGTCAGACTGGAAAAGCTCTAATCATTACCTACATTATTTGTTTTACTGTTTGGATAACACTGCATTTCAGTGACAAACCCTATGCACTTCCTAGCTTTGCATGAACATATAAACAGAACTGAAAGTCGTGGTTTCTTCAGTCAAATGTCAATAAAGATATAACATGTAAGAAAATAAGATAATGAAACCACAACATACTGCAGATGTAAGAGCCCTGTTACTTATTGTATGGGCTCCTGTAAAGCCCAAGAGAAACCAGAGGTGGTGGTCTCCGTTTCATGGTGAAGCAGTTCGTGTCTCTCTTGCCAGAGTTTTTCATTTGTATTTGATATCAAAGTAGAGATCACTGGCTTGTTTATGAGCCCATGTTTGACATCAAAACATTCCTACAGGAATAAATCAACACTTTCTAGTTCATAATGATTATTTGAAGACCTGTACCTGCAGGTTTGATGTTCACTAGAACAAAGGTCGGTTGATCACCAAAATGATTCATCCTGAGGTGGACATGAATGCATGTACCAAATGTGTAATTTGTGGTGCACAAAAATGAGACATTTCCAAAGACCAAATTGTTATATTAACTGATGCTTATCTATGTTAGTGCCACTGTACTTTCCATACTAAAAAATATCCACTAACACCGAGAAACACCACATGTACTGTCATACTCATCTTTCCTCATCCTCTACTATATTCTCATATAGAGTGGTGACATACATCAGTGTTATGCAACTGATAAACAGGGCACATTAAACTCCCTGTCTTGTGTCTGGTTGTGAGAAAGATAGGAAAATGACTGCATTACAACACATTCACAATGACTAAAATGACATTGTTTATTGTTAGGTAAAAGTAATAGTGTCACCACATCTGCCTTCCATCACCTGGAAAAATATCTCCAGACTGCGTCCCTCACTCTCAGACCCTGTGGCTGAGACCCTCATTCATGCCTTCATCACCTCCCAGTTGGACTACTGTAATGGAGTCCTGTTTGGGGTCCCCAAGAAAGCCCTCAACAGGCTCCAGTATATTCAAAACTCAGCTGCCAGGGTTCTAACCCGCACTAAGCATTGGCAGCACATCACCCCCACCCCCACTCACCTACACTGGCTTTTGGTTAAGTACCACATCATCTACAAACTCCTCCTGCTTGTCTATAAATCGCTCCACAACCTCGCTCCACAGTACCTTTTGGACCTCCTCCACCTCCACTCCTCCTATCTATTCCCCGCACCAAAACACAATCCTTTGGGGATAGAGCCTTCAGTGTGGCACCCCCACCCTCTGGAACTCTCTCCCAATGGAGATTTGCCATGTTACATCTTTGGTCACTTTTAAGTCTGCTCTGAAAAGTCACTCATTCACCCAGGCTTTTGGCAGTTAGTCTTATTTTGTTTTGTTTGGACATTGCCTTTGTAAAGCGTCTTTGGGTCTTGTGAAAGGCACTATATAAATGTAAGATATTATTATTATTATTATTATTATTATTATTATTATTATTATTCAAACAGGACAGTCAGCTCTCTTCTAGTGATGTAAAGACATAATGGGTCCATGTCATGTACTTGACCCTCTGTACAGTCACATAATTTTTCATTGTTCCCAAGCCTGGCTACACATTCACATCCCATCTCTACATTACTCCATATAGTACTGTATATCAGAGAAAATGTTCAAGATGCTACCTTGGAACCATTCATGAAAATAGAAGATAGGTTATATGTATTTAAGGAACAATTTTACCTCAGTAATACATCACAGTCGCTCCATTGTTCAGAGACTTCCACAGGCTTCCTGCATTTCACACAATCACCAACAAAGACATGCTCCTCACCTACAAGGCACTGCATGCCTCCACTCTGGACTGAATCTCAGAACTCATCTCTCACTGCCCCCCCCTCCTTTTCTCCCCTCGCTCTCTCCATCTCCATCCATCTATCTCTGGACCTTTGGATATTCCTAACACAAGGCTCTTTGCCTCCACACTACCTCCCACAGTCATAGCCACAAGCAATATTGGTTCTTGAAGACTCCCATTTTTTCAGAAGGGATTGACATATGATTGAATTGTTTGTGTCCACGCATTGTTGTTTCAGCAGTATTAGTTATGTTATCTAGGTTCAATGCTAGCCGGAAGCTATGCAGAGTTTTTTTCCCCAACACTCAGTTCTACTTCAGATCTTTAGCTTGAAGGACAAAGTTGGTGTTATTCTATATTTTTATTATTGTCAAGAAAGCCAATGAAATCTCCAAAACTATCAGTGAGTCTCTCAGTACTTTTCCAACTTACCCTACCTTACCCTAAGGCTGCTGGTTTCCCATGAATGTTTAAATCTTTACAAAAACATATCACAAACATACACCGATCAGCCACAACATAAAAACCACCTACCTAATATTGTGTAGGTCCCCCTTGTGCTTCCAAAACAGCACTGACCTGTTGTGGCATGGATGCAGTACTTCTGAATGTGTCCTGTGGTGGATCTGGCTTGTTTTGGTGCATCCCACAGATGCTCGATCAGATTGGGATCCGGGGAGTTTGGAGGCCAGGTCAATGCCTTCAGCTCATTGTGTTTGTCAAGCCATTTCTGCGTAGTTTTGGCAGTATGGTGGGTGCACTGTCCTGCTGGGGGAGGCAGCTGCCATGTAGAGGGTGTGCTTGGTCTGCAGCAATGTTAGGTGTGTGGTATGTGTCACAATAAAAACAGAATGAATGCCAGGATGCCAGGCCCCAAGGTTTTCCCTGCCAAACATTGCATTGTTACAAAATGATCAATGCTATTGACTTTACCTGCTAGTGGTTTTAATGTTGTGGCTGATCAGTATATATTTTGCATTGTAAATCAAGATTTCCTTTTGGAAGAGCTGAACAACAACATGAGATGTGAGACACAAAAGTGGTTCTCTATTGCAATACCCTCAGTCGACTGTAACAGTACAAGTTTGTTGTAAAGTTTCACCAGGATTCTCTGAATGTGGCAAAGAGAAAAGATAAGGAAGCTCAATGTTGTCCTCACTCTGTCATATCTGATGGATCTGTGGCTGTGTAGAAAGTTTTGCCCTAGTTTTGAAGTGAGGAGGTCCAGGGGTGAGGAGGAAAGGTTTGCCTCAGGCGCCTGCAGCTGTGTGATGGTCTGTTACTGGGAGTTTTTCCCAGCCCACCGGGACAAAAACAACTCTCTGGTCAGTCTCAATCTCTGACCTACCTGGATGGAAGAAATCTGTTCAAAACCTTATATTTTATGTTTGATATACACCAGATATATACCTGAAATCTCTCATTCCAAAATCCCTCCACATTTGATTGGTTTGTTCCTTGTTTTTATGTCTAGCAGACTAGCAATTAATATCTGTTGCTCTCCAGCATGACTCAGGGATGATATTTATTGGAAGATCGATGCTTGTTTTCTTCAGTATTGTTCCAATTTCCTTTTGAGTCACGGAGGTACTCAAACTGATATAGACAGGCATTAAACCTGTTGTCTTCGCACATTATTTTCTGGTAAAACGACAGCCTTGTGTGTTTTGGATGAGCATATGATAGTCTTCCCAAGGTCTGCTAAAAAAAAAATTTGTTTTTGACACAGCAATTGCCTTGACACATGCTGTGTAAGGTTGGGATGTTATGCCAGGTTTCTTTTCAGAAGTGGTGTTACAGAGTTTGGATCCTTCTAGGACGGCATTTTTTGGGGGGATAGTAAAACTTCCTCACAATGGGCTTTGAAACACAATCTACCAAAAAAATATTACAGCTATTTTCTGTGAAACCACAGTTCAGAGCAATGATGGCATTTTCTTGAGTTTTGTTTATTTTTCCAGTCACAAAAAAGATTAAAGGTTATCACAGTCATGACACTGGTCATGGCTAAGGAACATTCATAGTTTTTGAATTGCCATTGTTGTAAACACTTGTGAATGAGAAATGTAACAATCACACATCTCCATTACTGATCGTGAATACACACCATAACAAATCATTCTTTTTCTTTCTTTCTTTCTTTCTTTCTTTCTTTTTTTAACTGCTCCCATGTGGAGAATTTATTTTTTTACTGAACATCCATTTAACTCTAGTGTGCAGTGTTTAAGGTAGCATTTAAGCGCTCTGTTTGTGTACCCTCAGAAACAGGTAGTGGGTGTAGTGACACACTTTCATTGAGCTGCACAACAGCGACACATTTTACCCATTCACCCACCTTTAATATTTATAACATGAAATAACTGCATGTTGTACGTTTAACCAGTACATACACAGTTTATTCCTTTCATATTTCTTTTCAATGTCATAATTTTCTCATATAAAAACAACCAGGGAGACAAGTTTCTTAGGAATCCATTAATAATGCATTATCACTCAGCAGGGAAATGTAATGTACCTTGACCATTTTTTAAAGCTTATTTAATTGTTAAATATTTAAGATGCATATCCTCCTAACATAAGGTTGTGTCACTGAACTGACACAGTGCCGTTGCTGTGACAGTGCTCACTTTGCAGTCTGCTCTAGCATCTGCCAGCGTATTTGATGGCACATCAGAGGACACAGTAAACATTGATAGAAACATCTATCTTCCCGGCAACCTCTTTTTATGGATTTATCCCCAGTTTAGATGCTACCTGTCATAAATATAAAAATACTGTGATCATTAGCAGCTGTGGCACATGTGAGGGCACCTTGTAAGAATTATGGCATGTTTTGTATTCTGATTGCTTTGTCCACTTCAGGAAAATAGTCCCCAATTGCTGAAATTAACTCCCACTCTGATTATAATGACACTGTAGCAATAGATTAACAATATAAATACTCGAAACGCAATTACAAGAAGCCATTCCAACTGTTACTCTTCAATCATCAGTTGGCCCTCATGTCAACTGTGCAGTGATTATAGGTGAGATAAATAATATATAAACATCTTCACAGTGATATGCATCCATGTATTTTAATTTAGTCTGAATAGGTCTGCAGTTTATTAGGATCGTCCAAAAGAGGAGTCATGATTACAGAGTTTAACAATGAATAATATTACTGCATTTAATAGATACAAGGAAGTAGTTAATAGTTTTCACACAGTGGGAACATACAGTAAAAAACCCTAAATTAGAAGCTTTTAAAGTTAAATGTAAGGTTTTTAATACCTTCTAAGGGCCTTTTTTTCTTTTTTGGAGTAAAGATGATTTAAAAGTAATTTCAAAACCTGTAGTTATTCTTTTCTTCTGTAGCCTACTCTGGAAAAAGAACATGTCAGATTCTGGATGCCTGTGTAGTATTTAAATAAAACTGAGGCCATGAGTAAGGTAATCCTCAGCCTCAGTTGGCTTGCTTATTGTGAAATGGACACATCATTCAGCTTTTATTTAGTGTTTGTTTCTAACTTTGTGCTGACATTGCAGTCATATATAATATTCTCCTGTGGCCCCATTCAGCCATCTTTTCAAAAATACTTACAAACATGCACCAGTTAAGTCACTTCACGTTTTGCCTGACTGAAGTAAGAGTCCAAGTAATTGTGAGATCTAACTGCTCACTGTCCCTCCAGTGAATATTATAACTGTCTCCCTATCTTTTTATGGACAGCATGAGTCATGACAAATGTTGCACTGGAGTCCCAAAACATAAGAAAGCCAAGGATGAAGGATATGACTACCTCAGGATTTTAAGTGCAAACCACAAAAATCAAAGATGTATTAATAGATGAAATCTTCTCACTCCAAAGGTCTTACAGTTAAACTTAGAACACACCCACATGCTGGTGCACAGTATGTGTTAATGTGTATATGTAAGGCTCAAGCACCCTAATGGACCAGACACCCCAAGGCTGTATGTGGGTGTGCGTACTGTACAGTGTCTGTGTATGAGGGAATATATGTATGTGTGTCTCTGTTAGCAGAAACTAAATGGGTTTTGCCTCCATTGGCCCACATCCGTGACTATAACAAAGCAGTTTGTCTTTTCCCGAGGGGTATTACTTACCACAGTGACATCAGGGATAGACACCCGAGAGTATTCAGTGTTTATTGAGTGAACTGATGTGGTTACCAATTTCTGGGAATATTCTATTAAATATATGGTGTCTGAGATCTTGGGAATCATAACTCAACTTAAAAACAGCACTTTATAGTCAGTGTTGTCTTGATAAAAAATAAAAAATCATCTCTCTGCCACTCTTAATAACACATTGTTTTAATCAGTAACACAACACTCTCTCTCTGAGGCATGCAGAGGCAGATCAATCCCTCACATATCTCCATACCCACACCCACAGACAGATATGAAATACACAGACACACAAAACCCCATACACACACAAATACAAGGATAAAGCATGATCTATGTAAGGGGTTTCTGCTTCAGTTGATTCAGGTCAAAGGGTTACCTGGCACTTGTGGGAAACTGTATTATTTTACATTTTAATATTGTCATAACTGCTTTGGTATGTACGTTGTGTGAGTCTGCTGACAGGTCATCCAGGAGACTAAGTGAAGGTTTACCTTTAGATTTGTCATTTAAGATCAGCTATTATGCCCGCCTTCTTTAGAAATGCAACAACCAAGGTTACTTCAGCAAGCTCTTCGCTAAACCCAATCCATCTGTAATTTGGTTGGTTTTTGTTGTTGTTGTCCATCTCTGACATCTTTCTGCATCTCTGTCCTTTTCTGCGCCTCAGGGGAATGACAGTCCTCTTCACAATCTCTACAAAGCTCGGCCACAAATAATAAGTATATACTGTAACTGAGCATTAGTGGAGCTCAACCAGTGGTAGCCTAAAAACTGGTTATTTCATTTATTCCAATGCATTGTTGTTTCTAATTTATTTTCAATTTACTATCAGACATAATTGAATACCAAATGTAAGACGTCAGTTAAGATCCTGCCACAGTGCCTGGTGTATTGTTTTCTTTGCGTGTTGTAATGACAGTGTTTGTATTCAGATCCCCTGATGTGTCACTCTCGTCATATATGGTAATTCTTCAGGGTTTTGTTTGGCTGTCACATTGTATTGAGTGGCCATCTAAACGCCATCATGCCCTTCGATTTCTCTATTTGTCCAGTGTCTATCTGCTCATTTGTGTTTGCTCGTGCCGTTTTTATAACACACCCACATTGTTACTATAGAATAGTTATTGATCTTTAAAGTGTTTGGTTCTGGCAGACTGCTTTACTGCTTCTGCACATTGTCTGAAAAAGCTGTATTATACAATTTTTAGAAATTGTGGGCAAAATTGTTGTTAAAATAACAGTCTCAAATTTCAGTGAAAGGTGAATAAATTATAGCACAGCAAAACTAAGGAGGTTCATTTTGAAAGAATAATCATATACAGTGCATCAGATCACTTAATGGTAATGCTTCACTGACAGGGTAATAGCAACAGTATCTGGGTTCTAATCCTATTTTCTTACCTTGTTTTATTAGGGCTTGGATCAGCAGTACTACCTACCATTTTTGGGGAAGTGAATTTATTTCAGTAAATATAACAGAGCTTTAACCTCTCACATCCCCTTGTAAGGCTACCACTGTAGTTAGGTAATAGCAATAAACTGTGGGTTTAAATGCATTTAGACAAAAATAACATGAACAAATACTACCACTACCACAATACAGGACAGGGATAGATAATGCATGTCAGAAAAAGACACAGTTTAAAATTATTATTTTCACATGCCAAACAAAAACAATGAGCTGAAGGCAGCAGAAAGCTGCAGATTACAATCTTGATTCTTAGTTGTACAAGCACAAGTCCAAGCTTTTACATTACGAAAGAATCATTTTAATTTTCTGTGTCAAAAACATGCAACCCTGAAATTCTCTCATGAAACTACCACAGTGTTTGGTAAAGAACTTAAGAAGATTTAAAAAAAAAAATAAAAAAAAAACTACCAGAATACGAAAAGAAAACAATAAGGAGATGCAATTAATAATGAAAGGTAGGTGAGGAAAAAACTTTTATTCACTTGCAATGGCTCATTTCAAAACAAGCATCTCATCAGAGAATTAACTCACAACAAGCAGAGGCACAGCTATAAAAGCAAAGTGGCTGTTTCAGTTTCTTCTTCAAAGGTAGGCAGTAGTACGTCCACTCCTGTGAAGGTAAAGCAGTTTGGAAGGTCCATGACCTCCTCTGCACCACCTTGTAAAACTTAGCTTATATTTGATATTACATCATAATTTATTTCCTCATATTAAGTTATGTATTATGTATCATTTTATCTGCTTGCTTAAAAGGGTTCTGTATTTAAAAATGAAAGGCAGGGAAAAGAAGGAAACCATATAAAGAAGATTTGTGATAAATGTCCTTAAAAGCACTATGGTCTTAGGTAGCACAAATCATAATAGCTAATAATTATCAGAGAAGCCTTGATCCTGTAATTCATGGACAGGAGAGACAGAGTACTGCATATAAATGAAACAACCTTGTTTTTTTCTCTGTCTCAATATATCTGTCTGTGTCATGATTATTCCCATTCTACCAGGTTCACAATGTAATCTAGGGCAAAAGATAGGAGGCAGATGTACAGCATCGCGACCTTGATCTCTCACCCTAGAAAGCACCTCTAACACCCAATTGCATAAAATGTGTGAGTTATAAAAGCGATGAGTCCCGCAGCCCTTCTGGTAGATTTGGCTCATGAAAATGGACACACATCAGAGGTTTGGTCTGTCAGAAAACCAACCTACTCCATGAATCAGACAAGGTGGTGGAAAAGGAGAGAATGGGAGAAAGAGAAGCAGGATGTAGATGATGATGTAAAAATGTATGATGAGGTGAGCATAAAACGGGGCAGAAAGAACACGCTGCTGTCATGGATCACAGGTGGGGGAAATGAAGTCGTAACACTGCCAGATTTGCCCATTACCATACAAGTGGTTCCACATATACTGGTTGAGAAACTCCTCAGCCCAGTGCAGTGTATTGCTGTTGTCCTGCAAAAACCTTGTAACTCTACTCAGTTTGAATTTTATATTTAAATTTCAGAAAATGTCATGCCTCTCTGGGTCCTGAGATAAAAATGTGTCTCTTTCTGTATCAGACACCTATTCAAAATCTGTTGGATAAACTCAAAAATGCACGATTGTCAGGCTGATAGCAGGGCTTATTTTTCTTCGATGGATTTTGCTGCCTATCAGTAAAATGCAGAGAAAAATCTGCACAAACCCCAGACTCACCATTGTCTCTTTGGGTGTCAGATTTCACCAATTTATTTGGAGTAAAACAATAATACCTTGGTAACTTTAAATTATTGTAACTGACAAAAACATTACTGTTGCCAAGATGAATGTAAGAAACAAGCACTGAGACAAAAATCACCCTCCTCTGTTTGCCTCTGTGTGTTGTGTTGTGTGTTCTATCAGACCCCACGAAATCAGATCTAAGAGGAAGTCACATGCAATGATGCCACTGTATCGATTTTAATTATCCCATTACTGAGCCTGGAGGTCTTATAAAAACAGATAAGCTAAAGACCTCCAACTAATTACATACGGAGCGGCATCATGCATTTATTTTGCTGTTGATTAAAGTTGCTTCGATTTATGTTAAATAACAGTGTGATTCAAATGCAAAACATATTGACTTTGACAGAGAGGGAAGGGATGAGTGAGAGAGTGGGAGAGAGAGAGCTTCAAAGAGAGAGGATACATCCACATTGAGTTGGATACATTTGAAAACACATCTTTTTTCTTTCTGTTTTAGCCCTCTCTCCATGAGTGTTCAGACTGAAAATAGCACCGTGTTAGTTGGGGTGTGTTGCTTCAGGTAACTATATGATGATGAAATATTATTCAGGAAGGTCAGTTTGAGTTCTAGACTCATGATTTTTTAAGGCATATCAGATGCCCAAACACTGCAAAGCTACTTACAATAGTATGAGATAGAGGCTGATTGATTTTATTTTACATGCATGTGTTTTACATGCATATTTGGTTGGCAGATGCAGTTCCTTGCTGGATGATGTTGCATTACACTGCAGCAACCTTTTCATCATGTTAGCAGCGTGGCTCTGAGGATAGCCAGCTCAACCACTACTTTGTTCTATACTGAAAAATCTCCACACCTATTGGATGGATTGCCATTAAATACAGGCATGTGGTCCCTGTAAGATGAAGCCTATAGACTTTAGCCTGTACAATTTTTCCTCTAGTGCCACTCTTTTGGATTTTAGTGAACTGTCTTGACAACTATTGGATGGATTGCCATGAAATGTGGTACAGAGGATGAATCCTCATGACTTTGGGGATTCCCTGACTTCATTCAGCACCACCAGCAGGTCAAAGTTAACATATTTACCCAGTGAAACATCATCAACATCTGCTGGAAGTATAGGTACAAATGTCCATACAGACATTCATGATATCCAGCCGGTGTACCCTTATGACTTTTGTGATGCCCTGACTTTTCCTTTGGTGCCACCATGACATTGACATTTGTGGTTTTTAGGTTGAAGGTTTAATTTGTAATACCACCTTTGCATGTTAGTGTAGATAGGAACAGCAGAGCTTCTTGTGAGCCACAGTGTCAGCTTGGACAATGGCAGAAAAGTCAAAACAACAACCCTCTCCACTTTACATTTAACACAGCTGTTGTCATTAACTTGTATTCATTTTCTTACATGATTTCTGCACAAAAACTACATTTTCATAAATAACATTTTCACATTTAGCTGGCTTCATGTGGACATAGTATCAGATTGGCAAAGAGATGCAGGGCAAATGTAGAGAATAGAAAAGAGACAGAGAAGAAAAGAGAGGAAGAAAGACTGTGTGAGAAAGGGGGAAGAAATAGGAAGTAGCAGAGTGGAAAGGTGAGGGCGTAAAGCTTGAATGCTTCAGCACTATTGCCACCACAAACAGTGCTGACCTGGAAAGCTTCTGTGTGGTGGAAATCAGCTTTAAGAAACCCTTTTAGAGACCTCCTCAGGGGATTAATACTGTTTTGGTGTTTGGGGTCTCTCTGTCTCTCTCGCTCTCTTGCTCTGTTTGTGAGCATGTGTGTGTGTTTGTCCATCATGTGTGTGTGTGTCCCTGTACTACTGTATGTGTGCAATTGGTGTTGAAATGCCCGTGTGAAACAGATAAAGGGAGCATACAGCGGAGTGCAAGCCACTGCATGTGCATGTGTGTGGGAGAGAGTGGAACAGAAAGAGAGTCAGAGAGCAAGAGGAAAGGCTGATTGGCATTTTAGTATTATGTAGAGGCAGAGATGCAAGGGAGGCGGAAATAATTTCTGTGGTTGAATTAAACCTCAATGGGCAGAGTGCATGGATCCACAGTTTTTAGAATGCAAGTTAACTAAAGCTAAATGGCAAAGAGGAAGCTCTAGTCTAAACATAAATAAAAATGTCATGGCAGGAACATGTTTTTCATTCTCTGCATGAGCCCCCCCCCCACCCCACACACACCTTGACCATTAGAGCACAGAGAGGTTATAATTGCAATCTACCAGCTGGGAATTTCCAATTTATGACTTTCAATGGAATGCAACGCTAGCCAGAGAAACAGTACTACTTTGGCTTTGAGAAATGTTAATTTAATGGGTAATTAAATCCAGTTCATTACAACTTGAATCTTATTTCTGTAGATTTTAACACAATATCTTCTGATTATGATAACATTGAAGTCATAAAAGAAATTGCTGAGATCTGCCGAGAAAACAGTGACACCACAAAAAAGACAAAAAAAAAAGAGTAATCACATGATTGTTCAGCTTGAACAGTTAGACAACTTTTTTGAAAGAGAAAACAACAGCAAAATTATTACCTGAACTGTCCTCTATAAACACCTGTCACAGTTTACTGACCCTCTGGGTCAATATGAATTCTATTCTGGTTCAATTTGAAAACAGTTCTCAGCTGTTTTATATCAAATAATTGTTGGGGAAAAAAATAGCTAGTTTTTGTTTGTTTGTTTGTTTGTTTGTTTGTTTGTTTGGTCTTTCTTTTGGACTGATCTGAGTAACTTTGGGTGAGTATTTTGTTAACATAACTGATAGAAATTATGGCCAAACCCACAAAGTAGAATTAATTATCACTTAACTAAAACTCCAATCTGCAAGAAAAGGAGATGGAGCAAAGACAGGAAGATAAAGAGAGGGAAAACCTCCTTGTGCATTCTTTCAGAGCTCCTCTTATCAGCGCTCCCCTAATCTTGGGACAGGGAACGGACATGGTCCAGTGAAGAGCTAATTATCACTGACAACAAACGTCACATGAAACAGGTATTATGTGAGCTGCATGAGGCCTGCCACACTCAGCGGATCTCAGCCAACTATTTTCACTCCGGATGCTAGATTACTTTTGACAGAAAACATACAAATAAAACATTACCAGGGCTTACAGGGAGAGCTCGCAGAGATACCCACTGAGTAAATTATTCATACATTGACTTACTGAAGGAATGAAAGCTTCTGTCTTCTCTCTAATCCCCAGCAAAGCTTTCGGTAATAGTGCAGCGCTCAAGAGTTGCCTCTCACAAGGCTCTATTCATCAAACTTTCCAATGTATGAAATCAGTGTCTGACAGGCTTTTGAAATCCTGCAGCTCCCGCGTTATTATAGCGTTTAGCCTCAAACAGCCTCTCAATCTAATGACTTCTCTGCGATGGTGATTGCTTTGATTTTAATTGGGATGTTCTAGGGGTGCTGCTGCTTCTAATCCAGCTGTCTCCCACCAGTTAGACAAGGGTTGCTCACGGTGAGCTTTTATTCCTGCTCTGAAACCCATCACAGGGTAGTATGGTTGCCCTGTTGAGTTTAGTGATTGGTGGTAGGAGGAATGAGGGGTGTCATATGTCACAGAGGGGTGCCTTGTATTCCACTGCAAAGTCATGGGTAATTGAGAGATGAAATATAGAACCCATCGATGTGGGGAAAGTCTCCAGTGGACAATGTCCTTGGTCTCCAGAGATGAGGGTTATGGTACAGTAAAGTACCATTTAGCTTGTCCATCCTTGAAAGACTAAGCCATGACCCCTCTGGGGAAAAATAAAGAGCAGGAAGGCTTACTACGTGCAAATCTGTCTCAGCAGACAATTGAAGGATCATACCATGGTTGAGGTTTTGTTTGTGCCACTGTCTTGTCTGAGAAGCGACAACACAGTTATTCTCCAACAACTTCAGCATCAACTCTTAAAACAACCTGACTTCCAATGTTTTCTGGACAGTTTTACTCACACTCTTACTCTTTGTTCATGTATGAGTGTTTAGTATTTTGTGTGGGATTTTTGTTGGGGTTCTTGTTTGTCTTGTTTTCTTTTTTCCACTTTTTCTTCTCTTTCTCTTTTCCCCAAAAGTATCTGGGTCTTAGAAACCACAACACTCACAACAGCCAAAATCCCCAGATTGGTGAAAGTTTAACCAACTGCTCAGGTGCTAAAAATCAATTTCAACTGACCGTGCTGTTTTACCAAAAAGAGAGAGAAACTGCAGATGTATTCTATGTCAGGGGCTAGATCCTCCACAGAATGCAGCCAACAAAGACGTGTCCTTCAAAAGACCCAATGTCTAGACTGAACCTGCATCTCATTTGTGTCATTGTCCTCTTACAGCAATTTGAACGATGTTTTCAGAATAAATTATGCTGTACAAAGAATTCAGGAGACTGAGACTTATTCCCTTTGCCTCAATGGTCATAACTCAAAAAGTAATAGTTCTCTTCATTATATTTTTCAATTATTATGACTGAAAGAGGGCATAGCTGTACATGTGTGTGGGTTTAAAGAGTGAAAATTGTGAGAGTGAGAGCAGTTTGAAAACTTTCTTGTCAAGAAAACTACATCAGAGTGGTTGATGCCAAGACTCCCATTATTGTCCATGGGCAAACATAGTATTTCTCATATTATCACATTTATTTTGTCACGTGTATTTGAGGCGCTAAAACAAGAGCAGAGCCGTGACAAAAAAAAACTTTAAAAAGGAAGAATATAAGGAAGCGAATGAGTAATATGAGAGAATTTATAAAGTATGTGTTTCACAGGAAGCACACTAAAATGGTTTTCAGGGTGCTGCAGTGTCTGCCCCTGAAATTAGCTCTAGCTGCAGGTAACCCCTGCCACTGTGAGTCATTCTCTGCTCACTGTGATTTGCCAGATGAGTACTGATGGATGGAAGCAATGACGGAAACCTGCTACCACATCTGAACAATGGTGGTCTCTGTCAGTGGCTGTCAACCATTTTTGGTTCATCACCCCAAAAAAGCAAATACATGGCAAGCCAAAAATCTCTGTTACCTTTGACACTAAATGATGATTTTTATTTTCCTTTTAGAGACATGACTTCACTTGACTAATTATTGAAAGAATCCCTAGAGGGTGCAGGTATTCATTATACTACAAGAGTAGGACATTCATCACAAAGATTTAAAAGTTGATAATAAATTTATGTTGGAATTGTATTTTTTAAGATGCTATCAGTCATCATGTCACACTCCCCAAAAAGATTTCTGCTTTGTTCTAGATTATTCTGCTAAATTCAACATGTTTTTCAACTTTTCCTGAGCCAAAGGAGTACGTGTTAATCAGCAAACTGTAAAAAGAAAATAGATTTAGGTGAGGAAATGGATGAAAAAGATACAAAGAAAAAATATTCTGGCTCTGCTTTTTGGAGACTTTACTCAGAGCAAATTTAGGATACCCATGGCTATCAATTCCCTCAAAAGTGCACGCACACACACGCCTCTTTTTGATATGCCCCCACATGCACTTTTGTGTCGATTCACTCCTGATTTCTGACTCTCCCTCCCCCTTTTTTCCTTTTTCATATCACCTTTGTGTGCTAGGCTTTGTGAATATTTCTCCTCTGAACCTCTCAGTAAATTTTGACAGGGGCCTTTTTCTATCTGAACTGATTCCAGAGGAGGAAAATGTAAAGCACTGCATCCATTATTGAACAACATCACAACCTGGGAAGCCGCTGCGAAACATTTACATTTTATGGCCTCTGTCAGTCCCTTTGGTAAGCAGTCAAACCTGAAGCTCGTGGATGCTGAGGGCTCAAATTGATAAGTGCTTGCAGCATGCATTGTTATGCAAATAGAATTTGTGCATTTAACATCGCTTCTTTAAAGAATGAAATGGGGAAAATGTGGTTTTTACAGGCCTCATGGAACCTCCCCTAGAGCTTTGCCTGGGGTTACACGTCATTTATGCCTGAGGTTCAACCATGTCATGAAAAATGCTATTTGATACCAACTTTATTTTTGCACATTTCTGCTACATTCGGCAGAACATTGGAAGTAAGTCTGTATGTGCACAAACTGTATGTGTTCCTGCACCCAATGTCTCCCTCTGCATCATGTCTATGATAGCGGATGGTTTAATGATAAATGACAAGGACACACATGGCTCGGAGGAAGGTGTGGTATAATTTCAGTCATTTTAATACGTGCTTTGGTGGCCTATGAAACTGCCATACCATATTTTGCTGTCTTACAGGCCTGCAGTGATCTAAACGGTCAGTAACCTATTAGGATGCTTAGAGAAAAAATAAATAAAGAAACAAGTTGCCTATTGTTGCTGAAGAAATATTCTGTGACAGCAACATTGTGTTTCCATCCCATTTTAATTTGTACGTCTTCTCCTTTAGAAGATTAATTGAAAATAGAATCACCACAATGCTTTCAAGGTTAATACAACACATGCTCAATTAAGTGTGGGGAAATACACAGCTGTACTGTATTTCACAAGGCTTTGCTGGCAGAAGCCATACTATTTTCCATGCTACCTAATGATAAGCCTTCTCTCCCCCAGTTATTTGTAATTAAGTTTCTTCTCAGCATTTAGTTAGAAAGATGTCAAAGAGGAGAGGGGAGGGGGGTTTAGTGAGCTGGGGGCTGGAGCTGCCCTATTCGTGAATAAATGTAGGGGGTGAACAGGCTTAGAGAATTTCAAAGTCACCCAGGCGACTTAATAGCTTTCCTAAATGACTCAGCACATTATTTCCAGTTGTACAGTAGTCCATTACACGGTGCGTTACCATACCCATACAGGGTTTGGACTCCCCTACCCCACCTCACTGTCCTTCTGGCTCAGGCCTGGCATGTGTTCAACAAACCACTTGAGCCTGAATGCAAAATTAAGTCCCTTGGCTATAACTGTAAGGACAGTTCACTCTTTTTAGTGCTTACCCAGGAGCCCGGAGCCTGTCAGTGACACCCATAACCCTTTGCACCGCGAGCTCTGATGGCAAAGGTGATAGCTAAAAGTGTATTGCATTGGCCACAGGCATGGATGTAGATGGAATGAGACAGAAAGAGGGAGATAAATAGAGGAGGAGGGAGCAAGAGAGAGCAATTAGTGATGCTCTACAGCATAATCCCTAGGAGACAAGGCCCATCAATCATGTTACTAATCCTTTTGTTTCTCAATAAAGATAACCATGCTGCAGGGAGTTAACATTTTCTTAATAAGTCATCCTACTATAGTACACCTGAAATGCCAGATTGGCCCAGAATTATCCTTATCCTTTATGTATGACACTGAGTTGATAAGAGGGTACAGAGACACACCCAACAAGTGTGTTATTCCTGTTATTTTGATAATAGTGGAGTTAGCAGAGGTAGCCAAGAGCTTATACAGTTGTCTGGTAAAAGCACAAGGGGGCTGTTTACCTTAAAAAGTCTCCCAACCCAAAAGACAGAGTATATTGTTTGTCACTGTCTTCAAAAATCAGTTTAGGCTACTGAAGTATTTGGTCAAGATTCTACACAGACTGTAGTCATTTGGCACTGTCTTAGTTTAGAGTGCTGATGGGAATGCTGTTAGTTCTGCAAAGTCACTAGAGAAAAAGTGATGAGAGGATCATCACAGTCAGTAGGATACATCACACGAATGTCTGTACCAAATTTTATGGCAGTTTATCCAATAGTTGTCGAGATATTTCACTCTGGTCTCCTGTGTCACAGTCATATGCTGTGTTTGTCCCAAGCAAGGCATTAAGCCTCTACTTAAAACTGGATATGGTGGTTTTCAGCAGGGCAACAGTGAACAGTTGGTACCTTGTGAGGGGTGCATTGCAAAACGAATGTGTGTAAAGCAAAGTTTTTTTCTGGATTAGTCATCAAGATGTACTGCAAACTTTCCCTGGGTGAAGGTAAAACATGGTTAACTGTATTCAAATATCTAATCAAATAAGTTTAGGTTAGATTGAAGTTCTAATTGCAAGCAGTGCCCTTAAGACATATGATCTGGTATTATACAGTGAGAAGAGTAAGCTCAAATATTCATTATGACAGCCCAAAGGCACTGCTTCAAGAATGAACCATCCTTCTGAGAAGCATAAAGGGAATGCCAGGAGGCAAATAACATATCTTTTGGTTCCTAGACTCCCAGCTAATCTTGCATGTTTTCTGTTGAAATAACAACATTTTCTTGAGGAGTCCATGTGGGTGACCTTTGTAAAATCAAGTCAGCTCCAAATTGAATGAATTCACTGGTGACCTTGAAGGCATTTCTTTGTCCGATTCACTCTGCTTTCCTCTATATGATTCCTCTTGCGCAGGCTGGATCTATCCATCATGTTCTCTTGTTCACCTTTGTCTCAGAGACAACATTTTGCACCTTGTTTTTCTACTCCCCATTTCTTTTTGCTGTCTTTCTATCAACCCCCCCCTCTCAATCATTTCAGTGGTCTCTGAGAGAAGTCAGCCATGGATGTGTTGGTGTGGATGTGGCTCTGTGCTGTCATGGATGCTTCAAGGTCAAGAGTGCTTAGCTGGATATTAAAGAGACAGATGGGTGTAGAGACCGAGTGGGATGGCAACGCAATGCAATTATAACCCGTGCCCACTGTCCACCACACACACACGTACTCTCACACACAGCACGAGAGAGAGCGAAACCAACAGAGAGAGAAAGTGGGTGCGAAATAGATAGACAAGAGATCACTGCTATCTCAGTAACTCTGCTGAGACAATCTAATATCAGCATGAGTGTAAGTCCACAACAGTTAGAGCATGCGCGCACTCGTGTACAAACAAACGCTGTGTGCACATGTATGCACACGCATGGCGCAGAGATTGTCTGATAGGAATTGTAATGGCTCATTAAAGCACCAAAGTGATCCCGTGGATGGTTCCAGGAGGAGGAAAACAGAGTGAATGATTGATACAGTGATACAGAGTGTGCTCCCTCCACCAGCCCATTAGGGGTGATTTAGAGAGACTGTGGAGTGCAACTGGAATAGAAAAGAGGCTCCTTTCTCTACATTTTTGATTCCAACCTAGTCTGTGACTGATTGAGAGAGTACAAGAAAATGACTGTTTTTCACCATCATAAGATCTCACCATTGTTCATAATGGAATTTAGTATGGTGTGATTGTGCAGGTAACAGCGACGACATATTAGGTGGTGCAAATTGGGGATGTGCTACCCTGGGTACCTTAATTGTACTTCAGGCTCTCCTATGAGTCACGAGTGGCGCAGGGTCATGATGTGGTTTGCACATCAGTGTAGGTGACACACCAGGCTGGAGTGAAACAGTAAAATTGCCTGGAAGAAATAGTTGTCTGAGGGAACAGTACATGATCAAGGCCTGGGGTAATTTGTTCAGATTGGACCTTATTCACTATCACTAATGGTCATGCAATGAGGCGCACTCTCTGGTTTCATTAGTTTCACATGAGATGTCACAATTACAATAGCATATTCATATATCATCAACTGAGTCTTCGAATTGCTGTTGTTTTCTATAATGTATCCTTCTTTAACGTGCAGCACTAATAGACACTTTATTGTCGTAAGCTCAAATTAACCATAATGTACCTGTGGAGAGTTGATACCACTGTTGGTCAGTGCTAATAAGTAAAGGATTACTTTGCCAGGTGGAGCAACTGAGTCTTTGGCACTTTAAGATGCTCCCAATCCCCTTGCCCTACCTACTTGGATTTCAAGTGCTCAGCGTTAGATTACAGCACTACTCCCACCACAGCAACCTAAAATCCTTTGTTTCCTTGCCAAAAATTCAAATGAGAATGCAGGTGTCTTACAGCAGTATTTCAGAGGCTTGTGATTTTTGTTTTTGTTTTATTTTTTTCTGGCATTTACAAAAAATAAATAAATAAATACATTTATAAGAGATCAATTTACACTGGTGACCACTTATGTCCCCACTCACAAAGTGCTTTTGCAGCTCAAAAAAATACTCCCACTAATAGAAATTTAACAAGAAAAATCATGATAATTAGCTGCTGCACCAGAGTGCTTCTAAATTAAAGAACAATACTAGAAACAGTTATAGCTTTTAGCATCTAGATTTTACACACATTTCTGTATTCATGTTATACCAACCGACTATACGCAGACAAATCAGTATTCCCCCAGGACTTTGCATTGTGACATGTAGTATGACGCTACACCTAATAATTAGCTTAGCATCTTCACGTGTCTCTGAAATCAACATGTGACATTCATTTGTTTCAGCTGCAGAAAAGACACTAAAACATAAGAAACTGAAGACTATACAAAGCAGCTTGTGCCTGTAGGTCATGAATGATGATGGATGTTAGAAGATGGCTTTGAAGTGGAGTCGTTCCCTTTAAGGGGGCGATTTCCTTACAGATGTCACCCTTGATTTAGCAGGTGATGGCTGATTTTAAATGGCTCCATTCACATAAAAGAGAAAAAGAGAAGTCTGCTTAATGCTGCAATACCTGTAAAGTTTCTCACTCAACTCTACTTGCATTCACATGCAAAGATATATAGATCATACACAAAGGAAGATAATGACTTTGAAACACAAATATACACAAAGGCAGTCATGCCCAAAGATGCTTATATACCAGCCATTCATTACCCTGAGTTATCATCCATATGTTTAACATGTATCTCAATGAACCTGAAGACAAAGTAATGGACGATTACACTGTAACAGTCTGCTGACAGTAATATTTTTATTTTAATCTAAATTAAATGTTCATTTTAATTGCCTGCAAACTTATTGTTAAGTCATGGTTGGCCAATCGAATCTTCAGTCTTCTGAGGGTTGATTGTAACAGTGATACTCATTAAGATGTGAGTCACTCCCATTAGAACTCACAAGAGCAGGATCAGGCATTGTAACACATGATCACACAATGACCCTTTGTCATTATTTACTCATGATGATAAAGACGTCAGTGGTATAGACTCCCACATGAGTCCACATGATTGTGGACAAGAGAAGAAGTGGCGGTGCTGTGAAATGGAGCCCAGCTCATGCTGAGGCAATTGAGACAGGAAATGGGGGTCGGCGTGGGGTCATGGCGTCCAAACTCAGCAATCTGAGGATTTTGTATTTCCCACAATTCCTGACTCACCCACCCTCTACTGCTGTCACACACACACATGAATGCACACACAACCAAGCCCACCACGCCTCCCGGTCCTTTATCCCCTGGAGGTGAGAGTGTGATATCAACCAATCTGTTTCAACCACCCCCATAACCCCAACAGTCACACCAGCACCACCCCTGATCCTCGCAGCTCCTTCCTGCTCCTACCCAGTGTGTGCCACAGGAGCGGCAGCCACACCAAAACACACTGCAGCCAGCGCTGGACCAGCACTCGTAAAGAGGGTCAGAGAGAAGGGTTAAGTGAGCCGAGGAGAGAGAAGCAGCAGACACCAAGTCCTGCTTGGACTCCAGTTTGACCGATTACTGTGGTTTAAAGAACTTAGATTCAATTAATTATCACTCAGTAGATTTAAAGCAGTGGTTGGCGACTTTTATGTATTCCTATTTGCTTAGAGGTATTAGAAATGGCAGTGGCCACAGATGAGCAGGATGATATGTCAGAAACAGCAGTGGCCACATCCCTCTGCTGTTCTCATTTAAAAGTGAAATGTGTGGAAACTCATCTGACCAATGAGGCGGATTTTGAGGCAAAAACTGTGACTACTTAGCCAGCAGGAGATCAGCGGGGTCGAGAAGCATGTCATTCCTTGTGTTGCTTTGAATTTTCAGGGATTTTGCTTCTCTCTTGGCCAATTTACAGCAGTTTTGATTCCGACCATTTGATGATTTTTGAGATGATGATCTAAATGCTGTTTCAAACAGTTTTACATACTTAAAGTAAAACTTTTCAGGGTTAGGAGCTCATTAAAGTTAAGTGAACAACTCCATATATTCATTGTTAAAGAAACACTGCCTTGAAATTAATAATTAATTATTAATTGTGCAATTAAATTTTGTTCAGGGTTCCATAGATTGTTTCCATGTTGCTGGTGTTAATCATTTTGGCAGTGGACAAGATGTTTGTCCAAAACCAGCCCCATATATGTATCAGCAAGCCAATTTATCAGTTTAACAGTAGTTTCAACATCTCCTCTGTGAGAACCACGGGAGAGGCAATGAGAGGAGGAGCACAGAGGGGAGGCAGCTATGAAGGCGATGAAGCAGAGCTCAATTTGGACATCAAACACAGAGGGAGAGATGTGAAGGCGGTGGCACGTGGGCCTGAGATGTCAGGAAGGAGCAGTGTCCTGACTCCATTTCCAGCCCTCCCATGGGAATCCCACGCATGTTGCAACAATGTGGCAACAGACTTCATCCCATTACCCCCGAGGCTCTTTACCCTCAATCTGTTCTCGTCTCGAAAACTGACAGCTTGACTGTATTGAACTTGTTCAAAGGGTTTCTGGGTTCCTGGAAAGTCTGGATAGATGAGAAATTAATCATTTCTGTGTCTTTGGAAGTTTGAGAGTTGTACAAAAAGAAAAATTTAGGATTGTATGGGAAAATATTTTTAATTTCAGATTGTACTGAGTTATTTGTTACAGTGCCATTTAACATAGTGAGAAATGTAACTGCTGAATGATACGGCTGTCTTATTTCCCAGCCACTGATAAAATTCATATTGGACAGCAGCAGAAATCTTTTAATACTCTAACAGTCTGGAGACAGTATAATAGTATTTTTTGGTTAAAAACATGTTGAAACCTTGTATTTTTTTAAACATTGACCATTGACCTTTAAATCATCCAAACTACAAATTAGCAAAATCGTAACTGTTATTATCGTAACACGTTATTGGAAGAAGATAAATGTTCAGTGTTATGTGTCACTTCAGATCATTTTCATTAATTGTGAGAGCAGCCAGTCCAAACAACCCCATGGCATAACACAGGGAAAATACAGGGAACAATTAGCACAGTAATGAAAGGTGATAATTATTAGTTGCACTTCTGTAATTGTATTTCCTCTACTCTGAATGGAAAATAGAGGGAGAGTTGTATGTAAGCAGAGTAGCCATTATCACTAGCTGCATGATAAATGGAGATGGCCCAGGGATGCCAAATCTATAAGCTTTTTAATGATTGGTAAGTCATGGTTTCCGGATTGGAATGAATATGGAAAAGATCTTTATCTACCGGTGGACTCAAGGTCACCACTGATCTCCTGTCCCCAGGGTGCTTACCAGGAACTTTTTATAAGGTGCAAATGATACCTGCTGCCCTGCTCTATTTTGCATAGCTAGCATGGTGGAATGTGACACAAGCCATATCATTTATCATCATTTCTCAAAGTGTAATTAACAATAAATGAGGAGAAGGACACCAGCATTCAACATATAGCCTATACTGCCCTTACAGTGTACTTACAATTTTACTGACATAGAATAAGGTTACACCAATGCAGCACTAAGGAGTTTCTAAACCTTGGGGTCAGGACACCATTTAGGGTCACAGTATTAAGTAATGCGGCCATATTTTATGACACATACAGCTGCAATTCAAAGCTTCAAAAGTTCAATTTATTCAACTTAATTCATTTATTTATCAGGGACAGAACACATTAATTAACACTGATATGATGTAAAGGTGTCAGATGCAGCCTAAAGGCAAATTTTCATCTGCAGTTCACAAGCAGGTCGATGTTACACATAAAAAGAAACATCAGAAGCAGACAAAACAACATTAAAGCTATTTGAATGTATCTGAACACCATTTAATAACTTAATAAAATAAATCCATTAAGATAGAATAACATGAAATAATATGCAATTATAAAATTTTATATATCTGCGTTTAAATATAATGGATTTTCTGAGGGACTTTTTAAGCTCGTGAAAATAGAATACAAAAGTATGCCATACCCAAATTCACATGACAACTTGACAACTCTAATTGGGGTCATGAGAATTTTGGGACCTGAAATGCGGTCACGGGCCAGAAAAGGTTGAGAAATCTCTGCTAACGTATCCCAGGTGGAGTAGATCAATCTACCATACAGGGCTGCTAACCTGCCTAAAAGAGTTACATCTATCAGTGTTTCAGTTGAGGAGTGACATATCACAGGATGGTCCACGTGCTTTTTTAGTTCTGATGGCGACAGTTAATCTTTCCGTTGCTTTTTACATGAAAATGATTGTATAAACTAAATGGATATGGGTTGTTATCACAAAATTCTGACATCGCCATCACGTTTCAAATGCCTGCAGTGGGTGTATCCTAATGTGCAGCGTAAGATTAAACTACAGTCATTATGTATATGCAGACCTTCTCCCAAAACAGATTACGTTCATTTTTCAAATGAACCAAACTGTCAGTGATTGATTTTAGCAAGAGGCACTCCAGTAATAAGATCTGTGTTGGATGCCACTGACCAGTCTTTCCAGTGATGGAGACAGTGATAGAGTGATGTCACCTGCACGTTGATGAACATATCACCGCGGCGACTGACAGGGCTCTCCCACCACCTCATGCTGTCGCAATCCGTGAGTCACTCACCTGATTTACCGCCCTGATCGCTCCGCTTGTCCTCATCATTTTTTAAAAGCTCCTGAAGTGTCATTTCCTGTGCTATGCTTGACTTGAATCTGAGGAAATGAAGCCTGAGAGAGGTGAATTATTACCCACGGTGACTTTTAGACTAATTGAGACCATTACGCTATGCAGCGCAGCAAAGAGAGTGTGCCGACTCTGGTGGCGAACACAGACGCCCAGCGCGCACACCCACCAAAAAAACTGCGCCCTAATTTGTCAGTTAACCTTAAATGTCAAGGTGAAACTGCTGGTGAAATGCAAAGGTTGAATGTAAATTAGTGGCATAAAAAAACATGCTCTCATGACCCCAATCGGTATAGTTCACGGTCTGTGTTTGGATTTATTTTTTAAATGGGTTATCTTTAATTATCAGTGACCCTAAGGCTGAATTGCTTGGTTAGTTCATTCTGTTAACAGTCCACTGTGCAAGGATACTTGACTAATCAAATGTCACAGTTCACTTGCAACTAAAGTGACCTGCATCATTCTAGTTTACTGTAGGAGGAGCCTGAGCAGGGGGCACTGCATTACCATGATATATGGTGGCAAATATTCTGCACTGTCTCTGAAATAGGATCCATGTAGTCTTGCCAACGGATAATACATGCAAGGCTGTAAAGAAGATTTCATCCCTCTGAGTGTGAGTGAAAAAGGAGCGAACAGAATGAAGCAGAGAGCAAAATGGAACCCAAATCCCTTGAGAATAATATGGAGATCTGCCTAACATAAGATCCTTGTGGTAATGCAATTTAAGTTAGAAGGAAAAAATGTCAGGGTAATCTCATCAGTCCGTCAGAGAGAGGGATGTCAGACGTAGCCTGTGGCGAGCCTCCAGCAGGGCCGCTTCTATCCTCCACTCTGCACCGCTCTGTCTCCCCTCTCCCCTGCCTTTCTTCCTTTCTTTCTGTCTCAGAGCCATGCCATCACTCCATTGTGCCACCATCCTCTGTCGATACTTGTAGCCTTGCAGACCTTGCAACATAACCCAAATCCTAGGGATAAAGAAACCAACCAACATCAGAAACAATAGGGCACATAAACAAATATTTGCATATGAAAAATAGCCTTGCCTTGTCAAAAACTGACAGATTATGCCTCAGGTACCATATGCAGAATGTCGTGGGGTCAGTACAGTATGAATATAATATAGTGCGCATAGGAAGGGTGAAGTGACATGCAAGAAAAACATTGTGTCTGTCAGATATTCCTTAAAGCCCTGGCCATATGGAGATAGGATCTGTAAATCACTGGCCCCTGTAGGCCCCAGGGCATTAAGGAGGGGGCAATGACATCCCTAACGTGGACTAGAGGTGGTGGGTGGTGGGGCGCCCTCAGACGAGAGGAGGCATCTTTCTCTTAGGGAGCCTTGGGCAGTGCTCGTTCCGAGGTCACCAGCCTGTTGGGGAGAGCAACTCGACAGGGACAAAACCACAGCAGGAGTACTGGGGGGAGCGACAACATGATGCGAGAATCCTTCTTATTTAAACTAATGGTGGATGGAGGGTACAGCGAGGGAAGGCTGCCAGAAATGTTGTTGCCAGTGATATTTGGGAAAATAATAGGCTCTGTTCTGTCGTCACTTTATTTATTGTTTTCCCTTTTTCTTTAAAAAGTTATTTTACCAAATTTAGAACCTTTGACTGTGGCTGCTCTATGCTGACTGTAGGCTTATTGGAAAAAGGTGGCAATCCATAATTGCTGTCAACGTTCTCAGATGCGATGCCGGAGGACATTGGAGGGTGTGGAAAAGTGGCTGTGCAGCATATCAGAGAGAGAGATAAGGCCAGATTGTGGTGTATTGATTATAGATAGACATCTACTCTCCAACACAAGCTGCTGGTCTGCTCTCAAACGCTGGAGAAGACCTGATAGGTTTGGATGTGCATGTCCCCTGTTGATCAGATCTGTTATTAGAATGTCTGGCTGGAGCAGTTATAGTAGTTTTGTACACAGAGGCTCAGATTCATTTAGCGTCTTCACGGGGAGTGCTCAGCGTGTCACCAAAATGAACAAATCAGAATGCCATGCTGTTTACTCACTGCATGCAATGATTGGAGACTGTGCCTTATAGTGCTGTCTAAAAAATAAATCCTATTGTCATCTGTTATACTACTTAGTATATAATGTAATGTAAAGCTCACTTTACTCATACACTATATAGGCAAGGGAACAAAAGTCAATATTAACACCCTATTCACTAGTACATCGTGCTCAGTGTAGTGTACGCATCAGATTGTTTTGAAAAGGGTCAGAAAGACAGTGAGAAAAAAAAGATTTGATAGTTTTGAATGAGACATTCCCATCATTCCCACAATGTGACTTATGCATCAGAATCTGTAATTAATGAAGTGCTTCACAACACAGTGTCAACTTTGGAAGATTAGTCCTATAAAAAAATGCAACATGTTTGAAACAGATACATCAGACATCCAATCTGTGCTTGCAACTCATAACGTTCTTAAACAATGAAACTTTGTCACGGACAACACTGAATCATTGTTAACTTCTGTGTAGCCTTTGGCTGCACTTTACTTTTCATAGCCACTTTGTTACATTGCTGTGTTTTTCACTTGTTTAGAATGATTGTTTTTTTATATTGTGTCCACTGATGTTCTCTATGTAGAGTCAAAATGTATTGGACTGAAGTGGCTTGTGGATCTGTTTGTACTCTGCTCTTTGAGGGCTCCATTAGCAGCCATTACTATAAGCAGTCTTCTGTGTGTATCTGAAATGTTGCCAAAGGTACGTGGTAAAGTGCATGAGAGTAACACTCATATTGACAAAAAACACCCTGGTTTTATCTGCTGCCCTTCATCCTGTCCTTCACCATGTTCATTCCAGAAATACTGGAGAAATCTTAAGAGGATGCTTTACTGTGAATGAGTTCACAGTGTTTTCATAGTCCAGTTAGGTGTACGACAGAATAAAATATTTGAGATTTGCGGGGCAAAAATGCAAGCCACTAGTCAGCAAGCTGCAGTGATCCAGACAAAATCAGTTTTTGTTACTGGTGCCATTTACGCATCCAATGAACATTAACCTGCAGAGAAATCACTAGCAACTACTATGAAGACTCTAAGGACCTTGAATGAGTAATTCTGCAGAGTGGAGAAACTGCCAATGTGAAGTGTTTGAAAATATAGAAGTCCTGAAAACATGTCACTCGTCACTTGAAACAGTGTCAGTTGCAGATGAACTACAAGTTTAGAGATGAGGAAAATCTGGAGTTTGGTGTCAGAAGGAAATGAGTTTACCAGACCTCTGTAGCCTGCTTGTCATCTCTGCTTGATGCTAGCAGCTCAAGGCTACATTAGCTGCTGCTTACATAACCCAAATTATCATCATCCGAATTTCTGACAGAATGTAGGCACCAGGTACTGACAAGGAAGAGTGATGCTAAATCAGTACTGTACTAGAGTTTGTGTAACCATATCGTGTTTGACATGGCCAGCAGTCATTTTCCATGTGGTTGTTATTGCTTAGCTGCCATCATTAGCTAGTTCTGTTTCTATTTCAAGTGACTCTTTCCAACCATAGTAACAGTAAATGTGATATTGCATTTGCACATTTGTCAACAAAACTGACATTTACTCTGACAGAGCTGCAGCACAAAATGCTAAAATTCAGAATTTCCTAATTGCAAAATTGATGAGATAGCCCCCCCGACTCGACAGCTGCACCTGCACAGGCACCTGTGAATACTGAGGAGTTTTTCTTAACCACAAAAGTCTACAGTAATGAAGTGAAGATGTGCTTTTAATTAATCTGAAGCAGAACAGTAAATCATATATATATATATATATATATATATATATATATATACACTGCAGAAATGTATCCTTGCACCAGTACAACAGTTCACAGCTTATTTTGCATCTTTAGAAGATGTTTCTGTTCGATGTCTTTTCATTTTCTAGTTAACTTGCTTTATAAAGTCAAATTTCATATTTATTGAAAACAAAGCTACTGTGAGCTACATCCACTCTTTGGTCACTTAGAATATAGAGCCTAATAATACTCACTGATGCCCATTTAAACAGTAATTTGTTTATCTCTGCATTGCAGCGCAGTGTGAACGCAGTCTGTATATTTGCAACATAAACTCCACAACACAAAATAAGAGACCATTAGTGAAGAAGTCTCTTTCTTTCACTTTCCCTCCCTCCGCTCTCTTGCTTGCGTTCCTCCTAACTTCTCTACATACACAAACTGTACAGCACGCACACACAAGCTTGTATGGCAACACACCCAAACATACAAAAACACTCATACACAGTGCTACACATTGAAACAAGAACAGAGAGGGCATTTTTCTCTCTATGGGTGAGAAATGGAGAGGACACTGTGGTTTTGTTGTTCTGTGGCCTTGTTTTCTTCTCCTCATTTATTCAAAGCTGTAAGGCAGCAGTCTGGTGCCATCAATCTCAATCGGCCTACACTTCCTGCACTGCTCTGATTGGATGTAATGATCTCCGGATGTCACTCCACACACTGATATGTTTCTCCCTGTGACCCATCTGCTTCCCTATTCTGCCATGAGCAGCCGGGGTGTTTACCATGGACACACAGGCAGGATCCTCCCACGCTCCATTCACTCCACACTACCTCACCATCCTGTGTTATCATCATCCCTCCTCTCCATCTCTTTTGTGTCCTTATGGCTTTTTAGGCATATTCATATAACTTGCATATGTGGCAATACAATGTATGTTTATTGGAAAAGGCTCATTTAGTCTCTTTTTATCAATGACTGATGAAAGCACTAACCTGGAGACCTTTACAGAAAATTAGCCAAAAATATGCCAGTGCATGTTGCTGCCTGCATTGTGTGTGAACAAAAAACTAATTTTCTCAGGCATGAACATAGTGTAGATGAATCATCTCTGGCAATTATTTCACAATTTTCAGGGTTTTTAGTAACTTTAATTACTACAAGAATTCCCCTTTTCTGTTTCAATGTATTGGAAAGATGTTACATGAGCAAACTCGGCTCTCTAATTCATGTTCCCATTATTCCTGATACTGTATAGCTGTGTAATTATGGCCCATTTTCTTTGACCACTGCAGTGGAGCCCCCAAATTGCTCAGATCTTATTCTTTTCGAAGTTAACAGCAAAAAATGCTCAGCCGTCTGTTGTCTGCCAACCAAAGCAGACCCCGTGTAAGTCTGTCTAAGTGGCTTTTGGTGAGGATCAGATAGGAGTCGTGTTTCTGAGATTAGGAGGGGAGAAATGGCACAGTTAGGACACCAAATCTGTGTAAACCAAGCCCCCAAGAACACACATTAGCACTGCGAAAACAGCGCAGGCGAGACCCAGCACGGAGGACGCCGAGGCATTAGTGGAACAGCATGAGGATCATGATAAAGACGCCACTAAGTCAGATGATACCAATCTGTTTTGTCTGACTTTCTAGCTTGACAAAGAGGAGTGGACAGTGGGCTGTATCACTGACATAGAGAGACCCTCAGCTAAGACACCTGAGGCAGTGACCAGATAGGATGCTATTATTGTCCAGCTCACACGCAAAACGCTGCTGCAGCATGTTTGGGCCCAAATTTATCCAGCATCTCAGATTCTTCAGCCTCAAAGAAAAAAAAAAGATTGTATACTATAATGAGGAAGCATGGGAAATTCTAAATGCAGAAATTACCACCACTTTTTTATGCTTTACTATTCTAATAACCTAAATAACTAATCCCGGATATCTGGGTTACATTTGTGAAAATCTGAAACTGTAGTGAATAAATATCCTAAATCAGATATAATATTTGAATTGAATTTAGGTTCGTATAGTAGGTTTTAAACCATCCACATGGCTTGAAAAATAATGGAATACACAAAGTAAAAGGATCAAAAAGTTTAAAGACTTCGGTTTGTGAAATTATCCTGGTCAGCCTTATCCAATCAATGCTTCTAATAGCAAGCATTGTGTTTCCATTACTTCCCACTGTGTGGTGGAAAAATTAATGAATCTGCCCATTCAAGTGCTGTAACAGTGATTAAACTTGCCAGCAGTATTGGTTAAGACAAAATCACCACTCCCTTTTCCCTGTTGCCAAAAAGTGTAAGGTTGTAAGAATCTTGTTTCCTGCAGAAACACTGTGTGTTCTCATTATTGATGGAGCCACTGCATCCCCCACAAGGTCGGTCACAAAAATTATTACATTTTTGTCAAAATTGCATTTTTTTAATAAGCTGATTTTCATCGAGCATTCCCACAACATCTCTTCTCCCATGGAATGTGCCCACATTTCTCTGCCTGACAGCACTCTCCTGACAACTCCTAACAGGTTCGGACACCTCTGGAGATCTCTTAAATACTGGCAGAAGTTTGACTCATTTCTTAGCTTAAGAAAGTTGATAAAGTGCTTTTACCTGTGAGCCTAAAACAAGGAGCAAATATGTCTGAGAATTCTTGCTCTGTTAGGATGGATTTCCTACTCTGAGATGCTTGATGAAAACAAGAAGCGTTATAGTTAACTTAGTGGTGCACAGAGGTAAAATTAATGAATTAGAAAGACACACATGTAAGTTGGTGAAAGTTCCTCTGCTTGCTGTTGCAGAAAAGTATCAGAAGCCCTTTTTTTTACTCTGAGGTTGGAGCACCATGACGTCAAATTGGGAGAAAAAGGCAGAAGGTTTCATCATCTGGTCCAGGAGATCTGCTGAGATAGTGCTAATTTTAAGGCTTATTTTCACATCACTGTAGCAGAGCAAGGCTACGTTTGAAATAGGTTCATTATAAACATTAGCTACTTCCTGTAGTTTGGAGGAGATGTGTTTGTCATGTCCAGAACATGAATAATGCGTGGAAAAAAAGGTGCTGCTGTGTTAAAAGAAAAGCATCCTATGTGTTCCTGGCCTAAAGCTGAGTTGCTCAAGGTGTAATGGTAAAACAAAATAAAAACTGGTGGGATGTTTCTTGAGCTAGCTACCAACAGCCCATAGACTCTGTGTGTGCTGAAGAATGTGTGCAGGTCTGTGTGTGTGATGCAATGGGGGGGGGGGGGTCTGATGATCAAAGCTTTGAGAAGTCTGTGCTCAGCAGGTAGGGAGTGTGTTTGGTGAGCTTGAAGGAAGTGTGATCCACTTTATATACAAACCCTGAAAATTTAGAATATCATTCCACCATATGGTCGTCACTGCAAGGGAATTCTTAACTAACGGAGTGAAAGAAATACAGCAAACATACAGAAATAAAGATACAATGCAAGAAAGAAAGAAACCAAAGCAAACACCCTTGAGGTGTTATATCTGAACCACATTCCTTTTATGGTTTTTTTAATATGAACAAACATTGTGCTGTGCGTATGAATAAGAAATATTGTTTCAGGGTATCTATTCAAAGTCTTTGGTCCCCAGACATTCCTCCCTTGTGATGCTGTGGCTTGACACTGGACATGGGGAGGCACAATGGCTGATATAGACAGAATACGTTACAGCCAGCAAAGGACAGGGGCTGACATGACCGCCGTGTGTCATGAGGGCACAGGCGCTGACATGCAACTATGACTGTTTCATAATTCATCAGATGTCAACCGAGAAATAAAACAGCAGTCCCTGTCAAGAGCATTTAATTCAGGCACACCGTGAGTGAAGATGTCAACAGTCTGTCAACTCCATTTGACGCTCAACTTGTCAGAGCTTCTGCCAAACACCTACACAGTTAAGTGACGGAGAACAAAAGAGGTGGGGAGCGAGGCGGGGCAAAGAGAGGAAAAAAGAAGATCTGGTGTGACAGCGGTGTGAACATGTCACAAAATGATAAACACATTCTCTATTTTAAACTCACGCTTTTACAGTTACCACTTCAGATAGGTTTTACCGTTACCCTTTGGATTCACCCCATTTCCTCCAAATGAAATTCAGGTATCGGGTTTGGTCACTTCTCCACTCACGAGTGAAATATGAACTGTCTCTGAAAGAGCACTGAGCACTCTGTCCACAGAAAGATGGACTCAGCAGTGTTGGATAATTTGCCTCTCTGGTCCCTTTGCTATCCTTTGGCATAAAGGGATCACAGACTGGCTGCATTGGTAAACATTTGCCTGCAGTCTGCAGTTTACTGACATCATGTCACATGATTTGTGAGTATTAAAGCTCACATTGTTCACCGTTGACACCATTTGCTGCAGTGCACCTAACTGTCGGTCTGTATTTATTTTTGATGAGGTTCCAAAATAGCTGTTTGCTTTACTCACTCACGTTACTGTGTCAGCTTCATAAACACCTTAATCCTGAACTTATTTCTGATCACTACATAATAAATTGAGATGTAAAAATGTAATCATGAGTCATTGCTGCTGTTGGCAAAGAAAACCAATGCCAAATACAATTAGGGTGCTTTTTATAGCAGGGTTTACTGATTTACCAATTTGGACTGCAGTGGTAGCAACCTTGGACTAACAGAACTGACTGAGGGAGGAATGTGTGGAACTAATGTTACTCTTTTCCTGTCACAGGACAATAAGAAGGATATATATATGTATATATATATATATAATTCAAAAATCTATATCATTCCCATCTATATTTAAAATCTATCTACATCTCATATCCACTACTTTATCAAACCATTGAAGCATAAATAAAAATCAGGCCTTTAAAGCTGATGAATCTGACAGCTTGTCATGTTGTTAATTTCACACTCTACATCCGTAGTGTTTTACACATCGTTACAGCAAGCATTTGCATGTGTCTATAAGTAGTGGAACTTACTGATGAGTAAAATCACAGGTGACAAACCTTACTGTCTTGTCTGTGTAGAAGGAACACAACAGCATTAAAGACATAAGAGCTCTTAAGAGCCTAGGAATGACTTTTTTCCAAGAGATTGAGTGGTATTACCCTTTAACCCTGAGCATCTATGTTCTGTTTCTATGCCAACATCACAAGTCTTTTTCCTCTGAGTGGCCACTGTGTGTGTGTGTTGTGCTGCTCTGCCCTGCAATTTCCTATTTACTGCAGCTGCTGAGAAAGAATCATACATGTTGCCTCAATATAGCGCATACACGCTACATGGTAAGTACGATTACATCTGAACATCACAGCCATCTGCAATCTCAAACACATGGGCATTAATCAGCTGCTGTAACAGCCTCCACTCTACCGGGAATACTTTCCATTCGATTTTGGAACCTGGCTGCAGGGATTTGCTCCCATTCAGCCACAACATCAGTGAGGTCCAACAGTGATGTTGGGTGATGTTGGGTGATGAGGTCTGGCTTGTAGTCGTCATTCCAGGGACCTCAACCCCATCTGAGCTGATCGATATACAGCACGATCGCATTCATAAGAAAAAATCCATCCAGCATTTAGAAAGGTCACTTAACTTTGCCTCTTGCTATCTCAGGCAGCATGACAACAGCTTCGTGTAGTAGCAGTTGCTATCAAGTCTTCCCACATAAAAAGTGGATAAATGGATGCTTACCTGTGCTCAGCAAAGGAAAAAGAAGAGCCCATTCACTTCGGATGTGACGTGTCTTGTTTTCTGACATGTTTCCACCAGCCATCCCTAACTAATTTGCATACTGAGGATTGGTATTTACATTTCCCTTAGTATTTACTAAGCATTTACCAACATTCTCCTTTAATGTCAATAGCATTTTTACTTTTTTGTAAGAAGTTTTCAACAGGTAGAGAACTTATTTTTAAGGGAAGCAGAGAAAAAAATATGTCCTCATGAGGTAAGAATACAATTGAGGTCATATTTTTAAAGGATTGAGATCACAGCTCAGTGTTATATTTCCACACTGCTATATAGCTCTCTCTAACTTAATGGTCACCAAGAAAAAGTGTGCCACTTAACAAATGGGCTGCTTTGCTCAATATGCAATTAACCTATATCGCTGGATGGAAGTTTTCAGTCCACCAAGGAGAGTTTTGACAGAGTGAATATCTAAAAATGGCAGTAATACTGTGTGGAAATCAATCCCCTTTCTCTCCATTGATTCCATTAAAAGCCTTTTTGGAGATTGATTACACTGAAAGCCTCCCTCCACTTTGGATTACAGTTGCACAGTTCCAATCTCATTTTTTACAGTCCAAAGATATGGGCATTTATTCTATTACACTGCAAGGTGCAAAGCCTGGAGCCTGAACATCAGAGACCACCCTTTTCTAAGAATAATACTTTGTACAGATAGTAGAACATCCGCTTGAGTATTGGGTATTGCCCTGCTTTCTCAGATAAGCGTTATCACTCTTGTCATTCCCTTTCAAGATCAGTTTTCTCCCATCAAGATCAAAATGCATGTTTCATGAAATCTGAAAACAACTCCTGCAAAGTGAGGTGATTCAACCTGTTTTCAACTCCCTGCCGTGCTGCTTTTTACAAGCACCAATGATAATGCACACAATTATTTTAGTGCACTGGTTGCTGTGTGAACCTGCATTGTTTTATGGTAAAAGTGCAATATGCAGTAGCTCAGAGGTCTAAAAATCCAAGGAAAACAAAATGAATTGCATATAGATTTCTTTGTATGCCATAGCTCTCAATGCTGCAGCCTTATCTATTTAATGGAATATTTATCAGTAAAGAGTACAGCAAAAAGAATGTTGCCTATGGCAACTGAATGCATAAAACATTTTGTTATTTCCTGGTGTTTGTATATCGACCAGATAAATGATCAAGAATATTAAGGCTTGTATGGGGGAATCCTTACTCAGCGCCTTGTGGAAGTAGCCATCTTGAGGGTAAACTCAGGGACAGTGTCCTTGCTGGCCTGCTGTATGATTCATTTATCTGTCACATATTTCTGCTGAGCATACCACTATCTGCTAGTGGGATGTTTATGAATATATCCACAAAATGATATGAAAGCAATAACACTTCACAAGATCCGGGTTATTTCACTGAAAAATCGATCAGATATGTCTCTTGAAATTGCATTTCTCTCACTCCCGAGTTGTTTAATATTGTATGCATCTCACAAGGGTGCAGCTATGTGTATAGGGAGAAAGACAGCTGGGTTTTGCATATGGCTGTGTATGACCTTTCCCTGGTCCGCTGCGCTGCTTAGTGCAGTATTTTGGCAGACTTAGGTGTTGTTGCTGAATAGATAAGCGCTCATCCTGAAACCTGTCCCTGTGAGGTCTGGCTTCTCAGTACCATGCTTGCATTTTAAAAGGTTACTTTAGGATGCCAACTTGAGTCTCTACTTTGCCCAAGGCTACTCCCCCATCTCGCCAAGCCCTCCTCACGGCCCTCCTCCTCTGGCATCTACCAATAGGATGTGGATCAGGAGGATGACGGGGGACGGGGTTGGAGGTGGGCACAGAGTTTATGAGTCTTGCCTTGGCTGCCAAGTTGAGCCAGAGGACAGAAAAATCAAAAAGGGGTCTACAGTCACTGGACATCTGCCCAAACATATTTATGACTCTAGTATGGCCTAAAAACTTCTCCATTTACTGTGTGTGTGTGTGTGAGTGTGTGTGTGTGTCAAATTATGTGTGAGTATTCTATATGTGTTTGTGCCTTTGTGTTGATGTATTTCATGTTCAAATGTCCCCTCAAGGATAGAAAAATTAGAAAAATCCTTCACAGCAAGGACACATTGTCTTTCTGCACTTCCAGAAGAGGCTGAATTTATGATGAAGGTTTAATTTAAGAATGGAAGCGTGCGTCCAGTTTGCAGTTTAGTGCATTGCCCTGTACTGCTCTTTAATGTTACTATTATTTGAACCAAATTTTAAAAAATCTGTTAATATGCTTGAAAGAATACTGCTGAAACCCACAAACTACATACAAACAACCACATTAAGCCATCTTAAGCTCTGTCACACAGTGTTTAAGAGTAAAACACAGCATTTAATCATATAGCACTGGCTGGAGCTTTTCATTCTGATGTGGTGGTACACAGTGCAGCATGTTTCCTTTGTTACCTACAAGGTACGGCTCTCTTACTTTCCTTGCGGTCCTTGTGTTGTCACTTGTTTTGTTGTGGCTCTCTTCCTTAATTGGAATTTCTGCCACACAGCAGACTGAAAACTTGACAGTGCGTCTGCATTTTCAGCTTTGCCTGGGTCCATTTTGTCACTAACTACATCTATACAGTGCTGAGTTCTGTTGGACTCGGTGAAGGTGTGATTACCCTTTGCTTTTTGGTGTTGAAAAGATGCAAAAGCAAAACAGAGCATTCTCATTTCTCTCAGAGCAGCTGAAATTAAAAACATTCTTGTATGCAGTGCATACTGCTAATTGTTTTTAACACGTAATATCCAGATCCTGTTCTCTAGGAACTGGATAATTTCACGGGAAATGACTAAAAAATTCTGCAGCATGGAATGCCTATTCTAACTAGCATGTCCAAAATATAAGCTGAAGACAGCAGCACACATCATGTCTCCAACCAGCAGTTAAGGTTGGCCTTTTCAGATCATGACAACGCTTCCTCAACCTTAAAGGATGGGTTCACATTTTTTTCAAGTGTCTCAATACAATACTCACATGCCCATATGTAGAGTGAAAGAGCTTTTGGTTGCTGTAATTGTCCCTCTTGTCCACACTTGGCATCAAGAGTTTCCCTTCCTGATGCAATTCCAATGTAAGTTTTCAGTCTGTGCAAAAATGCATTTTGAAGTTCAGCTGAAGCTAATAAGCAGTCTGAGGTTGTCAAATCATGCAAATGTCCAGTTTTTGTGCTTCCACAGATAGTGTTTGCTTGCTGAGCCATTTCAGAAGGTCAAGCTTGAGCTGAACTTCAGAACGCATTTTTACACAGAATGAGAACTTTGGATTTTATCCCTGATCACTTACACTGAAATCAGTTTAGTAAGGGATCTCGAGTATCTCCAGTAGAGAGGAGGAACTTAAGCAGCAACCAATGCCCCCTGTAGTGATTATGTCACACGATGCACTGGTCACCATTAAAATATTTTAGCTAGAATAAAAACCTGGAAATCTCAGCTTCTGCTATTTTCATTTTGACCTTTCTTTTTTTAAATCAGTCTCTTATGGGGGTGCAGTACTCAATTGCTGGTGTAATCCTTTAACATTAAAGGTTTAGGTCCAAGGTTAGAATTAGGCATGTGTGTAAGATTAGGCATGACGTTAGTGGATGCATGGCTTTTAGTCTGTGGTAAGTGGGTTTCACCCACAAAGGAAAAGGGAACACACACAAATGCAAACCCACTCACACATGTGGAATTATGCACACCTACCCCACAGAGCCATGACTAAGCCTGCTAGATTACCCTCATCCCTGTTGGCACCGTGCTGCTATTGGGAACATCGGGCCCTGTCCTGTGTGGTTGGCTGGCCAGTGTGCTGTGTGTCCTGCAGGGTTCAAGGCACAGGGCTTAGCTGCTGCTGCCACTGACCACAGCCATCTGAACTCCTTTCCCATTCTGACCCCAGGCAGCACACAGTCTGCTGCTTCATTAGGTCACTCCACCACCACCTCTAGCTAAGGGGGGAATTTTAAGGCAGGTCCAGTCTGGATTACCATATGGCTCCTCTTGGTTATGCTGTCATGAAATATGAATCCAACACAAAGACTACTGCTCCTAATGCACTCAGAAGTGTCACATACCCAGTTCGACACTGCGAGAACTCTGGGGGCATCGATGTTGCAAAGATTTCATCACACTTGAAAGTCGGAATTTTTTTGTATTGTGAGATGCATGGCTCATGGTGTTCATGAGTCCACATTGTTTACCATAGCTCAGTGTCAATCCACATTGTTTTCACCTGCTTAAATGCACAAAAGATTTTGTTAGACACAAATATAAAGGTGTTGGAAAAATCCACTCTGCTGGAAAATCATGTAGTACACGCAGTGAGACTAGCATCTAGCAGAAAAAGTGATTCTCCTACACCCTAATTGTCTTGTCTCTTTCTCCACCCACACCCTCAATTAGTGCAAATAAAAAACTCCCTTTGTGAAAAAGTGCCCCACAAAACTGCTCTAGCGGTCTTACATGACTTGCAGCAAAAAGTAGACTTTTAAAGCACAGAGGCACAGCCTGTGTCAGGTGAGGATGCTGTAAGGATTGGTTTTATTCCTCAAGGCCCCAGAGGTGGCTGAAGTGACAGAGGCCAGATGGTGGAGTCTACATGCCTGGGAGGTGAACACAGACTGACAAGACAGCCAAGGGTCTTCCTTGATAAAGTGTGTATAGTAGCTTATAAGAAATGCCTCTATATAGCATGTGTTTCTCTGTCTAATGATGTAGTTTTCTCTTTTGCTGAAATATTAAATATTACAGATTTTGCCAGAGCAAAAAACATATGTCAAATTGGTATCTTTTGCATGCTTTCTGTTCTGCATTTTATTTAACAACCTTGGTATGCTAGCACCGCCACAGAGGGGATTTTCTTGTCTCACATTTTTAAATTAAACATGTCATATATTCTTATTTCAGTGTTTTTTGATAACTACACCAGTATGAAAACAATACGAAACATTTTATAAAACAACACTTGAAGAATCACAGGAAACAAGTTGAATTGTCTCACCCATCTGGCAGATTGTCTCACTCATCTGTCAGTAGATTTCACCCAACTGGCAGCATTTGTCTACACAATGGAGAACTGGAACTGGTTCTGATTCACATTGATAAACTTCTCCAGTCCTGTTTGCCATTACTGACAGGTGTTGGCCCTGCGTATGAAAAACAATATCTCAAACTCCCAGCCTAAGCTTTAGGACAACCTTTGGGGTGTTGAATGTCACCATCTGTTGAGGACCTGCTTAGTTGAAGTCATTATAGCACGTGGAGGGAGAGCACAGCTCCAGCTCTCACCCATGAGGGCCACGGTTTATTGCACAGAAACTCAGGTGGGCCCTGATCTGATTTCAGAGGCGCAGTTGGCGATCGTTGGAAGCATTTGGGTTGGCATTATCCACTTCTAATTGTTGTGCACACATGGACTTTCACTCCCTCAAATGTTGAGGTGATTTATTGGTCCAACTGAAGATGACATACAGGTGCATTAGTGGGAGTTAGATACTGTCATGTTATGAACTTTAATATAAGTTAGAGTCCATAAAACAAATATTGTCTGTATACTGTAAGCTACAGCATGAAGTAAAACAACCTGAAAACATTTATTTATTTGTACAATACCAAATCTATATATTAGAAATTCTTAAGTATTAGAAATACAATGTCTAGGAATTTTTTTATCTGTTAGAAACAGTCTGATCTTCTCCCATTTTAATTTTCTGTTGCAAACTAACAGTTTATATTCACCTGCTCACCACCTGCTTTGCTGTCTTTTGGTCAAATCAAAGATGAAACTAAACACCTCTGTTATTATAGATATCTATTATTTCAGACTTGAAGCTTTTTGATAATGTATAGTATACTAATATTAAAGAGGTTAATTTTGTCACTTTTGCTATTGCTACATAGCCATTAGCAGCATTAACAGCTGTTTCCTTGCCAGTGAAGAATAATTGTAGCGGGTTCAGCATCAGACTTTATTCTTTTACTCGTCAATAATGTGGAGAGCAGCAGTAATGTTCTGCTTCTAGTTCTGTTACTCTTTTTCGTCTGCTGAAGTTACAATACTAACCAATAGACACAGAACAACATTAGCATTAATTCAGAGCTGTGTGTCTTTCCTCACGGTGTAAATTGACTCCTTTTAGCTCTGATTAGTCTCCATAAACTCCTGAGAAAAATTATCTGGCTTGACTTTTCTTACCAGCTTTGTCTGCCATTTGGTGTTGGGCTGGCAGTGTACAATGGATTTGTCAGTGTTTTTTTAATAGAATAAATAAAATATCTGCCTGCTGCTGCTGGAGATTGATGAGAGCAGTGGGACTGAACCACAGAATAATTGTGCACTAAAACAAAAACAATGAGCTAAAACAGGCCAAAAAGCTCATTAGAGCTGCCATGTCTGTGTTGGTCCATCACCATATGAACCCTTCACATTAGAGGTAGTGTTGTTATTTATTTTCAATACAAATATATAGATAAGAAGGTTTTAGGTACACATAACATGCACAGTTGAGTTCAGCAAAGCTCCCTTCAGCAGTAAGAACCCAGCTGTGTTTAGTCACCGGCTGTAATTATTTTCCTTTGTTTTGCAAATATGCAGTAAGCGTATACTGTATATTGAACACCCACCCTTTAAAGATGCGTACAGATGACTCGGGTCCACTGCTTTGAGATACTGCACAATTAGTTCCGGCAGTCTTTCATGGTAAACAGAGTTTGATTAAGTTTTCTGGTGGTGATGTACACACTGCAGGGCGCTCCATCTTTCATCCCCGCCTCAGGTTCCTGTCACACATGAGCCAGAAAGGACTGAGGTGCACCGATTCACCATAGCCAAACTTATCTCCGCGCAGATAATTCTGCCGAGAGGAAGGTATTATGTTTCTCAAAACCAACTCACAGCCATAGAATCCTGGTTGATACGCCTCTCAGGTGGCCATCATATTGCCTGAATGGATTTCAAGCAGTGATGTGGAACGATTCCTTTGAGAAAGGTACCCATTCAAATGAAGATAAAGTCATTAAACTGCAGCAGCTGTCCTTGGATCTATGCTTTTTCCTCGATTGCCTGTTATGAAAATGTGTACCGCATATGTTTCAAGGATAACATACTCTTGAGAATGATGTCCATTCTCAGTGCGTAAGTATTGAAAAGTGTTTTTTCGCTATTACTGCTTGAGGACTGTCACTTGTCAGTTTTCCACTTCCTGCCATTGTCAGTTGCTATAAATCAGTTAGATTTTTACAGGTGAATCCCCATAGATTTTGAATATGGGCATTTTAAAGACATCCCACACACATACACATTCCTCCCCATGCACACATGAACACACACTTGCAAAACTCATTTCTAGAGCCACCCTGCATTGCAAAACTTATCCAGCCTCCCGTTGAGTGGATGTATTTACACCCACCTTGTCTCGTCTCAGGGATGTCTGCCTGCTGGCCTGGCATTCTAGCGATTTGTTACCACCTGGCACATTTCCCGTTTCCTCTGAAAAATCAACTCTGCCTCATACCTGGCTGTGTCTGCTCCATCTCCCCATGCTGAATGGAGGTATTGCTGTCCCACAGGCCTGCAACATGCTAGCTTCTGAAGGTGCAGCACACTCAGCTCAGGCATCCAACTAAAATATTTTTACTCAGCAATTGCAAAGCCAGTTAATACTCTTGTACCTGTATTTGAAATCATGGAAGTGGAAATGTTATCTAAAATTTTGTTGATAGAAAATATCGCAGTTTATGTTTTCTTTTGGTTTTAAATGTGTGTCACCAGAAAATGTCTTGGAATGGGCTACATGCTTGGCTCAACATTAAAAACTGACAGTCTGACCGTCCTGAATTTGCATCTTGGCAAACACATTTTTAAATCCATTTATGATGTTTGTCTATCATGTATTTTTTAAGTATAAATATTTACTTTTAACTGACTACTTGTTATGTTCATTGCAGAAACACTACACCACAGTGTAAAACACTACAGGTATTTTTTTAAGCTATAAAAAAGTCTTGTGGAAAGCCTGAAACCAGAGGAGTTTAGGCTGTCACAGCAGCAGATGAATGCCCTTGGTTCTGAAATGAGATGTTCAGGATTTTTTTGTGGCTGTAGTTTTCAGGTGTCCACATAGCTTGGGCCATATTGTGTGTGTGTTGCTAGATTGCACTGTAGTTAAAGTTGAGTTAGGGTCAACATTCTCTTACTCGTAAAGTTTCTCTCACTTGGCCTCTATATATCCTGCTGAATATGTTTATTTTAGAGTGTTAAAGGATGCTGGCTCTCAGGGTGGATATATCAGTGAATTGATGTCTTTTGATCGGGCAAGAGCCTTATGTTTACACCCTCAACAAACTTTAAAAAAAAAAAAAAGCCTTCAGGCATAAGACACCATTCCAGGCTGCGATGACACCAGTGCAGAATGCAGCATTGGGTGAAATGAAAGCATTTCTGTTCAGAATCAGACAGATGGGTGACTAAAAAATGCAAGTGAGTCACGTCCGGAGGAGACAAGGTGTCAGAATTGCAGTGCACAGGTGGAAGTGGGGCTGGTGAAATACTTGAACAGTGAGCAGCAGCAGTGATTGTAGCAGCAGAGCGGTGAAGGCTGAAATCATTTGGTTTCCACTGCAGTTTTACCTGTTTTGATCATTTCCTTATAACAAGTGCCACACAAGATATCGCTCATTTTCAGTATCAGAGCAGTGTCCCTGAAATGTCTCTATGAGACAAGGGGAGCTTCTCATTAAAATACATACATCCTGCTGTCGTATTTATACAGAACAGTTCAAATGTTTTGGCTCAGCCTGTCACAGTTTCTACACCAGACGCCATGTTTTAGCCACATTTTTCAGTGGTCTGTCTCACACACGTCTGATGGAACAGATACGGTGCTCTTCTGCTTTAATAAATGAAGTTGGTAAAGTTTTTCTCTTGTGCTTTATGGTTTAAAACCAATGCAAACAATTTGTGTGACTAAAGAAAAAGATCCATTAATGTTGTATCTTGCCATAGTTTTTTGGGCAACTTTGTGCTAATTAGTAAATGATAGCATGCTAGCAGGCCAAACTAAGATGGTGAACGGTGTACCAGTTAAATGTAGCATTGCTGTGCAGCAAGACAGCTAACATGGCTGTAAAGTCTTGTTTATACATTACAATACCCCGATCTTAGTTTTAAATTGAGACGACCAGAACTGGTTGAAGTAATTGTTTTGTTTGTGGTGTAGTACTTTCTTTGTACATGTGAATTAAACATGCTATGTGCAAGTTTTCGCCACACATCCTCTCATGTTGGACTGAAAGCAGACAGGCTCTTGTTTCAGTGGTATTTCCAGACAGGATGAGATGGGTCCAGCTGGTTAACCTGCTAACTTCTGTAGAAATACAGTGATAAAGAGAGCCTCATATCTATATTATATTTATGTCAGTACTCTGATCCCTATATGACAAATGCAAGAAGATACATTGAAAAATGTTAGAGATGGGTGATGTTTCTTGTAATTTAGCACATACTGAGTTTTGCCTTGCACTGTATGTATTGAAAGCAGTGATCTCAGATGGAAGATGATGAAGACAAGCTTAGGGTTTAGCGCAAGAGTGATTGAAAATTTGTTTAGAACTTTTTGACGTGATGAAGTTACCATCTCAAATGTTTCCTCCACTCATCAGTCAGTAAACTCACTGCCAACTGTCTTTACATTTAAAGTTGCTTAAGATGCTTTTCCTATTTGTTTAGAACTTTTTGACGTGGTGAGACTCCTGCTGAATTACCCCCAAATGTTTCTTCTACTAATCAGTCCGTAAACCTACCACCAAATGTTTTTCTCTTTTTTCAATATTTGTTAGTAAGAGATACTGTTCCCAAGAATCAACCTAACTCTAATTTAGTCAAAAAGTCGATGCTTTTTTAGACACCAAGGTTACATATTATTGCTGGTTCAGTATGTCAATAACTATTTCACCCAGCAGTTAGGGCCTACTTCAAACTGAAGTACAGCCATATACACCAGATACAGATAACCGTGCTGTATGTCTTTTATCTTCACTTCTCAACCAATTTTAACCTCGATGTTAAGGCCTCTAAATCACCAAATCAACAAGAACAACAAAGAACACTCACAACTCATCACAGTTCAAGATCTTCTGTTGAGACTTGGACCTGAGTGGCTACCAGTGATCCAAAATAATCATACAAGTTCTTTTAAAAGCTTGGATGTGGTGTTTTCACAGCAGAAGGTGCTCCACTAGCATTCTCAGCTGCACCTGTTAATTGATTTAGTGAAAAAAAAAATGCCAGCCCTCTGGGAAGAAAACACTTTCAAATCCATACAACAATCAGTAGAAAATCCATTTGATGTTGTTTTATATCAATACGTAACTCATAATAATTGCTTTCATAACAGATTCTGCATGGCATAATTATCTTAAACAAGACATTGTTTGAGACCTGTGTTGTTATCTATCCTTCCACCTAAATTAACTTTGCTGGCACCCAAAGCCTTTTCTAGCTGATGTAACCTTGTTATACCAACACAGCACTATAGCAGCACACTTAAGCATTCAGCCCACTGAAACGTTGGATCTAATCTTAGAAACTTGAACTAGAGTGAGTCTTTATTGATTGTGCACCCAGAGAGCAACAATGGGTGCTTTACCCTCTAATGGGATTGTGTTCTTTGTTTGAACACAAAAGTACACCTCTGACATGACTTTTTTCATTTGCAATCAAACAAACCGTGTCCGCCTGCATCATGGGAAGTTAGCCCTCTAATGTTACCGAAGCCTGAAGCACTCCTTGATTGTTACCGTGCCGCCAAAATTAAATCTTTTCTAATTTCACCCAGCACTTGTCGAGATTGTTGTCTGTGATTTTTCAGATTGCTTTCTTTGATTGTTTTGTCTCTGAGCAGCTCAGATTGCCTTCAGTAATAATGTGTCACTTTTCATGTATCATTTTATTGAAGCTTGATGAAATGCGCTGTGAGAGACAGTAGCTGGATTACATTAAAAAGGCCGTTGGCTGTACCGAGTTCATTATTCTTTTTTTCCAGCATTATAAGCCTTGTCCCAGAGAAGCTTCAGAGATTTGTATGCTTGATTGTATCCTTGATGACAAAAAAAAGGAGTCTCTGAGGCTTTCAGGAGGATTATTACTCTATTGTGCTGCTTTTATTCAGGCCAAATCATGTGTTAGGTTGAATTGGTAATCAATTGAAAATTCCCTGTCCTTTGGTTAGAGAGGTGTAATCACAGTTGTTCACTCTCTATATCATCACAGTATACCCATTTGTCTCTTTCAGGGTGTCTGGGTGAATATCTTCTTGTCTGATTTTCGGTTTTAAATGTAGCGTCACAAATTATGTACCACAAGATATCTGTTTAAATTGCTGTGAGGAAGTATCATGAATTCTGTTGAATGTTGCTGCTCAGGTTCTGCTTATATCCATTCTCTCTTGCTTTAAATGTAGTACAAGTGAAGTTTCACTGAGAGGTTTTGAAGTCCCTTCCAGGATAATATGGTATAAGTATATTCAATATTCAGCCCTGTCTCATTCATTTACTTCTAAACTGCCTTCTCCAATTATGTTCCTTCCTGGTCAGGTCACCATTATGTTTCCTTCGAAGCCTATTTGATGTTGCAAAACAGTTGAATATAGATGTAATTTCTGTGAGACAGGGTTAGAATTGGTTGAAATGTATTTTCAGTTACTTAGTGTTGTGTGGCCCAGTGCACATGCACATTAGCACTGTATCCAGGTCTGTTAATACATCCATGAGGAGGAGGTATGTCTCTGTATCTTGTTCATCAAGCCACATCCTCCTCTGAATGATCCAATCAAATAATCATCATTATATTTTGCCCAGATTTTAGGTTACACTCTGAAATATGACACTTAGAGGAGATGAAATAGCTTCATTTGCCATTTCACTTTGACTTTAAATAACTGATATAAGGATAATGGCTCTTGTTTTTACACAGTTTTTGTCCTTTAGGATAAAACTGTACTCACCAAAGTATTTGCTGAGATCTGGGAACATGGCGTCAGGGCAACAACAGTCCAGCAGCGTTAAGATGCTCTGACAGATTAGATTATTTTAACCACTCTATTCCTAGGAAAACCCAAAATGGGAGCACTTTTGTTCAGGAAGATAGTCTGGAAACTATGATGGATGTCTGCAGTGAACAGTTTGGGCAGTACCATACCGTCCAGCTTTATTTACTACTTCAAGTAACTTCAGTTAGCCTGGGGATTTGTTGCAGTCTGACTAGTAGCATTTTTTTCCTCTTTGTAGTGATGTTGCTGTGTGCCGCTAGATTCAGTCACCTTGGTTACAATGTTATCATAACCAGTTAGAAATGATGGCCAAACCTACAGAAATTTACTATTGTAATAAATTGTAATTATCCTTTAAATAGTGCTATAAAATATGCATGTTTTTGGTCATTTCAACATGCATAACAATAATTAAACAATCAAAACTCTGATCCAATTACAGCGTGATGTCAGTGTGGACAGTGGACAGGTTGTCATCCTGATTTAGGTCTAACTGTTGAGGATTAAATTAGATGAGTTGATGTGTTTGTGGCGAGCAGTGCTCCCTGCAAACGGAACATTAGTAACACACAATGTTAAAGTGAGTAACAAACACTAAATTTAATCATTATGGCGACAAAAAGTGAGAAAATAAGGCATGGAATCTACATCATCAGGATCGCCTTTTAGTATCATATAAGCTGTACTTTTTTTTTATTCATGCATGTGTATGAGGAGATATTTACTGAATTTAAGGAAATTACTCTTGACAACTATGAACAAATGGTATGGTAAATCCTTGAACTTAACTTGGAATATGTTTTTAATGGTCCCAGACTTCAGTTTCTCTGATGTCAGCTGGAAGTGCCTTACAAAAAAGAGCCTGAATTCCACTTTCACTGAATTTCTTGGATGGGTCGATCTCAGTGGCACACTGTAATGTAATTTTTCCCCATTCTTTTATCTGTTATTTCAAAAAAGGCTTTTGATCTGAATCTACAAAGGGGGGAGTCTGTGAATGTTATCATTATGAGCATAATTTCAACTGGAATATTATTTTTCAAGGAAGCTGCACAATAAGTGAAACTGACAATTTCAAGATGAGATAGAAAACAGATGGGGACAGAGACTAAATGAATAGTTCCCAACTTAAGAGGGGACTGTAGTTTGTGAAGATAGTCAAGCTGTCTGCTTTAAATTATATTTTCTTGCAGTTCTTGTTCTTTTTTAGTGTCTTCATCAGCTACTGAATAGAAAATGGACTCACTTTTTTGTTTATTTATCTCATGTGGGTTAGTCTGTATCTAGTGATGGAAAAAGCACATAAGCTTTTAATTAAATTTTTCAGTGTGGCCAAGAGGAGACATTGTTTCTCTGAAGGAGTAGTGCTTTAGTAAAGAAAGGTCTCACAGAACTACACATACAGTATATACACACATTATTCTAACACTGAGGTTTAGCATTTTAAAATGAGCCCGTTCATAAACACAAAGCCTCTCACTACAAACTACAGCCACAATTTGAAAAATTAAAACCTCCAGCAACAAGGCAGTTTTCTAACCAAAAGAAAAACTGTGTACTTTATTTGTTTATTTGACCTTTATTTAATCACAGTGACCTCTTGAGATCGAAATCTCATCTTAGAGAGTCCTGGCCAAAATGGCAACATAATTATGTTACAAGAACACCAGAACCAATACTCACAGAAAAAGAAAAAAACATAACAGGCATTTGAATGCATTAGAACACATTTCCAAACATGGTGCTAAAACAAAGAACTCAAACACAGTTAGTAATGGATAGTACAAAGTTTATTCCAAGTACTGACAACTGTAACATTTTTATCATCTGTATTAAATGATAAAAATCCACTCCTTTTGCTTCCACAATAGAAATAGCAAGTGTCCTTGATGCACATTCACAGTAGGAAGTCCAGCATCTGTTTCAGTCTTTGTAGTTGAGTCAAGTCCTGTGCCCTGGCTGTCGAACACTGTGACGAAGCGATATCTTCAGACAGAGTGTGGCTGTACAACTTTGTTTTATGTCTCTACAGAAAGTATACTAGAAAGAAACTTCAGTAGCATCAGAGCACCTTCAAAGTGCCGGAAAGCTCGAGTCAGGCCTTGATTTTGTTTTTTTTCCCCCCTCTGTTCTGTAAAGTCCTCGGATGGAAAAAGTAACACAAGTCAACTAGGTCAGGGCTCTGTCGGGTTATCAAGTTGTCTGTCTAACCTCTCCTCAAAATGACTTTCAAATAGTAGTACCCAGTGACTTTGTATTTGTGCAGGCGTGAGTATGTGTCTCTCTGTGAGTGGTTGTGGTAGACCAAGGCTGAGAGATGCATTTGGGGAATGGGAAAAAGCCAAAGTCTGATAATAAAGGACTGCAGTGCACATTTGTGCGTTTAAGCTACAGGTTGCTGTCAAGTTGGTCTGATAATCAGACTGAATTGCCACTTTGTTTTAACTTCATTTTTCAGTCTGACATTGTTTTGTTTTTCGGGGTGGGCAGCAGGGTTGGGGTTATTCCCCCTGACAAGTGGTGACTGATTCTGTCAACGTCACCTTCAATCAACATAGAGGCTGCAGGATGTAGCTGAACAGTTCTTTGTTGGAGGAAATAATTTCCCTATATAAGAGTTATTTCTTTACACTAACTTGATTTACAAGCCAGTTGCTGTCATGTAACAGCCTCACACATTTTTTTAGCACAAGTAAATAGATTTTGGTGTGAATATCTGGGCAAGGTTGTTTCCCAATGGAAAAAAATGTATCAAATATTCTTCTCAGTTTTTCAGGATTTGTGTGTGTCTATAGTTTGCATCTCTAATATGCTGTATGTGTTATCATGGCAGAGGCAGATAGGTGGTTGGTAATTATGGTGGTGACAAGGGGAAAAACACTATTACTACCCATGGCTGATAGTGACAGCTGATCGGTGAGCATTAGCTGCATCAGTTGGGGCTGTTGTACTAAATGCTCTTAATTAACTGAATTGGTATAATATATAGAGTTAAGAGAACAGCTGTCATTTGGGGATAATTATTCCTTTAGTGTTTATCACATTTGTTATTGTAGTTTTTCAGTTAAATGATTATTTCCCGCAATAGATAATTACACATGTATATGCCTGAACTGCTGCTTCAGTTGTTCAGTCTCACAGGTGTGAAAATATTTTCAAATGATATAATCAAATAATTTCAGTGCAAAAAAATTGTAGCAGCTGCAGGGATATAAGGTGACTCATTTTTTGCTCACCTATCAATCTGAAATAAAACAAATCTGAACAAAGTGCAGTCAACTGTTATTATATTATACTTTCTGCTTGACATGCAAAACACAATCAGCTGAATGCTTGGAATACAAACATCCACCAAAGGACAGATATTAGAGGGTATGGACTGACAAGAACTATATAGCCACAACATAACACTAATTACTGACCTACAGAATATGACTGCAAACAAAAATTAAACACTAACATGACATTAAGCTAATAAATCATTACCTTGCTGATGCTACTCCTTATATTTTTCAGTTTGTGCAATAAATCAATTAATATGAATTTGTGTCACCCTTTCTCAGATGCTGTGTGTCTAATTTTGGAACAAAGCTGTTCATATACAAACACAGTCTCCTAACAAACAGGCTGTGTGATCATACAGGGTCTTATTCATTCTGCAGCAGCAGCCACTAGTCGCATATGGCATCGTACAGATGGACAATCTGTTTGGGGCTTCAAAGTTAGGAGGCAAAGTTCATTAACACGCCATGAGCTTTGAGCCTGCGATTAGAAAATGATTTCATCATCCTCTAATTATATTCAAACATTTCAAAAGTTTCTCTGGCTGTGCCAATCATGGCAACTTAGAATAAATAACTGCCTCGTGGAGATTACATTCACATCAGAATCACTTTATTTGCTGCACAAAATAAATGTGCATTAGTTTGTCTGATGGGAATTCTCATCAGCAGCCATCAGGAAAAACACCAGAGTGTCCTGGAAAGCTTGTCACAGAAATAAAAGATGTTGCACTTGAGAGTGACAGAAGACCATAAATGAAACAGTACAAGCATACATTCAACACCTAATACTGCTTAATCTGTGCATAACAGAATAGAATGTAAATTAAGCAAATGCAAAGAGGGAATACCAGATTTAATAATGAACACATTTTCATCCAATTAAGTTACTCTCCTTTGTTTAACACAAGCAGACGTGTTTACTTTGTCTTGTTTACTCCCTCCCAGTTTCTCCCCCGTACCCACCTGCATCTTAGATGTGGGCTGGGAAAGAAAAACATCTCTAAGAGCGTGGGGACATCTTCCAGTGAGATTCAGAAAATAGCTGGCTCTCCTGGGCCGCATTAGTCTGAAGGTCATCGAAGGGGAAAATGACCCTGGTTCCTCCCTCTCCTCTCTCCTGCTGGCCCTCTCCTCGTCTCTCTCCCCTGTAATTGAGTATGGTGCGTGGTCAGGGAGCCTGTGCTCATTGGCGGGCTGAACATGGTAGTTAGTTACACACGTTTTCACCGTAATTACCAGGCAGACTCTCCCTGTCTCCAGATCTTTTCAAGGTCGCATCAATTTCACAGCTATCCACACTATCCACCCCCGCTCCATCTCTCTGTGTGGAGGCCGCTGTCATTACAGGCTTTCAGACCCTCTTCCTCATTGTGAACTTCCTCCTCCTTTCTTAAAAGCATATCAAAACCAAAATGGCAATTATTGGTTGATCATCCAATCTCCCTCCTGCAACTGTCACTGTTTGCAGAAGGAGTGTTGCAGTAACCTTCTAGACTGAGAGTGGCTCATCTGTGGCTGTAAATGTTATTACTGACTCACTGTCATGCAGATTTACTACTTCTCTAACCGCCATTAAATGCTGCTTGATTGCCTCGAAGGGAAGAGGTCAGTGATTTTGGCAAAGGCACCTAAACATTTGAATGGCCTCAGAGAGGAATGCAGACCCAACAGAGGCCAGAGTCACTGACATAAGCAGTTCTGCAACGCCTAGGCCTAATGCATTCTGTTCACGTTTCCCTCTCTTTCACTGCATGTCTCGGATCAGTTGCATTGCTTATACAACCGGATGTCTGCTCCTCCGTCTCTTTCTCTTTCTCTCTTTCGCCCCTCCACAGGCTCCTCTCATTTGCTTGACACCCTTGTCAGACCATGCCCAGCAAGGAGTCAGAGTCAGTACTTACTGGGTTCACAGCCGCTGTCAAGTCCTCCAGCAGGCCCGTCAGCCATGCCAGGCGCAGTGTATACTTCAGTAGGCTTTAAAAGCATGAGCACCACTCAAATCAAGGCACAGCACAGCAGAACATCTGTTTCGCCATTTTATTCCATTTGGTGCAGCGTGTATTGGCAAACCGCCGGTGGAGCCACCTGTTTACCACTATCACGCCATAACCCAATCCCCTCGACCACAGTCTCAATTTTGGAATCTTGCAGAAGATGTCCACTGAGTGCTGCTGAAATGATCGCTCCGCTAAGTGGTTGTGATTTGTTTATGTTGCCTATTAAACTAATAAGTACTCATATCGTTGTCAAGGCTTGACATTGGAAAACGGAGGAGGATGATACTAGCTCTGATTACATGGCACAATGATGGCATAGATTAGCAAGAGTGCCGCTTCATAGATCCTTGTCCTATGAGAAAGAGAGGGGGTGGGGGGGTGCTTTATTGTGCCACCGTTTGATTGAGTTGCAATGTGTCAGGACTATCAGCCCATGCCATCTGCACGTGTCCCGCATCCTCAGTGCTGAATTGATTGAGATTTATTGTAAAGGATGATTAAAGCACTGGCGGCGTAGTCGATACGAGGAAGAGTGAAGCTGTGAACACACATCAGCTTCCTGTTCTCTGACAGAGGAGGTTGACAGAGCCAAACAGCTCCAGCAGCTCAGAGTAACAAATCGTTAGAAGGGCTCACTAGTGCTGGTGTACCCAAATAGAAGTAGGTGAGTGTAAGGCCAGGGAAAACGCATGGTTTAGCAAGAGATGTGTGCATCCCCCTGGGCTGGCCGTGCCCTGGGATTGGCAGCACTCGGCCTAATGCATCTCAAAGCTGTCCTTGAGTGGATACAGTATCCACCATGCCAATACCAGCAAGATTAATTGCTCGGATGGTCTCATCTCTTTTAGTCCAGAAAAGGCCCTGAACCCCTGAGGAACAAACAAACCTACTTAACCATTTAGTGTTTTCTCTACCTCCGGTTACTACTCAATCCACCCACCTGGATACACTCTGACAGCCATGGACACAAGGGAAGCATGAATCTTCCAGAACTGCACTCTTAATCATTCTGCATCTTTGGGCAGATATGTGAAGGTTACCTTGCATTTGGTAGGTTAAAGCGAAGTACACTCCTCTCTGGGTGACAAAAAAATGTAATGATTCACTGGCTGGGTTTTCATTTTTAGCTTTATTAAGTTCAGCCTGCCACTCTATGTGTGTATGCATATGCAGCATACATAAGTAGCTGACTACGTCTCTTCCCTGTGAGCAATAACTCTCAATGTATGCACATGAAACTAAACTTGACTTTTTCAGAGGTTGCGGTGCTTTGCTCAGGCCAGACATGAGTGTGCAGAAATGGCAGTGCAGTGGGTAAATCTATCCTGATTCAGAGCCAATCCCTCTGAGGCAAGCCTGCGAGTACAAACTGAAAACTGAGTTCTGTCCGCACTGATAAGGAGGTCAGCGTGGCCGTGTGACACAGACCAAGATTGCTGGACTTCTCACGGTCAGCAACCTTTTCCTCTAATGCAGCCACCTGAGCTGACCCAGATTTCTGAACGTCTCCAATTGGCCCTTAAGGAGTCCATAGCAGATGGCCGTCATACACCAAAGGGTGTAGATAACAGCCATTTATCAAAGCATTAGAGAACTGCCACAGAATAAGGCCACCGGACATGCATCACCCTATCCACAAATTCTCACTGCTGTTTCCAAAATGTTGCTCATAAATAATTCACTCGCCTTTATGGCCACTGGCACCTCTGACTATATGGGATATTTTCATGAAAAAGACTGTTTATGGCCGCTGAAGTCACCCCACCTCTGTGTTGGATCCCCTTCCCCCACACAGAGACTGAATTTCTCTCTGTCTCTCTTTCACTCAGTGTTAGACCGACCCTTGTGTGGTCTTTCTTAATTACTTGGTGCTGGATCTATTTTTCATCACCCATTAAATGAGGCTGATGGCATTCCAGAACCTGATTCTGTTAAATGGAACCAATGTGTTCTGGAACCGGAATCAGTGAAATAGCAAGCAGTCGTTTAGCTTAAAGCAGAAAGACTGGGAATAGCTAGTCAGGTTATGTCCATACAGACACAAGTGTGGTATCAATCTACTCATCTAACTCTTGGCAAGAGAAGGAATAAGCTAATTTTCCCAAAATGTTTGTCTGTTTAAACAAGGCTCTGTTTCCAGTCTATTAATAAGTTCTTGTGGCAGAATATGAATCTATTGAATTTATTAATCTATGAAATTCCTGAACCAGAATCTGTTAAGTGGAACCAGTGTGTTCTGGAAATAAAATCTAATAAATTGAGCTGGTGCATTATAGAGCTGGAAATGGAACTGCAGTAAAGTTTTCTGAAACTATAATAATAAACAGAATCAGTGTTTTCCAGAAACAAAATCTGTTAAATGTAACTGATGTGTTCTGGAACCACAGTCTCTTCAACTGAGACCAAAGTCCTAGAATCTTTGAATTGAAAAACACTTATGTGTTCAGATCTATGGAATGCTGAGGCATGCTTGTATCAGACTGCAGTGCTCTCTGCTATAAGACAGATATTACACATTTTAGATTTCTATGGCTAGAGATCACAGTTTGTATTGATTTTTTCTTTCACAAGGGAGTTCAATGGAAACATATTTTTTCTAATATTGAAGTTCAAGTCATTATGAGCAACTTTTTTTAATTTAAACTTGTAACACCTTTAAAGCTAGGGGACTGATTAGTAGCTTGCCAAGGTCTTGCTGTCCACCAACATGCTGATTATAATTTCCACTGTGTCGTATTGTGCGTCTTTTTTGAGCCATGGGTGACACAGTTGGGTTTCAGTGGCCTCTAGACACTTAATTTGTGGTAATCAACAACTTGGCATGAACTCCTCTGATTACTGGTGACTTCATAAGCCACCCAGGAAACCTGCCTGCAATGACAGTTCAGCCTGCTATGATGGAGGGCAGTTTCTGGAGGTTTGATTGGATATTTGTCATGTGGTAATTCCTAAATAGGAGGCATTAGTGATCTAGGTCAGAACCCAGTGGTAGGAGTAGGGCTGTCATTGACCGTAGTTCAGTTAGACATATTTCTTAATTAGCCTCACTGTCTGCTCCCCTCAAAGTAATTAACTTGATCAGAAAAGACCTTGCCTGAAGTCGGAGTAGAGTCAGAAAAAAATGTCATGGCAATGACTAACTACATTAAAAATTCTGAAATCATATGTTTATCCCAAGCTGTCTGCAATTAGTATGCATAGAGAGCAGTGTAATTTTAAATCCTCACAGATTACTCTCGGGGAAGTGATCTGGGAATGTGCTATCATAATTTATTTGGCTCAAGGTGTTTATTTTTTTCAACTTACAGAACATTGTTGAACAGGTTTGTACTATAACAACAAACAAATTAAAATTGAACATGACACTTTGGCTTCTGCTTGTTTTGTATTTCCTTTTTGGCACACGTGCTCCATGCTCCTGTTTTTGTCATGTGTGTGCGAATGAGAGAGAAAGAGAGAGTGAGGGTAGGATCCATGGAGACTGAAAGATAAAGCATCACATGATGGGCACTGTAATTGCATCCGAGACAACGAAGCACATTAAAAAATCCCCTCCCTTTCTCGTATGTTTTATTGCCTCATCCTCTCTCCTTGATGGAATTATTACCCTATTTGTCCTAAGAAAGAGGAAGCTGGCAGAAACCATTCAGACAACAGCCCATCCCAGAGGGTAGATTGTCCCCTGTGATATGGATGTGCTCTGACACAGTGATAGAGACCTATAGTCATATCAGTAGGGAGAGGATTTAAAGCAGTGATGGTCTTCGTTTCTGCACTGTCTATCATCTCTCTGTCTGTAGTCATGAAGGTATGACGCTTGGAGGGAAGATACAGGCACAGCTGCATATTATTATCACCCCCAACAAGATATTATTCTCATATATTTACCATAAACATTTCATTGCCCAGCTGTTGTCCCTCCTACTCACTCGCATTTATCATCAGAGCACAAAACAAAAGGCGAACTCTCTCCTCTCTACGTGGACTTATGCTGCAGATTGTCTGGATTTTTCCTTTTTCCATCTCTTCTAATCTTTTGTATAGATCTGTAGGGCTTAAAGTCCATCTTTTCCAATTGGCTAATGATCTATTTTGAGCAGTTGGAAAATATCTGTCTCAGTTAGTTCTGGTGTTGAAAAGTTTGAGAGATGGTGCTGAGGGGAGTGTAAAATCAATAAACCTATCAGAGAATGGTGACATGATATATGCTGGCTGGGCAGCCACTCCGCAAGAGCAAGAAGACTTGGCACAGCCATGAAAAGATGAATACACACTACTTAAAATATCATAAACTGTGCACAGTAAAAACAAAACTTTATCGGTAGTTGTCTTAGCCTGTCATTTATCACAAAAAGTAAGATTTAGTGTTGTTGAGACCCTTTAAATCTGAGGCACAAACTGTTTTTGTGGCTAGGGAAGTTCTCCCATCGCGAAAAAGACACAAGTTCAAGTCCCAAAATCAGCTGTGTTTCTTTTTCTAAGTGTCCTTGAGGAAGATGCAATGAACTTCCCCTATGTGTTTGGGCCTTCTTCTTCTCAGGGCAAGAGAGTCAGCAATAGTCATCACATAAAGTTATTCTCAGGTCCATTCTGACTCAGCACTATTAGAAGAATTTGCTGTCCCCTGTTACCTGAATACATACAAAATGTCATAGCCATAATCCTTGATGAATATACTTGCATTATACTTGCAATTACAGGACTAATCTGAAAACATGTTCTCTATGGCAAGTTGGTGTTTTCATTCTTTTCCAATCCAGGATTTAGGGGTGTTATGGGAGCCATAGCATTGTCTGAGCATGCATGGTTAAATGAAGAAATAGATTTTGTTAATGAAAAATGCAACAGATGGTGGCTGTAAACCCAGTCCCTGCAGAGCACGAACATTTCCTGCAGAATGATGGAGAGCGGATTAAGGTCATTTTTGCCTGGTTTTTCAATTTATAAATTCATGCTCAGAGGGAACTGAAAAAAAGGGTGGACTGGCATCCTGCCTCGACACTCTCTGGGAAATCCAAATGTCAATGAGCACATATTGGAAATGTGCAAATATTAGAACAAAAAACACAGTTTAGGAACAGAACGTTAAGGCGGCCATCATAACAGACTATCACACATAGAGGCTGACAAGGGCCACCCAGAGAGCCCATTGCCCAAAGGAAAGACTGTTGTTTATCAGCATGAAAACAAGACTTGAGTTGATCAGAGACATGTATTGTTTTAGAAGATGAAAAATAAAGTAAGTGCCATTCATTCAGCTCACAATCAATTCATTTTCAATTTCATGCTCATGCTCATTGCCAGATTATGCCGTAATCATGACAAAAAAAGTCCCTATTCATGTAGGCTATGTCTTTTCTGCTGTGTCCTTGTGCTGTCTGCAGACTCAGACCAATGTCGTTTCAATGTCATAATTTGAATAGAACAATCTTCCTCAAGACAATGGCCAATTTTCAGTGTACAAATTGCATTTCACTTTCCTCCCACAGCTAACTGAATAGAAAACTAAGTTGGGTATCGGGTCTCGCCCTCTCTCCATCTCTGGCCTCAGTAATAGGCCTGTCCTTTTAAAAATCCCTTTCGTCCACATCAAAACACAACAATCCTGCTCGTGTTCGCCACATAGGAAGTGATCAAACAGCCAGCCCTGTGTCAGCATGACAGCACACTGATGGCTACAAACATGCAAAATGAAAAAGGAGCAGCCACATCATGGCAGCGCACCATTAGCAGAATAGCAGCAATGCAAAGCGCTTGTGTTCAGCTCAAAGCACTCGCACAGCAACTCCCCAGCGAATACACAAGCCAGTGGCCGTGACAGATGCCTAGGATGCAGAGCATTAAGTGTCACATATCTGCATATGCTTTTCGGCAGCGCTCTTAGCACCACACACATAGGAGCATATGTCTGATGAAGGTCAGTGATTTGAAAACAAGGCACCTCGGCTGTTGCTGTTATTGCTACTATGGCGGCTGCTGGAGCCACTCAAGCTCTTCACTTTTCCCTTAATCCTGCAATGACAGAATACAGCTAATGACCAGCAGATGGATGTGACAGAATGAGGATGATATACAGAAAGAGTGAAAATTGAGGGAAGATGGGGGGTATAAATGAAACCACCCAGACTTACTATAGAAGTACTGCTGGTATCACAGGAGAGGCGTTCGTTTCTTTACTGCCTTGGGTACGCTTGTTTATCATTTTCCAAAGTGGGCACGAAGAGGGAGGTGGCTAGCAGTCATTTAACCCCTTCCATCTGGGCTTTAACCCCAATATCCTTGTTGGTATGAAATTCTCTGCCAGCCTTGACATTGTCATTATCATCCATCATCATCATCATCATCATCCTTTATAGTTCTACACATCTGGTGTGTACAGACCTAGTTGGCAATCTGGTGTTAAACACATAAACATTCTGCCAGAGGAAAGTTATGGCCCAAGCATGATTTCGATCACAGAGAAGATAAATTATGCTCAGACTGTGATTGTAATTGGGAAAGCCAGAGGTCTGAGGCGTCACACTGCCTGCTGGGAATAGTAGAACAAGATGTGACAAATGGGAGGAGTTGTAGAGTTGAAGACTTTGGTTAAAAACGTGCCAATAAGAGGGAGGTTAAGAGATTAATAGAGAGAAAGTGTTGTGGAAAGTGATAGAAGAAAGGATGTTCCCCCATTGGAATTCAGGACAGGCATACAGAACACATCAGAGGAAAAAAAAGTAGAACGATGAGCCGCTGCATCCTTTTATTAGAGCCAAGAATGTCTAGAAATTTAAGACCACCATATTTTTAGAACCCTATCAACCTGGCCTTTATATAGCACGATAAAATAGGCCTCCATGTTTCGTTGGAGATTGAGCTCAACTTATCCCACCATCTGAGGACTAGCTGCTTTTGTGAACACTCACTCTCAGGGGGGAGGACATTCAGGCAGAAAAAATGTATGGGCTACACCACTGAATCTTATTTAGATTGATAGAAGCTGCTCAGCCTGTCAGCATCTCAACATGCGCATGTTTGTGAGCAAAATGATCCAGATTACCTTGGGAACCCAGTGTGAAGCAATTTGACTGAGCAGAAGAAAGACCTATTTGCTCATGTTAAGTTGTTTGTGTTTCTTTATGCACATCTGGACTAGAAGCAAGTGAGTAAATTTGTGTGGAGATCCTTATAGGTGAAAAGTAGAGGAAATATAAAGAGTGAAATAAAAGTAGAAACAAAGAGAAAGTATCTAAAGGCATTCACGAACACACACATACACCCGCACCCTCTGTTGCCTTTCTCCCCAGGGTGTTCGTTAATCACCCTTTTATATCTGTCAGCCAGTGGGTGGGCCCATTACCCTTCATTGCTGGCACTTTTGTTGCCCAAGACAGTGCCTCCATTCAGATCCTCTGCAGACGCCTCACCCCTCAGTGTGTCTCGCACAAGCCCCACCTTATTAGAGGAACATAAGAGATAATGAATAAATAAACAAAGTGAAGTGGATTCTGGGATGTGAGGAGCATAGTGACAGCTCAGGGTGTTCATTAAGACAAGGTGCCGGGTATCATGCTGCGCACGACACCGGGTGGCAGCCGAGGCTTCGGTGGTGCCGCCGAGAACCCCTCCTCCACATCCCCCAAACCTGCAGCCTCCTGTCTACCTGTTATGCCAGGAGATCCAGAGCTCAACACCAAGACAGGCAGGGCTCTTGTCAAAGGAAAGTGAGGTAGCATATGGATCCAGGTTCAAAGATAACTAGCCTTGAGCTGTCAGGCTTGCCAAAGCTCTTTCCATAAGGTCAGTTGTACCTTGACATTAAGAAAATTGGTCTAAATGAATGTAGGTGCAGTTCTGTAGACAGATTCTTAGGGCTTGTGTGACTTGTCAAATAAAATGTGCTTTAAGACCAGTGAGCCTCTAAATGAAACATGATAGTTTTGTTAAACATTCACAGATCATGAGTTCAAGGTGCAGCTGGAAAAAGCCTGAATACCTTTCACTGAATTTCCTATCATGCAGGAGTCCATATAATAGAGTTTTTCGGGTGAATTGTGTATATGCTCTTTAACCATCCGTATGATGGGTGATTGTTATTACCTGGAATTAGGCAGGTGCTCATGAGTTGCAGGTTTGTAAATCAGAGTAAACAGTGAAGTAACCTATTAACCTAATTGACCAATTCAGTAAATGGTCAATAAATAATGCGTTACTGCCAATTAGACTGTATCATGTAGAGCGTTTGTGGCAGAAGCCATCTGTTCAATCCAAAGGTGTCTGACCTTGGTTTTTAAAGGTTGCAGTTTTAAAATCTCATTGGGTCATTATGAGCCGATCTAACGATGCCCTCTGCTTTGTTTCATATTTAATTTGCTCTGCTAACTCCAGTTGCTTAATATTCCTAAGAACTTAATCAGTGGTGTGCAAATGCATGATGTTCCTGTTTTTTTGCTAATTGTCTTAACTAACACTGTGGCTGTCATTCTGATGAAACAATTTGGACATGCTAATGGACATAAAAGGGACCCAGAATCACTGAGTTTTGGAAACAGAGCAGTGAAGTGAATTAGTAGTTCCAAATTTAAGAAACTATGACAGCTCTGTCAGGTGCGTTACTTCCAAGATGGTCTTACCTTTGGTGTGAAAATTTAATTTAATATCATGTTCCTCATCTTTTCAGATGTGACTTCTTGCTTTTATAATTGTAGTACTGTTAGCACAGTGTAAAAATGATTGTTAGTAAGTGTTAGCAGAGGAATAAATATAATGTCACAAATTCCTCTGGATAAAATAAGATTTTAGTGTTTAAAATTAAATTTGATACATGGTCAAAGCTCCAGACGCTTTGTCATGATTACCAACTACAGTCATACACTCTGTTTCGAAAACCATTATTATGCGTGTGCTGTTTCAGGCCGCAGCTATAATGATTTTATGAGTCTCATTCTCACATTTCTTTGCATTAGCTCAGCTGGCAAAGTAGAAGTTTGCAACACCAGAGACTGCAGTTTTAATCCTGAGTGAGTCGTTTTGACACCAGACTGGTTGCAGTTTATCATGAATTATGTGCTTGTTTACTGGCAGTTTTAGATTAACTCCAGTCAACAGTCACAACTGCTTTCAGTGTTGATTTTCTGAAGTCACTAAACAATTACAGAAATCCTGCCAATCAGGCAAATTTGCAGCATTTGAAGGAGATCAGAGGAGCTGTTGTTGACCGATTCAGTTGTCTGCCTATGAGAACATATAAGAATTTATAAATCTATGCAGTAATTATCCTGATAACCTAAGTACATTTATGTGGACAGAACATCAGTAACCATTTTTCAACTCAGATAGATAGATAGATAGATAGATAGATATAGATAGACTTTATTAATACGCATGGGAAATTCACAAATTCTGAGCCATTATGCATGTGTGACAAAGTTGATACAACATATAGTGTATATTACAGTTTGTGTCCCCCCCAAAAAAGCAACCAATATAGAAATTGTCAGTTTTAATAGAGGGCACTTGCTATAATAACCATCTAACCCCAGCAAAGAGATCTGCGCTGTTTACAAACTCACAAAACACTCAAGAGTGGCACTCCCAGCATGAATCACAGAGTGATCCGATGGTGCAGCACCTCACTGTTGTCAATTTAAATATTGAAAAATGTGTAATGAGCTATCACAAAGCAAGTACCTGGCAATGTGGGGTGAAAGAAATGAAGGGGAACAGGTGAACAGAGGGAGGTCACACTTAGTGAAAAGATAAATAAACTGAGAAAAACTCCCATGCACCGGCAGAACAAACAGATGGAGCCGTAAACTCAGAAGATTAATTAAAAGCAGCTCTGCCTTCTTGTATAAATTCAGGAGAGGCACAGGTTATGAGCGACGACTCCACTCTTAACATCCTGTCAAATTAAAATTTAAACTTGCTCTTAAGTAAAAAAAAAAAAGTAAATTCCTTGTTTTTATTCCTTTCTGGATAATGTGATGTTGCTTTTTCTGTTTTTGAAATGACAACTCAAACCTGGCCATCCCTTCTTTGTCCAAGCACTCAACCATTATGTACACAAACACACACACACAATACTCCTGATCATACTTAATATCTTGAGTGGAGATACATTATTTTTGTTGTAACTTAAGGTAATCAAAGGAAGAGGCAACAAACATGCTTTTTTCTTGGTAATAGTTGTCTTTATCACAAAAGCTCTTAGGGTTGAAAATGCACAGACCTCGCAGTAATATGTTTGAATTACTTGTGATTGGTTGCAGGACTGATGGAGAGAGACAACACCTTGCCAGTTAAAATCATGCAACCCTAAAAGAGATTTCCACTCGCGTTGCCCAGGGGTCACCTGTCCAGTCCTTTGACAACAGCATTTGATCAAAAGAGAAAAACACACATAAAAGATTGTAATGTACGGGCTGCAGGGTATACAGGAGTAATGTGTGATGTGATGTGGACCGACAAGACATCATATACTGAGCGTGTTCTATCAAATAATCCTCGGTGCTATACATGTAGACTTAGAAGAATATTATGCTAATTTTGGAAGCACAGTGATATGGTACTAGTAGATGCACACAGGAGTCAGGGTCAATGCTGGACTTGTTCTGTATACATAAATTACATGCATGAGGAGGGATGAAAGACGATGCATGCAGTGCTAAGTGGTCTAATGAGGAGCTCTGTACATTATTCAACCGAACCACTTTATTTCAGTCTTGTCAGTTCATTTTACATTATCAGACCACCTGAAACTAGCACGCGGCAGCTTGTTACAATCCTTAGGTCTGTTTTATTGTTAGCGACTTCTGGCGGATGCAGTAATTAAGACGGGAGCAAAGGAGGAAGTCAGGTGATGTAGTGTAAAGGGTAACAAAGTCCACGTTTGGAGGAGAAGGTCGGGGTTAATGGGTCAGTAAAAAAAAAAAAAAAAAACACAGGATTTTGAAACAGAAACAGCTTAGTCTCCCATCTGAAACCAACAGTTTAACAATGACCATTTCACTTTACCTTCATGCTTATTTTTGTAACCATGACAACAACAGTCACGGTTTGCCTGCTGTTGTAGGAGTGCTATTGGTGGAGATGCCATTGTGGGTGATATTAGAGGGTAGGGACAAATGACATATATGGTAGTTGAGGATGGAGTACTTGTTGCCTGAAACACAGGATGTTCTCTGATAATAAAGTGAAGAACAAGTCTCATACTTTTCTAAAGGTGAGATATGGGTGATGATGGAGTCACAGAGACATACTGGAGAGGCTGCAGTGCCCTTTGTCCAAGTGCACTCTTCCTTTATAACCTTATTATGCTGCCTCCTATCACTCTTTGGTTCACCTATACATATATGGCACCAGCAATTACTTGAAGATATTTGAAGAAAAAGAGAAGAGAATAATGGCAAAGATAAAAGCTCAGGCAGTCTGTCCAGTTAGGGAAATAGTAGAAAAGTAGAACCTTGAGGGCTGACGTTACTTTCCATCAAGCATCATTCACTGCAAGGTTGCTGGACCTTTTATTTCAAACTAAAGAAAAAGGGCAAAGACATTCTTAATCAGTTAGTCACAGTGTAATTTGCACCATTAAATCTCTGCAGTCCCAGTTAACTGAAAAAAAACACCAAAAATTGATATAACCCACCAATGTTTTCTACTATTCTATAATTTGACCTTCAGGCGACTGAACACTGAACACTGAATACAAGAGCTCTGGCCTTAAAAAACCTGAACGTAGGAGACATTTGGAAGTCATCTGTTGATAACACAAATTACAGTCACTCAAAACACACACTTAATTGCATCTCTAACACATATGGCATCTCAAATACGATTGATTGCTGCTCAGAATTGCAGAAAGAACCTTGATTTCAACATAGCAGACTTCTCCAGAGTGCTCGAAAATTACTGAGGGGAGTGCTCTCTGAGACTTGTGATCAACCTCAAAACATCTGCCGACCGCTTTCTTGCAACACAGTAGTCAGATAGTTCAACTTTTCTAAAACTGAACACAGATACACTGACACACTTGCTCATCCACCCTTCCATCCACACACACACACACACAGAACCTATCACTGCTGTGTTTGTAACAGCTGAGAGGAGTTAATTGGAATTTCTTTCGTGGTATATTAAAATGATAATCTGCATAAAGCTTTCAATTTTTTAAAAGCCTATTTTGTGCTAAGCAGCTATTGGCCTGTTGTGGTTTTGAGCAACAGATCAATATATCTCCCTGTCTGGGCAGCGCTGGAAATTAACAGTTAGCTAAATCTATTCTCCTCTGCTGTGGTTGTATTTTTATTTTTACATGGTCCATGATTAACTAAACATAATGAATAAATCCTTTGGCAATCAGACACCGTGGGAAGTTGTAACTTTCTGCAGTTGTCATTTGAGTTATGTTGTGCAGGAGCTACTCTTTTGTGATGACATGCTAATGACTGTGTGTCAAAACATTTTTCCAGTCCAAGGTCTATACAGTAGCAACTACTGTACATGTTTTCACAAAGTGGCTATACATTGATTCAGCGCTGTCGAACAATCAGTCAGCATGATAGTTTTCATACTCTTATAATATTCAAGCTGTGAGTTTCCTCACCAGCATTCCAGTGCGTTTCTTACCCACTCACTTTTCAATTTATGCTCAAAAATGTGGCTCAACTAATTGTGAAACATTTTATTCTGTCACATAAACTATACAGCCACAATCATGAATTCTGATGGAATGTAATGTTGGCTTTTTACCTTTATATTATTTATTTTTACTCTGATCTATTCCTTTATCTGACTTGAATTCTTTTCTGAAACATTTCATAACCGGAGGTCATTCACCATGATAGCAGCATACCTAAAATATCTCATCATCTGATTGAAATATCTGAAACACTGGGTAGACTGCTGTGACATTTGTTACAGTTACCCAGTGATATCAGTGATCCCTTCATTTTTCTTTTAGTACCATCATTAGGTCATATTTCTAATTGGTTTATGACCAAATACCTATAAAACTATAAAACATTCTCATCAGCCTCAGCTGCACTTTGTCAGGGTGTATCTATGTTCTCTGGGTCCTAAATTAAACTGTGTATTTTGAGGAAAAGCATTAACATAGTCAAGTTGAATTTAATTTGAACAAAAAACAAGGTGACTCATTAAGGGAAGGGAGTTGAAGTCTGCACAAAACATCACCAGATGTGTCACTAGTCACCACTCTGGCTGGTGGAATGACTCCTCAGTTGGTTTGTTACTACATCGTACAACACTGTTTATCACTTAATTAACAGGTTGAACCAGTTCCTCCTCATGGCTCTTGCATACGGGTGATATGAACTGTCAGAAAGAGGAGAGCTAGATTCAAAGAATGAGCAAGACAGGGTCAGTGTCTTGACACAAAATATAAAAAACACCTCAGTGGCTCTTGCAAGGATTGAACCTGCAACCTCAACATTTTGAGATGTTTTTCACCCCCAGTTTCAGAGGGAATCCTTGTGTCCTAAAGCCACCTCAGCACAGCACTGCAAGACAAGACCAATTAAAACTTGTCGCTTTTCCCATTCCCCCTGTTTTCCCTTCACCCTGCTGTGTGACTGGTGGAGTCACTAATTCAAATCAAATCTGAAAGTTGCACAGGGAGAGGACGCGATAATGACAATATGTGTGCAGTGGGAAGCATATGAATCTGTGTACTAACATAATTATTTGCGTGCTTTTTGTTTAGGTAGAGGTTGCCTGCTGTTCTAGTCCAGATGTCCGTCACCGGCTGCCAAAGCCTTTGAATGCATTACAGCGAGTCTCATCTCAATGGGCAATATTGAAAAAGCAGACATGTTGTCTGTGTCTGAAGCACAGTCGAACCTAAATGCCAGATGTATAGCACACAAAACCAATTTTGTCCTTTTTGATTTGTCTAACATCTCACCTTCATGCAACACTTTTGCATTTTGATGTGGAGGAAATTCACTTTGGCTGCTTGAAGCTCCTGTGGTAAGGAGTAGTAAAATGTATGTGAATGTAAAAACACAAACCAGTCACACTGGCATGTGTTTGCTTTATGTTCAATACCAAAAGGGCCAGCTTTGTCTTGATAAATCACTCTGTTTCTGAGACAGTTCTTGAGTTTAGCTGTGTCACTTTCAGTGGGCAGAGAGAGGTTACCATAACAGATACTCAAACTTTATTCAGGCAAATCTACAGGGTATCAATCAGGTTGGATGAAACCCTCCTCTCAGCTGAACCCCTTTGTGATTTAAACTGATAAGAGGGAGTGTATTCTTTTTATAAATTCTTGCTTTCTGCAGCTTTAAGTGACAAAGGAAAGGTATGGCTGGGGTGTAACAGGGTCAAAGTCATCTACATGTGTCACAGAACTGTGACATTTAGAATCCACTCAACTGCAACCACAAAGGAAACAGAGAACAGCATAAAAACACACGGCGGTTTGCCTCTGGGGGGTTTCTGCTTCCTGTGCCATGTCTCCTGCTCACCTTGGACACTGGGTCAGTGTCAGCTGTCAGTGTCAGGTTGAGAGCAGGAATGCTAATGGACCCTTACCACATTGCATCTCTCTCTCTCTCCCCTCCTCTCTCTTTCTCCCTGCTCTTTTTCTCTCTGCTGTTTGTCTGAGGGAGGCCAAGCTATTAACTCTCCTTTAGTAGTCGAGCTCTGCATCTGACTATGGTAGCCTGCAGTCTCTGTCTCTACAAAAGATAGGCAGTCTCCCTTTGAGAACCGGAGACTAGTCTCAACTCTGCCTGTCAGAGGCACAGTTACTCCATGTGCAGTCCCTCCCTCCTGCCTCTCCTTCTTCCTTGTGCTTGCATAAACGCTTGCAGATACTGCCGACATCTCCACTTCTAAACCTCAGAAGAGTGCAGAACTGTCGGCGAGTTTGAATGTAAAAGAACCTGCGGTCACTGCAGAGCCTCTTTATTGCACCACGGAAAGTGTTCACAGAACAGTTCAGTCCTAAGATCTGGAATTCTGCCAGTGTAGTGAGAAAGATCCATGTTTCCAACGTTGTACTTGAATCAGGGATTAATAATAATGTCATATGTCTGAAGGGGAGCAGAAAGGATTTATTTATGGTTTTGGTCATCATTTCTATGAGGTCTTCTGTTATGATGTAAACAAAAGAGTTCAGCCAAATTACCTGACAGACTCAAATCAATTCATGACCTCGAAGAAAACTTGGGCAACACATGAATTTATATTTTATCATATATATAAACAGAAGACACAATCATGTATCATTATTTGAAATAAGACTCCTGAAACTAGTTGCAAGCCACACAGCATCATGATAATAGAGGTATTTTTTCAAAATGTATGAACTGATGTTTAGTCTGATGGACTAAACAAGTCAAACACGTCAGCCTGCTAATAGATTCCTGCATTATACTGAAGTTAATAGAAACCATTGGCTGCTGAGTATGATAGAGAGAGATTTCGATTTCAAAAAACACAGCAGCATGGTTTGCAGAATGGCTAGCTGTGTTGCAGAGTATATGTGATTTGCAGCAAATGGATTCAAACCAGTCAAAACAATAGACCTTTTTCAGAGCAGACAATTTCAACTTGTCATAGTAGGAGAAACACAGGTGTCACTAATAACATTAACAAAGACTCTGTTTTATTCAAGTGTCCCAGCAGGTCATGACCCTGTGACAATGAGCCAATGTGCATAAGACCAGGACCTGGAAAGTGAAGTATCTAAGGTGGAATGAAGCCAACATTAAGTTTATAATTAACACGTGCATTTTCAACATGTCAGAATGTCTTCTGTGAAAAAGGCCTATTGGCAGCTACAACTTACTGACATTAATTGTTTTTGTTTGTTTCGTTTACAGTGTGGTTTCAACCTAAAATGGATAGATTTCTCAGAGCAGACATACAAGTAAAGTTCCAGTGACTGAGATATTGAGTTTCCTGATGAAGGGGTCAAAAAGAAGGTCAAAGCCTTTGCAACAGCATTTGGATGAACTTCACAACATAATTATTGAAAATGACATTTCACGAAGATTTCCAGCTCAGTCTTTCATTAAGAGCTGAAATGAAGGGATATGTTTACAACCAATCACTTTGAGAAATCTCATTGAACTATAATCTGACAACAACAACAACAGCAAGCTCCTTTTTTTTCCACCGGCTCAATTAATCAAAAAGCAATTACATTAGCATGCTCGGGAGATGGATTAAATGATTTTGACAATTTCAGTGGCTGCCTTGTCTTGCTCAGGCCCCGTCCTGCTGTCTGCTGAGCGCTAAAATCATGAAGACGAGAACATTGGGATAATTAGTCCAGAAGATGAGCAGGGGCTGTTCATGTATGTGGCACATATCCAGAATCAGCCCCCACGTACTGTTCCAGCCACCATGTATTAAAGCAAACGTCTGTTTAATCACAGTGCAGCACATACCCTCCATGCTTTATTAGACTATAAATGTGCAGAATGAAGGCCCAGTGCCTAATTAGGGAAGACTTCAGTTCACTCACTATCGCATACTGTTTTCTCCCACCTTACATTCCTCTCTTCCTCTGTCTCTCTCTGCACTGCTCTCACAGCAACTCTCTCCACAGTAGGAGGCAGTGCTGAATCCCTCCAGCCTTAAGAAGTCAACTCGCCTCCAACTTAGATGTTGAGGGGATTGCACTGGAGGCAAATCTCACTGTAGCCATTTCAGCCATTTTCTGTCTGTGCAATGCAGGTGGCCTTGGTGAGAGTGCCGTGGGGAAAGGTAGTCATGCAGAGAGGAGTCCTCAATCTCAGCAGATGGACTATCAGTGGTGGGAGTGTAGTATGGAGGCTCAAAGAACCAACTTGAGAGGCACGGCTTCTGAAAGAGTTTCAAAAGGGTCAGGAGGTATCAGCCCGCATGAGGCTTTGGAGTAAATGATGGGGAGAGAGGCTTGGGAACTGGAGAGAACTGACTTACCAGGCCAAACTAATATGAGAGCCAACATACAGCACATGAGTGCATTGGTTAATAGCCTCAGCCGCTGAAGATAATAGGTGCAGTCTGCGAGCCAGAGAACCTGAGATCCAATGAAGGTCCCAGTGGTGGAATTAGGGTGAAGGACGGTGTTAGAGATATGGGGAGCTGCTGGGAACTTGCCATGCCCACCTCACCAGTCATTTATTTATATAAGCCTCTTGAATCACAGAAAGGGTTGGTAATTACCATTAGCAATTACCACTGAGCAAGTACAGATAGCTCTGTAGCTCTGGCTGGAGGTGCCAGATGTGATCCGGAGGTGACAACGGGGTCTCTGAAACACACCCAAGGGCACAGTTGTATATCCCTGATGCAGCATCAGTAGTTTGAAGCACATCTTCCCAAACAGCTCTGACTCCACTGTAGTGTCGTACAACCTAAGCTGTAGCAGACAGGCGTTTTTTTTTTTTTTTTATCTGGCACAAAAAATCTCCATTAGATTGGTGTTATTATTATCTAGTGGAGATAACGACTCCCTCTGTACGAGGAGAGGAGGACCACGTCATACACAGCAAGGGAAGAAGAGAGAGGGAGAGGTGGTGAAAACAATGTTCGGTGAGGGAGAGAATTATAGGCAATGGGAATAATAGGTCTGGCCAAGTGAATGCATCACGCTCTGTATCCAAGGTAAAATAGGGCCTTATTTGCAGATAGGGGCTGCCCATTAGCAGCAGGTTAGCAGCAGGTTTTCACGTACAGTTGTGGCAGGAGCTTCGGAGGGGGTGTGCAGGAGACAACTGGACACCTCTGTGTCCATGTCTTCAGCTCAAGGGGCTGGGAAGCAGGAGACATCATGCTGCTCACTGAAAGCACGGATGCCCTGCCATGATGGTAATGAGACAAGACCACCACCACTGAGACAGAGGCGATAATTACACACACATATACCCGCACAAACCCAAACACACAACACAGCTCCCAATAGCACATGCTACCTCTTTATTTTCAGCTGAACCTTTAAAAAATGAAACTCCGCTGTGGCTTAGTCACCGTGTAAAGGTGAAGTAAAGGTGGTTTTTGCTGTATTCACAGTTCATTTTTACGACAGATGTTATAGGCTGAGTCAGAGGACATAGTGCAGTTACTCACTGTCATAAAGGCATTGTTTCATGTTACAAAAGAAAGGGTTTTTTGTGATGGCATTCTCTAGTAGTGATAGAAGTGCAAAGCCTCTTCATATGTTTGCATGCAGATCTGCACCACCTGCAGTGGGCGGTTTGAATAACAAGAATAAAACAAAAACACCTTGAATTGCAGGTCAAACTAAAAGCTCCTCTTACTGTATTTTCTGTATGACAGATAGATTAAATGGCTTTAATTACCAGCCAACTCTGCATCTGTGTGGAGCTTCTTAATGATAAATAATAATGATGGTGAAGTGTATTTCTATAGCACCTTACATGCAAGACATGCAGCTTTTTTAACATTTAAAAACAGGAAACACAAATAAATGTGGTTATGGGTAGGCTGCTCCACAGTTTGGGAGCATGGCTGAAAAAAGCTGCATCTCCCATTTTCTTTTTGGTGAGATTTTAGGTAGCTGGAAAGCCAGCAGTAGAGGATCTAAGGGCTTGTGAAAGAACATAAAGCAACAGGGAATCTGTGATGTTGGCCGGTCCAAAGCTTGAGAGCTTTGTATACAAGCAGAAGGACTTTAAAATCAATTCAAGAAGATAAGGAAGCCAGTGCAGTGTAGCTACAACTGAAGTGATGTGTTCTCTCTTCTTTGTTTTTGTTAGCAGGCTAACAGCAGAATTCTGGATAAGTTGGAACCTCTCAGTGGACTTTTTAGAAAGACCAGTAAAAAGTGCACTCCGATAGTCTGGTCTATTTTCAAATAGCTAAAGGGGTAGTTCAACATTCTCGGAAATACACTCTGCCTTCTTGCCTTGAGTAAGATGAGAAGATCCACACTGCTCTCACTTCATAATCCGCCTACCAGCATCTCTTAAGATCACTAATCAAAGTGTTATTCCATGTTTGTTTAATCCATGAAGCCAGGAAGTGACTGCTCCAGGTCAAGAAGTAGTCCGGCACATAATAACAAATAACACATACTAACAAAACCTGCTGTTTTTGTACAGATTAAATAAACAAGATGTAATGTTTTTATTAATGACCTTTAGAGGTGCTGATAGGTGTATTCTGTTACCTTTGAACAGAGCCAACTCTAAGCTTACTGGCTGCCGGTTGTAGCATTATATTTAATGGACAGATATGAGAGTGGTATTGATCTTCTCATGAAACCCTTGGCAAGAAAGGAAATAAACACATTTCCCAAGACACCAAACTATTGCTTTAACAACTAGTTAGTAAAGAAAAGGTGAACATCTGCCAGCTAACAAGCCAGATATTTTCCTCAGGAGCTGGTGGAAACCAACGTAGAGCAAAAACCAGAGAGAGAATATTAGATTTACATGTATTAGCAAACAGAAACACCAGTACTAAATGAATGTCTGGATATGTGAATAGGCAACTATTCACTTGGCTTATATGGTTCTGTTTGTCAGGTTCTTGTCATGTCTTCTGCTATGTATATACATGTGTGTAAATAGTAGTAAATAGTGCTGTAAGTGTAAATAACATGTTGGATGTGAGCTGCTCACTTGAATATGAACTCAGATACACAATCTTCTCAGCATGTAGGCACACACACACACACACACAGACAAACGTGCGCCCAGTGATAATGTTGAGGTCAGACCTGCACACTTGTTTCACCCTCTCCTCCCAGAGTTGTTGTTCAGGTGGTCAGATAACTGTTAGCATTCCTCTCTGCAGTGCAGCGCTGTGCTGTGTAATTATCTTTTGCCAGGATAATCAGTGGTGCTAAAAGGTGATGGATGGTGAGGGAATGCATTGCAATAAACCAAGCAGCCAGTCCTCTGATAAGCTGAACCACTCAACTAGGCACTCTAAATTTGTGATATATCTGACTCATTTCAAATCAAAACACAGAGCAATTAGATGTCTTACTGAGGGTTATAATTGTAAAACATGTGCATGTGAAAAAGGTAAAATAAAATTACAATTTATTGGGACAGATAATGAAGATCTCACCAATTAACAAAGCCCTAATTGTTGCTGTTTTCAGAATATGAATATCATGTAAATGGAAGTGTTTCTGAGTAGGAAAGAAACATTTTTAGCAGCATTTGCTCAGGTCCTAAACACAAAATAATAGCCTCTAAAAATATTGCCAGTGCAAGGTACAGTTTCATCATTTTTTGCTGAATCTGATTGGAGTGAAAAATGGTATGCATTTGCATTTAAGGCATTTAGCTGACGCTCATATTCAGAGTGGCTTGCAGTGAGTGAGCAGGCAGGGGTTCGGAGTCGTGTTCAAGGACACTTTGGCAGAATACATGACTGTGTGGTGAATATGCTGTCTGTGGGAATGATGAAAACCTGCGACCTTTTACTTTGAGGACAGTTTCTGATTCTGAGTTTTAGAATGATGAACAATAGGGAAAATCTGTTTATCTTTCTTTATGCGTTTGCATGTCAAAACAGCCACTTATTATATTACTACTGCTCATTTGCGAGAGTTGTGCAAATACTAAAATCACACAGCCTCTGACAATGATTTAACAGTTGTTGTTTTTTGGTTTTTTGCTACATTGCTGTATCACACAGTTGTAGCTGATGCGTAGATTCAGCACTGACACTGTTAGCAGTGTTTAATTTTTTAAAGTTTGCCAGAAGGGAAATATCCAGTAATGATTCATTTAATCATCACATCCCAAATGTATTTCAATATCCGAGAGTGTAAACAAATTATTTATAACATATTTATACCGCATGTGTTTTATTTATTTTTGCAATTAGGAGTACATGCTTTAAAACAGGCAACTCTTACTTAACAATGAAACAAGTCTCCAGCATATGTAAAATTAAATCTTCTACACTGGTGAAAGTACAAAAGTATTAGCAACAAAAGTATCAGAAGTAAAAGTACTTGTTCTGCAGAAAAATGGCCCTTGTGGGTGTTTTAATATTTCAGATTATTAGATAATTGCTGCTTTTTGTGAAATATTAGATAATTTTACCTCTTGGGACCCCAGACTGTTCCAATGAATCCATGAGATGTTTAGAGAGGAAATTTGTCTTTAGTAGAACTACTAACAGCTCCTAGAAATCTGGAAAGTGGTAAGGGGCCTCTGTTTGTTTTGTCAAAAATATTGGGACCACTGGCGTTATCTTTAACAATGTATGTTGTAGCTCATTATCCACCACTGTTCTTACTGCACATTCTATAACTCATACATAACTGTTAAATGCACCTGTGCATGTTCATGTTAATTAAATGTAAATCATAAATGTGAAGGCTGTTAAACGCTGTCCAGCAGCCATGTGTTTATCTTTAAAGGTCACTGACGATAGTGTCAGTTGGCTATAGGAAGACGTTTTACCTAATCCTGTATATTCATGCCAGACAGATCTGAAGGTTGTGTGGCAGTGAATGCATCTGCTTGTATTTGATGGTGTGCTTTTGCTACATGATGGCAAATAAAAAGACAAGTCTCAGTGAAGAAATGAGACTAATGTTTGTGCATTTTGCTGCATCATATACTGCAACTCTACGTGGTTCAAGATTCTCTGCAGTGTGCTGCTCTGTACTATACACAACCACACTGCACAGTCTGTTTTGTCTGACAGTACTTTGTAGTGATTGCCATTTAGTTTGGACTTTTACTGTTTTATTCACATTAGGACAGAGACAGAGAGAGAACTCACATCCTTTCCGAGAGTGTTTTTCTGGTAGTTCTCTGCTAAAATACTTGATTCAGAGGCTACTTACTGTACCTGAAAACAAATAACATGGTAACAAATGCTCTAAATGTTACATCAAGTCACCATAGTTGGTTCATGTGTAGATGTACCAACTCTGGTGTGGTCCTCCTGTGAGACAGGGGGTCAGTAAAGCATTCCATGAGTCTGTTTCAAATGCACATATTTTCTAAGTAAGCAGTAACAGCACGAGGTGCCACATACACAAAGTGAAGTCAAACACGTGGATGGTTGCATCAAACTCCAGTGTAACTGCAGGAGAGAAAACCCAAAGTTGCTGAATATGGAAATACTTGCGCAAAGCACGAGGCACTTAAATATTAATTCAAGTACAGTACTTGAGTAAATGTACTTAGTTAAGCTCCACAGCTGCCTCTGCCATGTAGACCCATATGGTCCCCTAAGGTAATCATTTCTGCAACAGTTGCTAAAGTTAATTGTTAATATGCCTCCCTGCAGTACATGGGTACCCTCGATTAGTGGGCATTCCTTCACTGCCACCCCCCACCCCCCTTAAAAATTATTCAACCAGGCATCAACTTGAAATATAAAATGAGAATATAAATAGCCATAAATACATGACCTGTGAACTGCTGACATGCTTACAATGTGCAGAAACAGTATTTTAAGTTTAAAGTGTGCTTCCTGGTCTCACATTATTTCCCTGTCTGACTGAGGAAATGATGTTGATAGTGGTTTTAATTCAGTTTTTGACAATTTCTAATCCTGAAGTGGCACTTCTTCAGCACAGTCACTGTGACTCTGCACTGAGAGCGCTGTGAACAACAAGTCAACATGTCCTATAGAGCCGAGAGACTGGGGACCTCTGGCTGACATGAGGACAGTCAACAAGCTTGTTGGCCGAGAAGAGTTGGCCGCAGCTGAACTTTTCTCATTCGCTCACTAACTTGTCAACAACCAGCAAAATGTCTATGTGCTGAGGCCATTTTATTATGTGAATTTAGCTCTTTCTTGGCAAGAGGAAAGTGGATGAGAAGTTAATAACGGCTTTAAAAGCCACCCAGTTCCCAGTAACTTGGATTTAAACAAGAACCCAATCTGTAGCCCACAGAGCATGACTGGCAAAATGATTGAGACTTGGGAACATGGCAACATTGTTAAAACAGTTCTAGTATTACCCAAACTGTCTGCTGTAATTTGACGCAGTCTTCTTTCTATAGCTGCACACGGTTTTGGCAGCGTTTTGGAAGTGCTGACTTTCGACTCAGGCTAAGCTGTTTTTGTACAACCTGTCCGATCGTCTAACTACATGTGTTTCTTACCACACTGGATTTGTGATTCTGTTGTTGGAGATGATGGCCAAAACTGCAAAAACAACTCTTCAGTTGTAACAAACTGAATCTCCTGAGCCTGTGTAGTCAGTATCAATTCAGATCCTTGGCAAACATTAGTACAACTGTAACTTATAATTACTGCTGCCTGCTCTTTGTGTATAAAGCCATAGAATTATATGGATGTTGACCTACAGCAGAAAAATGGGCAATGAATGGCATTTATGTTTAAAAATGAAAGCCCTGACCTTCTAATAAATGAAACTTTACCATTTTTTCATGATCATGAATTGAATAACCAAGGCACTAGCTCTGGAAAATGCCTGACAGTGAAGATGGAGTAGTTGTGGTTTAGCAGCAAGATACTCATTGTCAGTGAGCTGAAATAAGAAATGTATAACACATGTGTAGATCATTTACTAGGAAAAAAAGGATGTACCTATGGTGAAATTTTGTGAATATCTCAAAACGATACTATTGCTATCTGTTGTTTGAGTAGATTTTCTTGCTGTTAGTTTTTGATTGACATGTGTAGTTTGGGAATAGGGCTGTTTCTGATCATTTGGGTAAGGCCCCAATTAAGGGTAGGGGAGGCAAGGTCATTTTCTTTACTCTACATAGCACTTGGAATCCCAGTATGTGCTTCCAACTTTGCAGCAGAAAGACCCTCTTCTGTTTCAAAAGGACAGTGTGCCTGAACGCAAAGCTAGGTCCATGTAGAAGTGGTTTTCCCAGTTTGATGTGGGAGAACTTGACTGGCCGGCCCAGCCTCAGTGAGGTCCGGCACTGATGTTGGACCTCACTAATGCCCTTGTGGCTGAATGGGAGCAAATCTGTGCAGCCAAGTTCCCAAATCTGGTGTGAAGCCTGAAACCAGAAGCTGTTACAGCAGCAGATTAATGCCTGTGGTTTTAGGATGAGATGTTCAACAGTCACATATGGGGGTAATTTGGTGTCTTCATACTTTTGGCCACATAGTGTTACTCAGCAAGCCAATGTAACACAACAAAGGGCAAAAAATAAAGCAGCTAAAATCTTCACAGCTGCAGTTCACCACATATGAAATGGAGCCTCTTGCACCACCCAAAATCCATCAGGACACAGAAACCACTCAACCAAGGTGCTTCCAGTGTGTAGCACACATCCAGAAAGCAAAGAAAGCCCCACAGAAAACTGCCTAGTCATATGCGCTGAACCAGAACATAATACATTCATTTTCATCATCTTCAGATGGTAATCTGATCATAATAAGCATCTCAAAATGTAACTGGGAGAAAGGTTGCATCCATTGTTGGGCTAGACAATGAAGCTCTTTGTTTTTGATTCATTCTACATAATTAGTGATTTATTCGTAGTCATGGCAAATCAGCAGAGTGCAAAAACTAAAACAGTTCAAAACTTTGTAGCCGCAGTTCACTGCATATGTAATGGAGCCTCTTGCACCAGGAGAAGTCCATCAGGACACAAAAACCATTGAAGCAAGGTTGTCTCAATGGTGTGGAAAGCAAAGAAAGACTCACAGAGACAGTGTCTAGTTATATGTACAGAGCCAGTGTTCACAAAATCATTCTGAGTGTCCTTTTCAGATGGTTAATCTGGTAATATCACAACTTTGGAGAACACAAGGGTTCATAAAAAATGTCTGCTGCACTAAGCTTGGCTCTGTTTCTGATGAAACTGCCTGTCTTTGTTGTGCTATGCCATGTGTTCAGCATCCCATTCTGTTCTGCGTGCGAAGGCCTACAGCAAATTTGTGTTTATGGGTGTTGTGGGGTGGTTGATTGAGCCAAAAAAAAAAAAAAAAAACAGAGAGAGAGGCAGACATTAAAGAGGGAGAAAAAGACAGAGCAAGACAGAAAGAGGGAGAAGAGAGACAGAGGAGGGCAGTTACCTCAGATGCAGTTTGCCCACATCTCATTAGTGCCTGCTTTCAGCCCAGCTGATGTTCACCACCTACTGAATTATACATCCGCCACTAATTTGGGAAGGATTTAATATTGTATCTGCTTTATCTCTATCAAAAAAAAAAAAAAAAAAAAAAAAAACTGCAGGCATTTCATAATTTATTTGTTAGGGCCCTCTAGTTATACCTTCTAAGCTTTAGAGGCAGGGGAAGGAATCTTAAATTAGCCTAATTTTGAGTGTTATGACCCACATGTATTCTCATGCATCTTGAGTGTCTTATCAAAACTGCACTTTAAAAATAAAAGAACAAAAACACTTTCAGACACAATAAAGTCTACAAGATAAAATCTAAGAAAAGTTCCAAAACACAATATAGCAGTTTCATCTTCTTTATTGTTAATACGGTGAAATTAAAAGAACTTAGTGAGAGAGTTACTGTGAGGTAACTGACTGAGTGTATGCTACATAAACCGCACTCTCCTGCTTGTATGAGGCGTGATTGATGCCTGTGTGCACTGGATCCCCAATAAGTCATGCATATTTAATACAGTAAATGATCTTTCACCCACAGTTTCACCTGATAGATTGCACATGTACAGTATGAAATATTACATGGTTGTATTTTTAGTTATGTTAACTGAGCTTACACACCACACAGACAGGGGCCACACAGGCTGATTATGTTACACTGATAAAAATAATGCCAGCCATCCATCAGAGGCTCGTAGGAGAAGTCTGTCGCTCCGAGGCTGGAAGGGGCAGAGGTGGAGAAAGAGCGGTGATTTTATCTTTATGGGCGAATCGCAGTAAAGCAATCACATGAGCATGTATTCAAACTCCCGACAAGTTCACTCTCAGAAGAGGTAAATTACAGCAAAGAGCTCAGACAGGTCCATCATGCTTCAATGAAGTTATGAGGACTCGAGTCGGATCCGTTCCAGTCAGCACCTGGCAGGAAGACAGGTTACCAAAACACTGTCCAGCTGATAAGCTGCTTTTGTTTAGAAGCCCTATTTGCTTGTAATAGAGCATTGTGAACAGAACGGGCCAAATTAAAGGAAAAAAAAGCACAACATAAATGATTATTATGAAGTTCAGAGGGGATTGAGGGATAATTTATGTGAAATATCATGTGTCTGATATAGACACATGTATCATCATGTTATCATGTTAGTCAGCCTCCAGGTTTCTTTGAATAATTAATAACACAAGCAAGAAGCAAGGGAAATTAATTATCCTTTGTTTATGCTACAGTTCACCATTCTTTTCAGTTGCCCCATGACTCAGCCTTTGTTATGTTTATATCACAAAGGTCAAGCTCCAGTCGATCTCCTTTTCATTTAAATGTTTGAATTGAACTATCAGAGCTTTCAAAATGTCTCCTCATGGATTTTTTCTCAGTATCCCTTTTGTTTAATAAAAAGTTAATTTGCACAAAGTTACAATTTAGTTCAAGTGATAGCTCAGTTGATGGGTTGTTGGTGTTTTGCTAGCCTTCCACAAATTTTAGGAAAAAAAGGGCAGTGTAAATCAGATATTCTTCTACTGCAGATTCATTTCAGATGCCTGCAGTATGAAGACACTTTGTAAGAAAAAAAGAAAGAAAGCGTAGAATGAATTGCTACTACCCTCTGCAATTTGCAGGCATCCCTCAACAAAAAAAAACATGAAAGTGCTAACTCTATTCAACAGATAATTGAGAGTAGAGATTCAAGGCAGCATTTCTATCTCTGTGCTTCTGATAGAATATTATACGGTTGCATCCTTGTTTTAGTACAATTGCCGGTGAAACCTCTCGTCTCTCCTTAAACTTCTCATTTCTACTTTGAAAAGACGGAGAAACAGAGAATCTGAAGATTGAAAAATAATGTAGAACTGGATAGTTTTTTTAGGGATCAAGCAAAAAGTGATATCCCCAACAAAACAAACCCACACACAAAAAAAAAAACCCCTCACCAATTCTTGTGTGAGATTACTGGTTCTGGTGCTAAACACACGCGCAAGGAAATGACACGCTGGGAATCAGCAGAGTTAATCTCAGGCAGGATCACCTGGGGAATAACAGTCCCTTAGCTCATCAGAGTCCAAGGCAAAGTTGAGGAAGACACCTCTAGCAAACACCACTATAACACATCCAATATCCCTGACATGTTTAGCTGTCTGCCCATGTGTCCCCTGCCAGAGGAGAAAAACCTGGAGATTAGATCATATTAGATAACGGGCCAGATGACCCGCTAGGTGGGATTTTGGGGCGTGTTTTGGACCATTTTTCCATCATGGGCCGCAATTCTTTTGGAAGGCTAAAAGTGACATGGCAACATATCTTGTCATAGCTCATCCCTACACCAGATAGATGACAAAATGTTTTCCAATGTAACACGGCAGCATAGGCACACAATACAGTTGCTACAAAAAAAAAAAAAAAAAAAAGAAGCACTCGCTGACAGTAGATTCCCAGGCCACTCCGCAGGTTCATTTTCATTCTTGATAACTTTGAAAAACAGCTGAGCCCATCATATTCCCTAAGACTATATGCACCGCCAAAAAACATCCCGTACAGCCAGCCAGCAGCAGACCCACCAGGCCTACCGCTATTTTGAAAACAAATGCAACTGCTTAAGTAGGTCTTTTTGATGAACTTCTTCAAAACCTCATTCAGATTTGATTTCTGAATACAAACGAGGATAATTACATAAACATCATCTAACCACCCACAGCATATAATTAACAGTACCTAACAAGTTCTGACAGAGCAGAAGTAGCAGGCAAGTAGTTTTTGTGTGTGTGTGTGTGTGTGTGTGTGTGTGTGTGTGTTGTTCGGTCTCAGATATCTGTGTGGTACCAGTCAGTGCACAGCAGCAGGAGTGTTACAGGAAGCACGTGGCAGGAATGTACTGAATACTTTGGAAAGTAAAGGTGGGAATGTCAGTGTTTTGGCATTCCAATAAAGTGATCAGCTCCCATCCCTCCTCCACGTGGTTCAGGTCTTTTGCAACTCCTCTTCAGAAATAATAAAAGGAGCGATGCTGTGTTTGTGAATTCCTACCGTGGAGAGACTCAAGGAGGAACACTGAATTATGGGCACCCTGGTGCAGAATGAAAGAAATATTTTTGAAACTTCCTGCAGAGCAGCTGGGCTCTCCAGGCCCACTGAACAGAATTTGATTTATGTTTAATTTCACTATTTTTCTTTTCCTTGCACCTGACTCCTGGACAATGACAAGGGCCTTGTACAGTCTGCTGCAGCTGGAGGAGAAGGACTGTTTGAATATTGGCTAATAATAACTCATCTGTTGTTCAGTTGCAAACCATTATCTAGATTTTCTATAATCTATTGTGTATTGAAAATCCGTCTTGGGTGTGTTTGGGGCCATTGTGCTCGTTCTCAACAATCTGTGCACACGTGTAGTTTAATTACAAGTATGAAACAATGATTCTTTCTAATGAAACTGTTTGTCAAGATTTTCGACTGTATAACCCACATGCACATGGGCTCCATATGGAGAAGTTTCCACCAACGCCTCTCTGTGGTCCACCACTCAGTTCTGTGGACTGCAGAAAGACTTTCATCATCTCAGCTATAATTGCCAGGCTTGTTTTAACTGCGTCTGCACGCAGCCACGGCAATGCTATTTGACATCTGTTGTGGAAGCCATTGGTGTTGCATTACTTACGGTGGTGGCAATAGATTTTTTTTAAGTAGTACAGTAATCCAGCTTTAGCCATTCTTTTTCTTTTTTTCCATCTCAATTTTCTCCCCCTACCTCCTCCCTCCCTCCCCTCTCCACCTCTCTTTTCCTCACTCACTTCTCCCGCCTACAGTATATTCTGATAAAACAGTGAAATTAGAGGTCATTTTGGTGAGCTCCAAAAATAGAAGGCAATCCAAGTTTGCCAGCCACGAGGTCTCTGTGGAGTCTGGTAAAATCAGAAATGTTAGAATGTAATACTAAAACAATGTTAAGAGGGGACCCATGGCTCCCTGCCAGGAACACACAACACAGTGTGTACCTCAGAGAGACACACCCCTTTGGATAACATTGTTTCATTAGATCCACATGGCTGCACAAACATGAAGTGTTTTGTTCCGAAAACCTGAGTTTAACCTGGATTTAATAATTCAGTTTTGACAACAGTGACAGAAAAACTAGAGGAATCTATCTGTCTGTCTCTGTCGTTTTATTCTTCTCCATTGCTCTTTCTATCTATACTGTCATTGAAAAGATCATCATTTTTATCTTGTTTTTATCTATCTATCATTTCATTTATTCTGTTGTATTATTTTTCTATCGTTCTATCTCTCTATCACTTGTCACTCTATTTATCTATTATTAGTTCATTTCATCTATCTATCTATCTATCTATCTATCTATCTATCTATCTATCTATCTATCTATCTACCTATCTATCTGTGTGACAAAGCTTGTGACGGGCAGAGGACAGGGGTGAAGGGGGCAGCAGTAATTTCCTCCTCCTCCTCCTCAGTCAGACGGTGGACAGAGGCTGTGATGGGGGTGTAATGGAAGCCGAGTGTCACAACAACATTGGCAGGACAGGAATGGAAGGAGATGGGAGTGGAGCACGACAGAGGCCGAGGCCAAAAGGGCTGCGCTGTGAGAATGAAGGAGAGTCTTTATGAGCTGTTTTGGGATGAAGACAGAAATAAATTGGGTGTTTTTCCACTGTACTTGCCTCACGTCGGGGATCGTATAATGTGGGTTTCCAGTGGAATATCACTGGCCAGGATTATCAGGAAGTCACTGTTTGTTTTTCATGCTACAGTTGGTTACAAAACCTCTATTAGTGAGTGATCAGCCATGAAAACAATAAACGCAACAAGTGCCAATTTAGTCTGGGATTAGAATTGTTAAAAATGCATCCATTTCCTTTTTGAACTGGATAATTTTCTCATAGTATTTCAGAACTACAGTATGTGAGGGGGAAGAGTGGTAGCCTACAAGCTTCTGTAGTTATTTTTATCTTAGGTGCTGAGTGCTCATTGCTGTGATGTTTCTGCACTGCACTTTGCACAGATCACCTGTCAGTCACACAATGCTGCTGGTGCCATGACTCCTTTTCCTTGGATTTTTTTTTAAGCTGTTAAATTTGGAGTTTTGTAAGTGGCACTCTTGTGTGTGTTAGTCCAGGTATGGCCATGCTATTTAACCAGTTTCAGTACATTTAAAAATAACTGTTGTTGCTGCTTGTGAAAACTAAAATGAATAACAACTATGGAATCTCATATTTCTGTGTTATCCGTGAACACATCAGCCACTACCAATTGGTTAGAGCAAGAGAACTCCTCCCAGTGAAAGTAAAAACAAAATAGTAATTAACTCTAATTACCAGCCTGTGTGATTCCTTCAAATTCTTCTCGTAGTTTATGTTTTTACAGTAAAATGTGACAATTCTGCTGAAAATAGGTGCAATTTATGTGTTGATTTCAGACCTCAAAGCAACATTATTTAACTATTTTACCCCAAAATAATGTGGTACACTGACTTGTAATAGGAAGAATGGTTCCTCTGTCATTCTCACTCTGCACCCTGAACACCTGCTCTTGCTCTGTGTAACTTTGGTGCACGAGTATGATCACCCATAAACTGAGTTATAAACAGAAGCTCCAGTCAAATCACTGATAGCCTTTGTTTTCTTTACATGAAAACTGCTTAACCTCTCGGACTCAGCTGAGAATGATGCAGCTGCACGAATTGTTTTAACAGAAAATCAACATATTTCTTTTCCCTGTGTTGACTGAACACAAAAGTTAAATAGAGGGATACTTCAGTCACTTCTGATAGGTTAACTTTCAAATCCTTCACATGTTGGCTTTTAAAAAGGCAGTGTTACTCGTTGGTGTAAGACAAACTGTGACATCCAGTTTCCAGTGCCAAAGTTGAATGTCTTGCCCTTACTTTTTGCCATGCTGCCTAAAGGTCACTACCTTCTGCACTGGCACTGTGTTGGCATTGGATATAAATGTCCTGCAGAATCACCCACTATGAACTTAATACCTTGGAAGACTTGGCTGTTTACATCAGCAGGCTGTCATGAATAGAAAAATACTTCACATATTTATTTGTATAAAAATATTCAGCACTATGTACAGTTAGAGTAAACCATAATTCTCTACGGAAGCAGAAGACTGACAGGAGACAAAAGAGGTGGAGTGGTTTGATTGTTCTGTTCGAGCAACTTGAGAATGTGCCAATAGATGACAAGATGTTGCCTTTTTCAACCCAGTTCCTAATGACAGACTGTGAGGGACATAGAATAACTGTAAAGAGCCGTGAATCAGCCTGAGAAATGACAGAGGAGAGAGAAAGACAGGACTGGAGAGAAGCTAAGAGGCTTGTTGAGAAGAGGGAGCTGAAGACAACCTTCTCGAGGTATTGACACTGGCACTCTGAAGCAGAGGAGGATGGAGTGATACAAACTTGGTGTGCAGTGGCAGAGGAACAGGAAATATAAGGGCAAAGAGAACAGGGAGACAAATTAGAAAAGGTTATTGTGAGATTCTGTGTAATCAAATTTGGTCTCAATGAAAATAAATGGATAATAGGTTTAGAAATGGATAGAGCAAGGCACCCCTGCTTTCAAAAAAGCCTTTACAATGCTGCAAGGACAGGCCAGGCCAGTCAGTTCCTGTGGTATTCATGCAAATGAAAACTGCAGCAGCTTATTAAATTTCAAGGCCTTGTTTTGCCCTACATTCTCAAATGTCACAGTCAATCTAAAGCCTGAGAGAAACCTCAAACTTGTATTAGAATAAATTTGAACTCTCAGGTAGTCTTTGGTGAAATATGTTTCTATATGGAGCAAGAGAGTCTCCAGTAAACACAGTGTGGATATGCAGACACCACTGTGGGTTTATCATCATCTATAAATCAATATTTCCTGTCGCCTTGACCAAAAAGACATTTTCATTGTGTAGCAGTTACACATTCAGTGGAAATAACACTATATGAATACAGTGTTGACAGGCAGCATGTGAAGTGGTATAGATCCACTTAACTGCTGTGTTTTAGGCTGGATAATGTGAAGCAGGTGACATAGCGCCACTTCCCCTCCACCTGTCAGCAATTCATTGCCAAACCATACCAGTGGTTTCTTGTCATTTCCTCCATTATCTTGTCTGCCAGTGGAGTCTCCGCATTGTTAAAATATATTCTAATCTTCCAGCAATGTGGCTCATTTACTGTCAAGGTGAACATTCCCAGGCGAGGATGACAGTGGTGCTGTCGACGCTCAGTGTTGACCCTGCTCCAATTTTCCTCCTCCTCACATTTCTACACAACTGCACTCAACCAGAGAGAGAAGGAGAGAGGAGGAGAAGAAGAAGAAGAGAGTCATCCTCCAAATGGAAATGGCCACTTTGAAAGAGGCCCTAGAAAATGGGCCGCCCCCCAGTGTAGTTTCACTGGAGACGGGGGCATCAAAAGAGCTGTGCACTGCTACAGCAAAGGATACTAATGATCCCATGACGCTTGGAAAGGGGTGCTGGAGCGTTAACCTCGCTCTAGACGACCCATCCTATGTAGGTCAAAATGAATAGGTTCTGCCTCAACACCCCTCTACCTGAAAATGACAGATTCTGTCCTCCTTTTTCCCTGCTTTATCACAAAATGACAAAGGAGACTCCTTTATGACACATCTCTGGGTTTTACCACAGTTGATGGCACTTTCCAAAAGCTTTTTCATCGTAACAGTCTTATTTTTCCCTGCAAATAAGTAAAGATGTCTTCAAATCAGTAAAGGCAATTGTGCTTGTTTTAGTACAATTTAGCTTGTTTGAAGGATTTTCTGGAACCGTGGCAACATTACAGTGAGGAGAAACTCTCATCCTTTCAAGTAAATTGTTCACTTACAGAGTTTTTTAGGATTTAAAGTCACAATTAGTCATCAGCAATGCTTCTAACCAGCCCCGTCTCTTGAAAATTATGGTTGTGTACAACTTTTTTGCATCTTAAAATATGTTTTGTAGGAAACGCAATGCTATGTATACTTTCCTGATTATTTTGCAGATATTTTTGAAATTATTTGAAACTATCAGTGTAAAAGTATTGACTAGTGCAGCTTTAGATATTCAGCAAGTCAATGCCTGAAGCACAGGAAGCACCGTGTGTTTGCTATCACTATGAAGCCAACGTTAGCATTAACAGCTGTTTACATACTTCGTTCGTTCACTCGCCAACCAACATGCAATGCAGGACATGAACCCTTAAATTTTGGTCCTTAAATTTTGTATGTACAATTATCACATTATATTTTACAAAACAAATTAGTTGTATGTGAACAGAATGTTTAGAAGTCTTGGGTTTTGTAGATGCAGGTGTAAAACAGCCCTACAATATCAATTATGATCATTTATCAAATAAAAATAAATTCTATTTTTCCATCATCATCATATCATAAAACACACCTGTGCTTCCCAGAGCTAAAAAAAAATACAGACTGAGCCTTTAATATGAGATAAAATGACTTGCTGAGATGAATCAAAAATGTTCTGTTCATTAGCGATACACTTTAAAAGCTGTGTATGCTGTGATAATTTGATGTGAATAACATCACATTTTGGAAGCACGAGTGTAATATTGATTCAGTCACACATGTTCCCCTGCAACAGCAGAATAAAAGACATTTGTGAGAATTAATGAACTGATTGGATTATGATGCAGAGTAAATTCCCTCATTCAGTTCCCTTATGAGGTAATAATGACACAATTTATTCATACAGACATGTTGCCAGATTAATTTTCCACCAATTTTGAACAATTATCATTATTTGGTGGGGGGGGTTATTCAAGATAAATGAGGTGAAGAAAAGTTTTGTTGGCCTCAGTGCTGATGAATACACAGACAGAGTCTCCTTATTAAGCACCTCTTCTAATTCAAAACGCACTCTCATTCATCATTCATAAACATTTGTTTTGTGTATTGTGTGCATTTTCATGCCCAGGGCTTGTTTTCACACAGGAAAATATGTCCATTGTAAGATTGGAGAGTCGGTTCCCTCCCCTAGGACTCTTTAAGGGTGTTTAAAATGCATTCAAAAGATACGTGCCGGTGCTAATGCCCCTGGATGTGCTACGCAGTCAGAAAGCATCAGACTCCCCATCTCTCTTTATGCTGTATATCCATTTACATAACACACACAGAGTCACATGCACGATGCTATACGACAACCACACAATCTAATTTGTCAGAGAAGCGTTCCATCCGTGCTGATATTTCCCATTAAGCATGGCTTCTGCAGCTTTATTGGTTGCCATGCCAACTCTTGTGTTAACCACAAAGCTAATTAGCAGTGCGTCTTGTTTTCCCTTGCTGTTATGCTCATGTTTTTATGCATCAGTACAACTGCCAGTCAAAAGTTTTTGAGCACCCTATATTTTATCACTTTTGGGAAAATCTCAGGCACTGTGCAGCTGTAAATACCATAAATTAGAATATATACGTGAGAAATAATTATATAAGAAGTATGAAACGTTTTATTGGAAGCGTGGTAGTTTTAAATGGAAGCTGCCTAATGAACTCAAAATGTCAGACTGGGATTTATCAGTCCACAATGCATTTTTCCGCCCTGCAGCAGTCCAGTGTTTACGTTCCTCAGCCTGAGCAAGCCTCTTAACCCTGTTGTGATGACTTAATAAAGGTTTCCGAGCCGCTACACGACCCATCAGCCCTACTTCTTAAGTCTTCTCTGCACAGTTGAATTTCTCATGTTGACTCTCATTCAGCTGTGCCTTGATGTCGGCTGCAGCCAGCCTTGTGTTACACCAGCTAGAGCAACTTATGAACTTGTTGTTTGATTTTGTTGTCGATCTTGGTCTCTGCCAGGCTTTTTTTTTTTTATCACAGTCCTTCTCAGTTTCTCGACGCCTTTTGATAGCGAAAGCCACAGCGTTCAAAGATACATTAAGACTTTTTAGCTATTTCTCTTCAAGACAGTCTTTCACTCCTCTGAGTAATAACAGCTTGCCTTTCCTGTCGTGAGCTGTCATACTGCTCCCATGATGACTTCTGAGTGCCTCAGAGTTTTCAACCAGCAACGTCAATCGTTGTATTTAAGAACCTAATAATTGGCAGCCTCTCAGATCCTAATGGATCTCTAAAAGTCCCATTTCTCAATTCACTTTTACTCACTCCTCCTTTATATTTTCTAATTTTAGAGTGTTTACATGAGGCACACTTCTTGAGATTTAAGCCAAAGTGGCAAAATATGCAGTGAAAAAAAGGGGAATTTTTAGAGTGACTGCACATATTGTATACAATGCTTTGTGGACATGGAAATGATATAAATGAAATGATAAGGACAACAACAGTAAGTACTGAGTATCTTGTGTACACAAATATTTTTGTACAGAGGTACACTGTATCTTGTGCATCTTTTCCTCTGCTGTGTACAGCCCAGTAGCTATATCTGTGATTGCATCTCTATGCTGTATACAGGCATTTCTATACACAGAGTGCACTGCGTCCAAAGCAGTCCTGTGATGCAGCAGACTACAGACTCAAAAGATGCCTGCACTCCAACTCCTCTTTCTCCTGCAGCTGCAAGATGTTTTCTATCAGTGCAGATTATTCCCAGGCAGGCCTATAGCTTTCATGTAAATGTCAGTGGCAAAGGCGTGTCAGGGAGATAAAAGCCCAGATAGTAGACCGGCGTCAAGGCACATTCAACAATGCAGTGGTAGAGGTAGAGAGCAAGGGATTGTATATGTGTCAGTGCAAGGTATTGACGGATGCTGCACACTGAGTGCAGTAGTCTCTTGTGTAGGATTGCAATGCCTTTTTCCACCCCCGATCCAAAGTTTATCTCCTCTAGTTTCAGCTGTCTTTAGTTTGAGATGAACTATTGAATGTTGATAAGAGTCCTGCAGTGACACCCGCATCCATACCATTTCCTTCAGCATCTTTTATTTAGTAGAGGAAAAAATTCATGAAGCAAATGAATTTCCAGGCGCTCTTCCTTCCAGTGCTACAGTATGGCTCATGGAGGAATATTCGCTGTATCTAGGCCACTGCCTTACGCCATCAAAATAAATAAAGAAAATAGGGATTAAACAAACTTGCTTTGTGAAGTGAAAATGTCAGTGTTTTCCTCTCCAACACTCCCCTCCCACTCAATCAAATTAAAGCCACGTGTCGCCTCAGCATCATCAGCATCAGCATAGGAGGTCACTGAGCCCCCCGCCCCCCAAGTCTTCCTGTCTCACTTGACCCAGACAATCCTTTAACCAATGATGCACATGATGCGGTCCTCAGCAGGGGCCGCCACCCTGGCTAGATTCCCTTTCACTCTGAACTCTAAGATGAGGTCGCAACCCCGCTCTCTAAGGGGGCCATGGCCACAGATGGGGCCTGGCCGCCCGCGCTCGCCGCTGTGTTTGATCTCAGAGCTGAGTCGCAGTCCCGGTGAGGCAGGGCTGCCTCTGAATCAGCCTCTTTAAAAAACGGGTCTGTGTTTATGTTAACTCACAATGATTGGTTTCACTGAGCGCCAAGGATAATTACCAAGGGTTTTCCTTTATTGAATGGTAATTACAAAAGACAAATAGACTCCAAGCAACTGACTTCCTGAGTAAAACAGCTCTCTCCCAGTGCAGCTGTGGGTGGTGATGCCGCCAAGAGCTGGTGTGTTTATTGGTGTTGCTAACCACTCAAAACGCTGAAATAAATAGCCAAAAGGTGGCTGATTAAAAAATGAATGAATGAGGGAATAATTATACAGTTTACAGAGTTACTTGATCAGCTTTCTTTATTTTTACTGAACACAAATTGCTCACAGTGTAAGTGAGGGTAATAAATCAAAAACCTTCAGTGGCGAGTGTACTCGTCTACTGCTGAACTCTGCTATCTGACAGTATTACAGGTGGATCTACTCTTGCACAGTTGATTTCAAACTTTTTTTTCCTGACCTTCATATTAATATTATAATGACCTTTGACAATCTGCCATTTCCAAGGCCAGCCCCATCGCAAGGTATACGGCCAGATATGGAGATAGCACATCATCACCGTAATTGACTTCTGTCCAGGTCTTGACTGAAGGTCATGCAAGCAGCCAGACAGATAAGTAATTAAAATCTCCTCTGCTCTTTAAGACACTCATTGAAGTCCACCCTTCATTTGGAACATCATTAGTCATGCTACAACTGACTCGAGCTTTATATCATGGAACTTCTTGGCACACATTTGCATTCACACACAATGTATAATCATTAGCAATATCCTAAGTAATTGAAGGTGGCACTTGGGAAATGGTTACCTGACACTGACAAGTGGAGGACGGAGGGCGCTGTCAGTGAGGTGCCAGGCTTGTTACCTTCTTTGCTTCATTGGTCATAATCTGTCAAAGTGCCATGAATGGAAGGTGAAAAAGTCCACCTCAACTTGGACTCAAATCTAGCTTCTCCACTTTGAAAGGGATTAGCACAAATTCAAAATGCCCCCTCTTCAGTCAAACAATACACTGTGTAATAGTCTGTGCTAATTTGGCTCAGTGTCGAGCAAGTGTTTACCGAAGGTAAGACCACACTCATCAAAGTTAGTTTCATACTTTGATCATTTTTTAAATGATCATTTTTTAAAGCTTCTTCAGAGCCATTTTACACTGAGAGAGGACAAACAACTCCAATCAACACTTAAAAGAAAAGTAATGGAAAAGTCAACAGTTATTACCACTGGATCATGTGAGCTAAAATAACACTGAGAGGAGAAAACAGGAGAAAAGTTCACAAAGCAGTGGCACTAAATATTAAATGATTGCATAAAAACTGGTCCAAAGTCTTTAAAAACTAAATGTTTGTATCTTAAATATGTGATGTTTTTATATATTTCTTATATAATAATGTCCACGTTAGTACAGATTTCATACTTGCGTTCTATATCATACACATGTCGTCTACAAAACAGATGTGGAACTTATTGTAATATGCTCATGTTCATTCATGTATGCCCATATACAAAGCATATAAATTGTACATTATACAGAACACAGCTGATTTTTCAATACAGAGGAGTATCAAATGGATGAAAATAATACAAGATAAATCCATAATCACACAACTAATTCTGAGAAAATTCATTTATAGAAGGTTTAGAAATGATACAGATGCAGTTATTCTGCTTTCTTTGAGCATATTGTTCTGCCAATCCAGCAGCTCTTATTGTGACTAATTGTTAGGCTTTTCTATTATCTTGTCCAGCCCCTGAATGTGAATGTTGAGGCATTTGTAAACACAAACAATATGCACACACAGGCATGCACAAAATTGGGCTGAAATACCCAAGAACATCCACCAACACACACAAGAGGAACACAGTGAGAAGCACTCACATAACCAGCAGCTGTGTCCCTGTGTTCGCGTTCACATTGTTAGCTGCTGACATGGTTCTGCAGCAGTACGGCCAAGACAAACTTCTACCTTTATTATACTTGGCAAATAAAGTGATTGTGGTTCTGATTTTGAAACAACACACCCATAACTGGGAAAGAGACAGCGAAACACACCCGCACATACGGGCAATCACACAGACAGCTCTGGTCTGGCAGGCTGTGGTGAGTGAAGGGAGAATGGACACATCACAGCAGCCCGCGGTGCTGATGGAGCCTGGCCCATCCGTGGCCTTGCCAATCTGTCATCCACTGCAGGGCACACACACACACATTGGCGCACATGTCCACACACAGCCTTCTAGCCAGCCCATGAATCAGTCATCTCCTGCTCTTCCGCGACCTCCACTCACCGCCGTCCGTTGCCTGACTGACAAAAGCAGCAGGTCTGCCTGCCACAGCTCTGCTCCCCTCCTCTCTGCAGGAGCCTGTTTGGAATGACCACTCTTTGATTCCTGTGTGACCCAGAGGTGCGATTCAGGCTTCGGGTCCGCTTCCCTGCCCGGCAGTGTCGCCGCCAGGTCTAACCAGTCGGCGTGCAGACTTTTTTAGGCACATTCTCGGCTTGGTTTACTTGGGCAGGTGAGGACAATGCCATTTAAACTGAGGTGGTGTGAAATAACTGTGCCTGAAAATGCAGGTCACCACCTTCTTCTTTCAAGAGAACTGCAAGGCAGAATAAATGATATCCAGACCACGTAAACAATCTCAAAACAGAAGACTTGATGAGTATAAAAAGGCAGATATTGGCATCTGATGGCCAGCAGCTCGTTATACCCAGAAAGCCAAGCAAAGAAAGATTAACTGAGGGCAAAACTAATACTCAGCTACTTCTCTATGTGTTTCCAACTGGTGTTAACAGCAGAGTAGATAAGTCACAGCAGAGATTCCAATAATGATTAGCGACAGGAAGTCAAATCAGAGTTTTTTGCCTGACCACCCACCTCTACCCTCCACAGCACCCGCCAAATCTCTAACCTGGCAGGATGACAAGTTACCAAAACTTTGTCCAATTAACAAGCTACATGTGAGTCCATGTGACTTTTGTTTACAAGCCCTGGTTGGCTTATAATTGGGCAGTGCCGAATTAAATGAGCCAAATGCAGAAATGCACCAAAGTTAACTTTGACTGTGGTTGACAGAGAGAGAAAACAAACTGCTGGGCTCCAGTACTTACAGTATCGATGGTTTGTCAGATTAAATACATCACATTATACTGCACTGTACCTTTGCAGCCTTTCACGAAACTCCAATTCAGATAAGATTAGGAGATTTAAAATACCTATTTCCTCCACATGCATCAAAATTGACTGTTATGATTGAGCAAATGTTTGTGCAAAGATGGTTAGCAGTAAATGCAACCACCTTCCTCCTCTATTTAAAGCTGAAATGATAGGATCAAAGTTGAAATGAGCACTTATGCAAGTGTAACAGTTGCTACACGTTCTGTATTATATTGTCTGACAGACTTGTTTTGCCAGCAAATCAGAAACAGAGGTACGCAGCATCCAAAGCCCATCTGATATGAATAAAACATTTCCAAAGACAATCAAACTCTCTTTGACATATACAGTCAAATCACACGCCTGGTTCTCTGATGGCTGTCGGCTAGAAACGCCAGCCCTGTCTTTGTTGAGAGTGTCAGGGAGGAAGTGAGGGAGAGGGAGCAGGGAGAGAAGCTCCAAGTCCATTATCTGTTCCCTCTCACTTAAACAACGTGGCTTCCCCCTCATCCTCCCCACCATCACCTATGGACTTTCTCCCATGGTTCAGCAGCAGGGAAGTCTGATAATTGGTTGGACTGCTGCACAGTCAGAGAAACACTGTTCTTTTCTTACCTCATTAGAGACACCCATACAGCTGCATTGAAATTTCAATAAGCTTTTTGATTCAAGCCACTTTGACATTTGCAGATATTCTATTGACTGAATACATTCTATTTTACACCCAGGGACATGGACTGTATTTATATTCGATTTGCCTTGTTCGTATGACAATGAGCCACAGCGTTCATCTGAAAGGAAAGATCAGGCATGTTGATAATGTTTTGTTCATGTAACACCACACGTCTGCATGAAAGTAATTGCTATAGAGTTTGATGTGAGCATTATGTATGTTAGATACATTGAGTGTTTTTTTTTCCTCCAGGCGATTTAATTGTGTTGTATTGAACTAAACTCTTTTATCTGCCTACGCCTTTTTTTCCAACCACTCTTGATCGAAATGACATTAAATGGGTCCGCAAGGCATTGTACCATCCACACTTTCTTTACTAGCTGTTTGTACATTAATACAGAAAGTCACAAGGCTTTTTGCTCAGAGACTGACAATATGGCAGCGAAATGTTATGTTTGTTGTGAGGCTGAAAGGATTTGCATCCTACTGTTTTGAGGAAAGCAAAGGTGCATTGTCAGCACACCATAATCACAACAGGATATTATGAGTTAAGAGTGTCAAAAAATAAGCAGTTTTCAGCAAAAATAGATTATTACTTAAGTAAACGTAACAATACTACACTAAAAATTGCTCCAGTTCAACGAACAGTCCAAAATTGTCTGGCCTGAGGAACTGGAAGTGCTGTCGCTGTAACAAACACACCACACTCAAAGTTTCCTGGTTGGATATCAGAGATGAACGCTGGTTTTTAACTGATCTACAGTTCAGCTTTACTCTGGAACTTGCTGGGCCTGATTCCAGCAGTTTAAGCTGCTGACTATCACTATTAGCAGGAAATCATACCTGCTCGCACAGAGCAAGAACAGGTGTTCAGGGTGCAGAGTGGGAATGTCAGAGGCTCCAGTCTCCCTATTACAAGTCAGCATGCCACTGAAATGATTCTCAAGCTGTTATATTTAAAGAACAATAGTCGCATACTGTTGCTTTGTGGGGTTGTTTGCCAGTGTTTCGCATCACTGTCAATCAAATTTGGTCAAACCACAAACCCACAGTCCCAAAGAAGCAGATTAATTTCTGGGTGCTGAATTTTGAATAAAAAGTAACTCTGGTGTTGATGTTTTTATGCTAAGTTATGCTAAGTGAACTTGAGTTTAATATTGTAGAGAAATATTTTACTACAAGATTTGAAACCAAGAGAAATGGCCCCTGACCATTTTATAGCTATAGCTGATAGAAATTTAGCCACTTCTAATAACTTTATACACTGTGGTAGTGTTGTCATAACAATGTACTATATTTTATGATCACTCTGTATGTTTTATTTAATGTAAAATCCTAATCTTAATTCATTTTAATGGGATACCTTTATCCAGCTGTCAGATACATGTACATATGTCTGTAAATGTAGAGAACAAAAGGATAATGTAATGAAAGTATAATTTCCCAGTAGAATTCAGTAAAGTTAAAGTATAATAGTATATAAAGCAGCAGAAAATGGAAAATAAAGTGTCAAAATAAAGTCACAGTGCCATTAGTAGAATTACATGAATTCACACACATTTCTATGTGGAAATTGGAAATGTATTGGATATAATATGAAAATGTTGCAAGAAACCACAGCTAATAAGCAGCTCTTGATGTACATTTAGGGAGTTTTCTCATGCACTGTAGCCTAGCTGTTACCTCTATCCAAGCAGCACCTGTCCATTTTACACTAAGGACCTGATTCAGCGCTGCCTCGCATCTGTTTTCTGACTACATCTGCATTATGTTTTGATGCTGTGCACTGATTAAAGTTACAGTGTTATGCTATATGTAGGCCTTATGAAAACTGACCTCATGGTGAAAAGGTAAAAAAACAGAACTGCCAAGTGGACTGATACTGATAAAGCAAAATTATCCCAGTTCGCTCTGTATCTATCGCACACACCGTCTCATTATGATCCAGGCTAATAGACATATTTTGCATCTGTGTGGCAGTGATTATATGGGCAGGATGAGCCCCTAGCATGCCCCTGTTTTTGTCCTGCCATTTGCAAGGCCTTGTGGGATGTGACTAATGGAGTGTTGTGCTTAAAGGATTGTGGTGTCTGGTGCGAGTGTTCCCTGGGTCGTGGTGAAGTTAATTACCTGGGATTGAACAGTTACTTTGTCCCTCTCCAGGGATCCAGTCAGCAGACAGGAAGGGAAAGCGATGCGTCTTGAACTGGCTGTATATCCAGGTCACTGTGGAAAAAACAACACCTTTTTTTTCCTTCCTCTGCTTTAACCCTCCTGTGTGTCCCTTTGATCTCTGCATATGGCTTAAGAGTCAGACTCATTTCATCAGAGCCATAGGACACCAATATCCCCCCATGAGGAGATAGTGGGAAGGTAATGGCTTCTTCCTCTTCGGCTCCTTTGTTTACTCTGTGAAGGAGAAAAAACATGGCTAAACTACCACATTCTACTCATTTTGATAAATAATAATTATGTTTTCCAGGGCTTGTCTTACTAACAGTGCTATCCCTTTTAAACTTTCCATTCTCATGCATGATATTTAGCTAAAATACTGAGGCTAAAGCTAACATGTCGCAAGCAAAAAGTCAACATCTTCATGATCTACGTAGAAGAAACAGCATTGTTTTCGCTGGTGAAAAGGTCATGCACAGTTTTCCTGTGCAATTAGGTATTAGTGCTGATATTTCAGGGATCCTCACTTTCAGTTTTACCCACATTGCAGCAGTTTAGTTAACTACATACACTGTTGGTTTGGTTCCAGCTCGTCTGACTGCTCAATTTTAATATCCTGAACATTGTTCTGGCAATTAGCTTGCTGCTAACGTTCGGTCAGCTTGTTGGTTTGCTTGTTTCTCTGATAACTTCAGATCCAGATGTCTGATGACTAAAAGTAAAAAGTACATTTTTACTGCTTCCAGTAGACAACGCTGCTGCATATGCAAAGTGGATAAGAAGCCATATTGTTGGAAATGTGGAATAATGTAAGTGCACATCTCAAGAAAATGCATAACATAGATCGAGTAACTTTTGGACATTATAATATAGAAGGTTACATATTATACCTTGGTATGATATCATATTTTCTTTGAACACCTGAGAGGATTTAAGATGGCTGAGGGAAAGAAAAACTCATTAAACTTTATTTGGGAGTCACCTGGGTAAAACATTAAATGACTTCACTGCTTCCTCCAACAGCAAAGTAGCATCAAAGAGGTTGACATGGAAAAGCATCAAAAAGACTTTCAGCTTTCTCTTTTAAGAGTGTCAGGTGTTAAACACAGTACAAGCCCCCAAAAACACCCCAAACAACCAGTAACCTAGAAAAAAAATGAAAGTCTGAAGAAATAATTTAAAAAAATGGCTGAATGTGGAGAGTGAAGAAATAAAAAATAAAATTAAAAAAAAGATGAAGAAATCCCTATGAGCGTTGGAGCGTTTATCAGGGGATATATATCCCCAACTAGTTGGCAAGTGTGCAATGAAGCCTGCCACAGTGTCACGCCGCACTGTGGCTTTTAATAGGAACACGGCTTAAGAGGCCCTTACATCTTTCGTTTCACTTGAAGTTGTCACTCAGTAATCCCTCGGTAAAGTGTAATGCCGCTGGATTAGCGCCGCAACCCCAGATTTCCAAATTATCATCTGAAAAAACCCACTGAATGATGTCGCTAATAGGAACCAAATTATGCAAAAGAAGAAGAAGGCCATTCCCCCCCCCCCTCCTTCTACCCTCTTTCAATTCGTCATGTCACTTTTTCTCTCCCTCTCTGTAACTTTTATAACGGGCAGATTAGCGCGGCGCTGTGTTCATGTCCACTAGCTGCTCGGAACCAGAAAAGAGAAAAAAAATGTCCAGATGAATATACAGCATCACAGGAGGATTTATTAATAGGGGGCAGTCTTAGTCCATCTGTGGTTGAGCTCAGGCCTAATCCTTCCCTCCGACTGAATGAGACTGTACAAATTCCCCATGATGGCCCACGTCAACAGCTGCTTGAGTGGGTGGGGAGGATGAGAAGCAAAGGGAAAGGAGAGGAAAGCATCCAAGGCCTCCTCCCACTGTCCATACTCCCTGGAGTCATCTTAACCAAAGCTGAAACCCAGGCTGACCATGTTTGTTGTGATCACTAAGCCCGGAGACTTCCGCTTTCAGGATAAAAATGATCTCCACCGACCCTCCTCCAAACCCACACACCAAGTCTGACTTAGATTCTTTTTTTGGCAAACTCTCACTGTCTGCCGTTTTCTTTTCTCTTCCTCTTTTTCACACTTATAGTACTTTCATGTTCTATCTCTGTCTCTCTACAAGTTAAAAGCCCAAGAGGACTTCCTCCCAGAGTGCATTTCAGTGCATCTCAACCATGCTAAACCCTGTTCACGCAGAATCATGTGCTGTTTTTGTCCACAGGCCACTTTAAAAACTCTATCAAAATGCGGCAAAGGCACAGTATTGTGACTAGGCCACGACTATACCCTCTCACCCCGCCCACCGAAAGATCAATGCTGATAGAGAGAGAGAGACAGAGCGAGCAGACATGTTTTTGCCGTTCCACTTCTTTCTTCAGACACAGCCAGGGGACATAGGAGGAGAGATGATGGTAGCTCCAACCTGCCCTCGCAGCACAATTGGGCTGCCTGCCATGAGCCCCGTGATTTATGATGCCGTCAAAATGTACACTGTTTTTTCTGTTGCTTCACCAAGGGTCACTGTGTTGTCTTAGATGCCTCTATCTCCCAGTGTGCTGCAGTGCTCTCCCATCTAAAAAAGAACAACTAATCTCCAGCAGTCAGTGTCCATTTATCTGCTGTGCCCGAATATGATGTTAAAATGCTAATCCTGCATTTTTAATATTTTTTCTCATTCCTTGATGCTGTGATAGAATCCATTCTCTGCCTTTGGTGCAGCAAAGGAGCAGTATCTTAGATGCTATATGGATACATAGTCTTCAGATGTTAGCACCAATTACCAGAGAAACCTGCAGAGCTGCATATCTACATAGAAGGGACTATTGAGCTTTGAATATCACCTTAAATGGTGAATCGCTGAATTTATACCCCTACATATGCATGAAGCTGTGCTATTCAAACCTCTGAAGACAGGGTGAAAAAACTCCCACACACCTTGCAAATTTCTGGAGTAAGTGGAATTATCATCATTTAACGGGACACTTTGTTTGTGCATTTCCTGCCAAATCTGGAAGAGTGAATGCAACATGACAAACTGTTTAGATGTGTGGCTAATTCATTTACCCCCACCCATCCACCCCCACCCCGCACATGCTCATCCTCACCTCCTACCCCCCCGCCAGAGCCAGAGCACCACCAGTTCATCTGGCAGCAGTGCTCTGACGGGGAGAGGGATTTCTCTCCGTCAAAGGACACGGCTCAGCTTGGCTGATTAGCTACGCTCACTGAGCATGCCCGGACGCCTAGGCCTGCCGTTAAAGAGGTGGAATGGATTGGGCTCCAGGAGGGGAGGGGTGGCGGGTGGGGTAAGGGCTTGGAGGGGAGAGGTTTTTGCCGACGCAGAGTGCAAAAGCTGAGGTTGCATGCTAATAAACACAGGGTGTCACAGTGTCATGCAAATATAAACTCCCCTTGGCAATTTTACTGCATGTTTGATACAGTCCCTGCGTGCCACTTTCCCTCACTATTGTTAAGGTGGCCTGAAGTATGGTTTCGACTTCTGCTTTTTAGTTTCTGTAGAGCATGAGGTCCTCAAATCCGGGTCCAAGTGCCATTTAAAATCCTTTTCAAATGCTTCACTGTGATTTATTGAATGGCATAACTGAACTGGCTCAAAAGTGCCAGCCCCCTTTAAAACTGGCTCTCCTGGTGTGCTTCAGCTGCAGAGACTCTGTGAGAACTTCTGAGGAGCACAGTCAAGACATTTTTATGCCATTCTGTTAGCTTTTCAGCAAACACGACAATTGAGACCAGATGATATGCCTCAGTGTATGACTCATCTGAAAAGAAAGGTCACATCTTTGCGATATTTCTTTGTTAGGAATATGAATGTTTGCCAGTAAAACATTCATGATCTGGAACACATTAGTCTCTTGGCCCTCCGAGCTGCTGAGAATCCTTTAAAATATTCCTATTGACTAATCTGCTGATCAGCATGAGGTGTGGCTGCTATTCTGTCAGCAGAGAATTATGTTGATTATTGCACAGTGTCAGAAAATCTGCACCGAGTTTTGCTCTGCTTTTCTCTGCATAACACCAATCCCCACCTAGTGGAAAGTAATCAGAATATTTCGGTGTGGGAACTGAACAGAGATGGTGAAAGACAGATCGTGATCCCTGCCTCGTCTGTGTGTGTGTTTTTTAATCTCAAACAGGAAAGAATTGAACACTATTCACTATTCACCAATAACATCCTGCAGAAGCTGAAAAGAGTGTTTTGGAAACTGGAAAAGGTCATCTCATTATTGGGAATTACCAGGAGGAAAGCCATGTCCTCATGTCCAGTATGTACACATAGAGGCCAAACACAAGTGCAAAGACCTTATCAGTTTTCCAAATTAGTAATATGTGCATAGAAGAAACAGCTCTAGGTCTGTCTGAGTGTTAGTGTGCAGATCCACAGTTTAATTGGCTTCAGTGTACTGTATGCTTAGGTGCCCGTGCCAGTCCTATCAAAACATGTTACCACTTTATACTGTATATGGAGGCACTGCACCACTCTGTTACTCCTGCAGTGTGCAGTGATAATTGTGGAAGATTAACCACTCGCAACAACAACTCCTTGATCATTAGGAAAAGTCATTAGAATGGAAGTTGCTGAACTAAATACCATAATTAAACGATGCCTTTACATTCTATCTATTTATCTTTACAAAAATATTCCATATTAGTGTTGATGCAATTTGAAAAAGAGCCAATTTAAAATGGTTCTTGTGTTGTAAAACTCACAATACAGCTCCTGTTTGTTGCTAGCACAGTTAGCTGTTTGCCTTTGACTTTCATGACCAATGCATTTTGGCCACTTGACAATAGCTGCCATCTTCCCCAAAGGGACCAAGCAACAGATGTGTTTATAACAGCCCCTGTGGCCAGAAGTGGCAAAGTGGTAAACACTGAAACACAGTGTAACAGTAACGCAAGTAAAGAATGGTGGAAAAGTTAACTAATCGAGTCAGTGATGTCCATCAAACATCAGTCTGTGTCAGGTTTGCTAACATTAGCTAAAATTAGCCACCGTAAGACACTGCTCATGCCAACAGTTTTGATAAAACTCTTCTTTCGAAAGTTACACAGTCTTGCTTTAAGCAATATTCAGCAAGTCAAAAGCCCTTAACACAACTTCATCACTCAGATGCTGGGCTGACCACAGTTTATCAAGAGAAACCTTTAACACTGGCTATTTCCCTCCAACCAAACGCTATCTGCAGGGTGTCATTATTACTCTGGTACAAATTGTCCTCTGACACATCAGCTCCAGAGCAGAATTATAAATGAAAGAGTGTGTATATATAAGCCTTTAATTGCACTCTACAGAGAGTTATGCAGAGCTCCTCACAGCAGTTCCTCCACATGTAGCAAAGGTAATGTCACATGTCCCACAGTCATTAGATGAGCACAGAGACATCTCTGGTGTGAATAGCTCTCTGACAGTTAGCTCGGGCCTTATTTTCAGCTCTACATTTGCTGGGAAAGGTAAGATGAGTGTTTCAAACTCTCTTTCAGTGGTGTTTGAGAGAGAGAAAGAGAGATTTTATAACTACATTTTTGATCTGCTTTAGTTTATCTTACCTAAATCCACCATCTGCTGCAACTTCCACCTTGTCAGTATTTGCAGAAATACTGCATTTCCATCTTTGTCTGATTACTCCATGTTTTTCCATACTCAGGAGGACTTGGGAGGACAAAGTCTGTTTTTTCTGCCTTTCTCAGAAAGGCAGCTTGGTCAGCAGTCAAACGAAATGTGCATCATATAGCCATGTCAAACCAATATTAAGGTCAAACCCCTAAGCATTGGAGAAAACAATCTACCATGCAGTGGAAAACTTGTGACCATCAGCTGTTTTAAGTGTGAGTTAGTGGAAACAGTGCAGTGATTCAAGAAAGAATTGCCTCCAAAGATAATTACACAGTGTACTATATACAGTATGTGCCGTAAACAAGCTTGGGACTGAATTGCTTCCTTGTGTTAAGTGTTCGCGAAATGACAGCAGGAATATAGTTTGACTTTAGGCACAGTTCCAGGTTATGCAGGAGACATATTATTTGTGACACAGTGAATATTTATGCCACAGAGTCCTCCAAGTCGAAAGAGCCAAACATTTTGTTGTGCTTTTATTTCTCTTGGGAGTTGGGAAACTATGTTGATAAAAACTTATCTTTGCCTCACAGAACAACAGCGTATCTGATATTCTCTAAAAAAGACTATGATATCTGTGATATGGGGTGCTTGGGCGCCTGACTCCTCTGTGCTCCCTTGTTCACTTTCCTGTAGCGTATTGATCTTTTTCTGGGATTGTTTATAGGACTCTGTGTGTCTAAAAGGGGACCTATTGATTTCCTTTTTTGGGGTTCTGCCACAGCACAGCTCTAAGTCTCACCCATAAAATTAAACACATCATAAAATACGTCAACTTAATCACAGATAATAAGGCTCTACAGTGAAAAAATCTGTGTTAAATAGTATTTTTGTTTTAGTTTTGTCTCAGTTTTGGAACGTCTTTGATGTGGTGTTTCTGCAGTGAACCTTCTAGAAATGGCTTGTGTATGACACAGCATGGGGGATGCTTTTTCTTTTTTCAGCAAAGGTGGCTATCGCTGTTCGTTCTAACCACCTGGGTCTTCTTTTAATCCAAGCAAACCTCCAATCGCTGCCCTGGCACATAAATTCTTTTACTCATGAAAGGACAAAGTACTATTTGTGGTGCTAGTTTTAAAACTGGTGTCGTTTAAAGGATAAGATTGAGGATATTCTGTATAGTCTTATTTTCATAAAATTGCCAGAATAGAGCTCCATTGTTGTCCAAAAACTATTAAACACATCGGTGAGCAACACTGTTGCACTCTGTGATTTTGGTTTATTTTGAGGCATTTCCACATACTCTGTCCTACTGCTGTAAATACTCACTAAAGCACCATATGTGTGTGAATCCGCAACTGAAAATAGTCCCCAGCAAATAGACTGTTTACACCTGTTTGAGTAACGTTTGATAAAAGCTACAGCACCCAGCTGTTTTAGGAAACTACTGAACCTTTTTAAAAAATGAAACAATAGATTTGTAACCTGATTTTTACTCATTGGTTCCTACTGAACCAACGAGCTGCTGCAGAGGGTACAGATGTACAGGAATAAGCTGCAGATTTAAATCTAACACAACACAACACTGTTGAATGTAATGAGTTCAAACAACACAGAAATGATAACTGAGCAGGAGGGTGAGGTGGGGTTGGGGCGAAGGCTTGGAGGACCTGGTCAGAGGCTGGATGGATTCGCTTTTATCAGGTAGTGTAACCATAGCTCATTGTGTCCTCCATTTTTATTGTCATTTTCACACAGACTCTGGCAAGGTGAGACACAGATTAATGAAATATGGGCGTCTATAAACACAGAAGCGTGGAGTATTGGTAACAAATGAGGTTGGATCTTCAGATCTGGTGCTTTGAACAATTCCTTTCTCTGACAAATCCTAAAGTATCTCAGCTGTCAGGCATAATACAAGTACGAATTTGTACTGAGGTTGTCCTCTACATCCCCTGTCTAACTCCATGCCCCATAAATGTCATTTTTCTAGAAAGTAACACATGGTGCACGAGGATGGATATCTAGGCTATTCAAATATGAAGAAGTCTTTTGGTAAAAAGAACTATTACAGATGTTTTAGAATAAAATAAATAACACTGGCTCATAATTCAATATTCCAACAATATAATTTGTTGGTAAGAGAAACAACAAGCACTAATTATAGAGTAAGGAACCACATTTGTACATTTTATCTTTAACAAGTAGTAGATATGTCATTGGTTATCTCTCTGATTTTTGTTTATTTTCTAATTTGTTATTAATGTTAACAGATTCATATTTTTTGTATGGTCTGTATGATATTTGAAAGTTGTATTGTGGATACATGGTTTGCTTCACAATAAAAATATTTGAAACAGTAGATATGTCATTGGGACAGAATTGGTGTTTGTTGTCTGCTTTTACTGCTGCGATATGTTTACAGAGGCAGGCTGTTAAATAAACTGCTCAAAATACTGAAGCAGTGTAAGCTCATTCAGTAGCAATGATGCAGTCAAGGGCAGCGGTTACTCATCTCAGGCTGATCTCCTGATAGAACATGATGCCAAATGCAGACATCCCTTTGGCTCACTGCATTTTGTGCTATAGGCAAGAGTTTGATGTTTGGTTGAGAGGACAGGACAGCAGCAAAGTGGATGCTTGGAGCGCTTCCAGGGATTAAACTCATGAATCTAACAGCAGCCAGTGGTCATCATGACACAAACACTGCATGGGTGGTAACGCATGCACAGCGTGGGGTCTTTGGCTTGGAAAAAAAGAGAAAAGACTGAAACCATAAACTGCCTGCAGACCTTCCTTCCATCTTCATATTGCACATTTTATGTGCACTACATTTTTATTGGACGTGACATATGTTTTGTGGCTCATGTCGCGCTAAAGCTGGGTTTTAAACATCATGAGAGACAAATGATTAGATCGAGCTGTGTAATTCAGTGTTGCAAAGCATTCTTTTCTTGTATATGAATATGAAAGTGATATGGAAGTGCCGAGCCGCTCACATCTAATTTTTATTTTAGTCCTGTTATCTTGAAATCACAACTTAATTATCTCCTTATCTCCAGAAATCATACTTTGTTTACTTGTGATTATAATTTCATATCTCATCATCAGAAGATAACACTGAACTGCTTTCTCAACATCACAACTTAATTATGTGACTAATTATGGTTGCCATGTCTGCATGCGTTGCACCTTGACAACAATGAAACCTTATGCTTGGACGAAATGTCATATCTCTATTCGCCACTGTTAATCCCCCCACACCCCGGCTAGACTGGATTTCTCTTAAAGGTCAGCACTGGCTCAGCTTGATTGGTTATCACTGGGGTGATTCGATATGAGTTACGATAACATGCATTGTTTCAACTGTACACAAATATATTTTTGTTCAGATTTCATGCAGTCCACCAACATGCATCTCAAACATGTGGAATAGATTTTCTACCTTAAAGCAGCTGCAACATGTACTGAAATCTGCCTTGTTTACACCAGCTTACACTCCTCTTTGCATTGCTAAGACAACTTCTGCAGATGGTAGTAATTCATATCATGTCACTGTTTTTTTCATGGCGTGCATTTAAAAATTCATGTCTGCAAAATAATTTGAATTCACTTGACTATCAGAATTGTTTTCGGAAATCTAAAATTTGTCTTCCATCCCACGGCGTACACTGTTTCACATTCGTAACAAAAACACCACATTAACCAACAACAAAGTCCTGCAGTCTGTTCAGACTCCAGCCTGTGGGACTCTAGATTTTCTGTTTGAAAGCAAAAGCTGATATTCTTCAAATAAAATATGAGCGGTGTGATGCAATATGACCAGCTAGAGACAACATTCTTTCAGGATATTCAGTCAAAAAACTTCAATCAAGCATTTGACCAGCAATCCTTGTGCAGATTTGTAGCTGTCTAGCCAGTCTAGCTTTATGTGAAATGTGCCTGAAATGTTCTCTTCGCTACACTGGCGAGGTTTAAGTTGTTTGCTCAACAAATTAGAATTCCAATTTTTTGGAAACCTCAGCTGTGCAAAAAGCTAGCATTTTTACAATCGTCAAGCTTCCTCCTCACACGTAGCTCGATCTTAAAATCTTAACGTACTAGAATCGTGAACATGTTAATTCCCCCCCATGATTTGTTAAGCTCAGACACAGTAATGGCAACAGTATGTAAGCACAAGAGTTTATTACACACACAGAATATAACAGATTACAGTGAGTAATCTGGTCAAGGCAGGGCACTGGATAAAGCATTTATGAGCTGCATTAGTTTGATTACTTTAAAACCCCCACAGTTTCCAGGCTTGGTCAGTCACCAGCTTTCTGTCTAACCCTCTCCAAAAAAGAATTAGCAGGCAACATTGATGGACAATGTCACTTAGAAATCACAACCTCTGCACTCACACCCCAGAGAAACAACTTTAAGGCCGTCGACCCAGAATACCTGGAGGTGTACCTAATAAATTGGCAACTCAGTGCATTTGATAATTTGGTGTATGTATAGCAGTGGTTAGAATAGCATTCATTGTACTCATCATAAGACACAGCAGGGTGTGGGCTGTTAGTTGCAGTAGTGTAATAGAAGCAGTAATGTCAGGCTGTTAACAGTATTAAGAGTGCAGTACTGGTAACTGCAGCAGCAGTGTTATTTATATGTATCCACAGAGTTCAGCTACGTTTGCAGCACTTTGTTGGATTCAGCAAAGGAGAAAAAACTGCAGGGATATCAGTAGAAAGTGCCTTGAACCTTGTGGGGAAATTATTACTGGAGATCCAGTGCAAGCAGTAGGCTGTAGAAGTATCATGTTAGTATGAAACACATGCTAATTTGTCCTGGCACCATAGCTGCTGGTGCATTTCTCCCTTTACTTCATACAGAGCCGCCCAGATTTAATTAGCCATTGTAATCATACATGATCTATGGCTTACAAGCTTTTATAGGAAGCAGAGTTTAACTGGAGGCTTTTTCAAAAATAACCATTTATTGATTGATTCAAACCCACACTCTCTGACAACCTCTGACTTTGCAACTATTAAATATGGGATTATGCAAATGTTAAAAAAAAAAAAAAAAAAAAAAAGCGCATGCACAATAACATTTAGCTCTTATTATTAAACTTGAACGTGGCTTGGCAGTTGAAACGCAGCCCCACCGGAGCTCTAATCTCTTCTTCCATCTTCCTTTTGTTTCTGTCGCTCGTGTGTTTTTTTTTTTTTTTTTTTCTTTCTTCCTTCCTTCCTTCCTGTCTTTTTTTTTAACCTCCCCCCTTCTCGTTTTTTTGCCGTGTTCTGCTGGGGACTTGTGAATGGCAGCCAATGGGAGGGTTGAGTCCCCTCAGCCTCTCAGCCTCCCTGACATCCACACAGCGAGAAGTGATGCAGCGCGACTGAGAGACGCGCAGTTGAGGTGGAACAACGGGCAACAAGATCTGCAGTGAACGGATACACTTGACTCCGACGGCGCGCCTTCGCTTTTCCTCCTAGAATAAACTTCATTTTCAGGTGAGTCGGGTGCTTTGCTTACAACTTCTATCCGCTGTGGAAATTGTGTCGTTTGTGACACATTTCGCCGCTCGAACACAAACCAGTTACTTCTCCTGCAGCATTTCTATCCTATCATGGTTTGTCCGAGCCGGGTTATCCAGGGCTGCTCACACACTCATGACTGATAGGGAACAGTTGTGTCGCTTTGTGTAACGGGCTTGTATATGTTCCAATGAAATCGCCAGTGGAGCTAAAAATCCCTCTCTGCTGTAGACTAATTAGTGGAATAACTTCGCTCTTGGAATTGGAAATGAGTTTGAATCGGAAGTTATTTGTGTTCATTCCGCTAATAGCGTGGGTCAATCGGTGGCCAGCGGGTTCATCAACTTTTATGTTTTGTTGTATGTCTCTGTGCGTCATTCCTATTCATTTGTCGGAGCGGAACGTGCCCCTCCGGTACAGAGGTCCCGCACGACGCAGTACGCTTGCCCTGCCGAGCGCAAGTGATGCGCGCGTGCACAGGCCCGGGCTCTAAACGCACCTTCTTGCCGTATTTTATCACGTTTGAAACTTCAGGCCTTTCCAGCGCTCGCTTGAATCTATCTGTGAGGCTGATTTCTCTCCCCACCCTCACCCCTCCACTCCCCCCTCTTCACCGTTGATCTTGCTGCAGCCAGTGGCAAATCCACGGGATGCGAATCGATGCAGGTGGGACAGCACGCTCTGATAAAGGCGGATGACTGTCTATCTGTGGCTGCCTGCCGCTGCACAGTGATGCTCTGCTGCCTTTTTTTGTACTTGCTGAAAGGGGGGGCGGGGGTGGGGGCTTTTTTGTGGGGGGTGGCACTCCTGGAGTTGACTCAAGTTTTCTAAAACAACATGTCCTCCAGCGTTATTGACAACAAGATGATATCAGTGATGTGGCTGTGAATATTTAATGGACTTGCTGAATAATGCAGTCAGGGCTATAAAAGGATTAACTTGGCTTCTTTGCTCAAAAGTTGCAGGTATTGACAGAGTGAAGGGGAGAGGATGTAGTGAATCTAACAGGCCTGTGCAATCCTGAAAATTGAATTTAGTGCTCAGGAAAGTTTTACTGTCCTTCCTGTTGCCTGCAGATTGCTCCATGTTAGTTACTGTGCTGGCTCAATGTAAGCCTGAGGTAATATGCCTGAAGGCGGCCAAGAAGTTGTTTGGGGGAGTATCGTCAAACTACCCGGGGAATATTCTGCAATAATCACTCCTCTGCACACATACTTTTTAAATTACAAACAAGGACCGTGCTTATGAGGGGAGATTGGGCAATGATGTAGGCTCTGAAAAAGAAGCATTGCTTTTGTAAAGATTAGGTTAACTTCACTGCTTGTCTTTCTTTCTTTTTTTAATTGGTATAACTTCCAGCTTGTGTTTAAATGGTAGAGAGCAGCTTGGTGAAAGAGAATCATCTGAACCAGAACAGGTTTTGTGGTCCAGGTTTTTCCATACGCTGGTTTGAAGTTCAGAGATGAAAGGGACAGAGTAGAATCTGTGACTGATCAAAGTCATACAGAAAACACGGCAGGTACTGAATATTTAAAGGCTCTGCAAATAGAGTTCCTGTGTGAGTGCATGTGTGTGTGAGTGCATGTGTGTAGGGTATGTGTGTTTATGGTCAGAGGTGTAGGAGTGCTTTGTATGAAGATGTTGAAAGTAATATTGCCGAGCTGATTCGACAGGCAGGGGAATAGACACATCAGAGCCATCTGCATTCTTTAAACCAGAGCTCAGATTACAATAGACAGTCCCTCACATTGCATCTTTCTCTTCTCCCAAATATCCTCACTCCGCGGGTCATGTGCAGCAGCTTAGGGGATATTCCAAAAAGCTTGAGTCTCAATCTGTCCGGCCGGCTCCAGCCTGTCCCTGTGAGCGCTGACGTCACGGGATGGTGGGTTTACCCGACGGCCAGACGATGATGACCGGTGACCCGAGTTGATTACATTATTTGTGCTCCAGATGGGCAGCATCATTTTGATGTGTCCTGCTCATAATATTGAATGTTTCGAGTCCTCTGTACGGCGGCATCTGGAGCTAATAAAATCCTGTCCCAGTGGCTGCTGTCTGCGCTGAAGCACACTCTGATCCCCTATGGGAATGTCTCCGGCCTCCTTTCCCTCCTCTCTGTGTGTTTGGATACTTGCGGACATTTGTTGAGCTTGCATGCGCAGCGAGTTGCTGTAAAGTGTGTGTGCTTTGCTTACGAATGTTTGAAGTCAGTGGCAGAGAGCACTCCTGGGCATCGTAGTTCACTAGATGCACCTTGATTGTTTGAGTGCATTAGTCACGGTCTGTATGATGTGATAATAAATCATGACGTTGTTTGTACTGCGAGTGCTCCGGGATTCCTCCTAAGATTTTCTTGTGCCAAATATTTATCTGGAGATTCTACTTTCAGTGCCAGCCAACTGGGCTTCTCTTTTTTTCTTGCCTTTCCTTGTTTTTTCTTTTCTTTTCTTTTCTTTTCTTTTCTGTTCCAGAACAATGCCCCCTGCTGTACAGGACAAGCTTGTTAAGCCACTTCATGATGGAATGGCATACTTGACTTTTCTCCCCCTCTTTTATTTCTGGGGGCTTCTTGTGACCACTGGAGAAAATTTCCTGCAGGCACAATGGCTACTTCATAACTGCCTCTTGCTAATGAGACAGATTCCCTTCACAGACGCCTATTTATGGAGCAGTCTGAACAGTAACTGCACAGAAACCACAATAAGGCGAGACGTACTTCTCGCCCATCACAGGGTCAGGAATTATGACGTCTGTTTCTAGTTAAATCTACTGTTGGCGGGGGGGTGGCCGTCACCTTCCCTCTGAAGGTCAACCTGACTCCCAGATTGAATTTGCTATGACTAAAAAAGACGCTAGAATTAGACGGGATACAGTTAAGCCACAGCGAGGCTGTTTCTCGACAGGTTTCAGCAGAAGGGATTTGAGAGCTGGACGGTGGCCAGGAGAGTAGAACGTCACTGTAGAGTCTGCCTAAATCCCCAAAAAGGCCTATTTTGCTCTCTGTGTACTGAGAAGATAAATACACATGGATCAGACAATTTACACCTCACTTAACAATGGGTAATTATCTCTCCCTGCTTTGTGCAGGAGAACGCCAATTACACAGAAATATACTCATAAATCTATTTTCAAAGTGCTTGGACAGAGATATGGTGCGTGTGCTGTGTTGTATGTACAGCACTGGATGAAGCCGATAGTATACAGTGCATGGCTTAAGAACTGGTGATAAGAGAAGAGTCCAGCTTTATACAGTATGGCACACAAGGACGGATGTGACTATGAAATCACTTAGATTCATGTCTTTGGGGTGGGAAACAGAGTAAATTGCTGCCAATGTTGAATAATGCAGTCTGCCAACAGCTTTTTTTCTCCCTCTTCCCCCTCAAACTGTGGCTTGGCTCCACAGCTTTTCTAATTATGAAGTGGCTGAGAGATAGCTTCACAACTCCCGATACTGTGGTGGCGGTGAGCGGAAGCTGGCCGAATAGCAATCTAACTGAATTACCAACAAAGCCTGACAGACTTGTGGAGTTTAGTGAACATATTTGCGAAAAGTAACATCCCCACCTACCTATTCAGTCACGAAATGTAGACACAGACGCACAGACACGGGCTAACACACATTTTGAAGTAGGCACACACAAACACACACAGGCACAAATGCAAGCAAACAAACATAGTACAAAGAGGGAAGGTGTACAGTTCTCCGCACGCTTCTCAGCACAATTTAACAAGATATATTAGTCACCCAGGAGGCAGCAGAAAGCCAGGCATCCACAGTGTGCAGCAGACTGCAGTCTGACAGTGGGAGATAGTGATTTACAACAAAGCCCTGTAGACCATGGCACAATTTCAGAGTTGTGGAAATGACACTGGTAAAGCAGGGGCATGAAAGTCTATCCACAAGCCACGTCTCATTTCTTACACCATTTGCCCCGGGAAGGGGAAGGTGAAGAAGGAGGGGGCATATGACAAATTCAGTATTGTAGCTACCACACAATGCCCAGTTGAGCCCGGGAGTTGAATTCTGTTTGGGTGTCATCTAAAATATGAAGGAAGGAAGCCACCTTCAAGGACGGAGAACATTCCCTCTCTCTTAAATGTGAGGTGAAATCGATTTCTTGACCCTGCGAGCATAGCGTTAGGCTTTGGATTGGATTTGGAATTAAATCTCTATATCCAATATGTGTGTGGGGGGAAACAATAATCATCTAATAGTGGAAATCACAGATCCAGATCACTATCAAAATCTAATCAACTGTTCCTTGGCTTGAGGCTGATCTCTCCACCAAATTTCATGGAAATTTGTTCATGAGTTTTTCAGACAGTCTGCTGACAGGAGGTGATAATAGGACTTCCTTGGCAGAGTTAAAAATATGCTCACTGATTTATATTTCAAAATGAAAAACATGTATCAAAAATTTGGTGTTTTTGTCAAAATTTCACCTTCTTGCATAATTTTTATGCCCCATGAGTGGAGTGTCAAAACTCTGACACTGTAGCCTATGTACTGACTAGTTAAAAAAAAGTAATTTAGTTAGAATGACTGGAAGAATATACTATCATAAGGAAAATGTGCTTTTTTTTCAATTCATCATACTTTCAAAGGGGTGAATTCTGTCCCAAAAATTCACATTTTGTAGTTTCATTATTTTTATTTCCCTGATCTGGTCATCTGCTGCTCTGCTACTGTACATTATCCTACAGGAAGGAAAAACCTTCTGGAAGTAATGTCCTGTATGATGTGTGTGTTTCAGCCCTGCCTTGAGGTAGCTGGTGCAGGAGGAAGAGTGTGAGTGAGTGCAGCAGACAGATCATGTCCGCAGGTCCTGCCTTTCCCCTCTAGTTGGATTCCTGTCTGTGCAAAGCCCAGAGGCTTAACTCTGGCTGCAGTAAGTGGACTGAGGAACGCTAAACACTGTCTGGGGGAAGGCTGCTGAACATGACAGCCAGTTAATAAGTGTATGGAAGACGAGCAAGTGCATGAAGGAGTTGGGGGTGTGGGGGGGCAACATTGTCTCTGACTTTTGAGACTTTTATGGAAAGCAAAGGGAAGGAGAGGGGTGGATTGGTCAGGAAGGGGAGGATAATATTGACTGTCGGATGACGAGAGGGTAATAGGAGATCAGAGAGTCCAGCCACAGGACAAGAAGCATTAGCGCCTGACTGGAGTACAATGAAGACAGAAGGCAGTGAAGGGAAAGGGTCGGGTGGTGGATAAAAGAGGGGAGACTTTGAAAGAGTGTAACGCTTGTTCCAAGTGAAGAGAGGTATGGCGAGAGAAGGCGATAATGATGCTTACTTTACTCCTGCAAGGCAGCCGCAGTCGGAGCTGTCAGCTTCAGGCAACGCAGGCTGGTGGGACGCTGTTGGGATGCCACTTGGTATGTTAACCCCCAGACACTACTGACAGTATGTGATAGATTGCAGGTGTGTAATTACATGTGTGTTTGTTTGCAAGTGTGAGAGAGACGGTGACAGTGAGGGTGTTTGCGGGCCTTTGTGCGTGCGTGTGCATATTGAGGTGTGTCTTTGTGTGACTTTTAGCGTGTCAATTTTTCTTGGCAGCGGTGAAAGCAGAGTGATGTGATTTTCCCCTCTAACAGCCTCCAGGAGTAATGATCCAGGTTATTGCAGATGACGTGTAACACCTCAACCCAGCGGGCATTGGTGCTGCGAAAACCTGTCCTTATAGGTTAGGCTTCAGGGAGACTGTTGTACTGGTGGCAGCGCCGTGCACACAATTCCTCTGTCTCCTGAGCCTGTCACCTTCAGATGGGCCCCTCCTTCTGTGGATAATGGTCTCCTGTCTATGTTGTGAATGATATCTGGACTCCATTGTGTGCCCGTTTCCTCCGCTGCACTATTGTCCTGCAGAATGCCTTTGTGAGTTTTTTCTTTTCATTTTCATAGAGGTACAATGTGCAAGCTGTATTCTGAGGTGCTGCAAATGAACAGGCAAACACATCAGCAAAGGTCCTATTTACTTTCTATCCCCGGAGTAAAAAAGAGAGGTTTCTGCCATTGTTTTGTTACCTCTCAAAACATTAGGATGGTTCATTGTGAACGAGAGAAATAGAAAGACCTCCGCACAAACTACCTGCTGGAATCAAAGCATGCGTACCATTCTGGGACTGTATATTCCACAGGGACGGACACAATACAAGCGCTCTGCAGCATCACGGGACATGCAGTAATAACAGCGTGCTGCTGCATCAGGCTGAATAATACCCAGGGCGCCTCTCAGACAGTTGGGGAAACCTGTCCCCTTTGAGAAAAGGTCATTCTTTGAGACCCCCAACAGCTGAACACTGTACTTTGACATGAATAACTGACAACGGATGTGTTCAGGTCTCAGAGGCCTCCAATTACTGTTTGACGCCGCTGTCCGTCAAAGACAAATGGGCCAGGACCTGCCACAGGACCTTCAAGTTGCTAGAGCAGTCAGTCTCTGAATCCAGCCCTGTGCCAGAGGAGCTGCAAGTGCTCTGCAATAATTGAGTTTGATCTAATGAAGACAATGCCAAACTTGGGTTATTGTTTGCCTGAGGACAATGCAAGAGAGTTGAATCCATTGTTGGGAATAATGCCAGGGGAATTTCTTTGAAATGGAAAAATTGCATTAAACATTCCATTTGTATTAATTATATTGTGCCTCTCATTAACATTGGTGCTGTTCGCAGCTGCAGCAGTGCTGCTGGTGGTATTAGGCTTAAAGCAGCACTCCAAGCAATAATATTAGAGGCAACCATCCATGCCTGAGGCACACTGAAACTGCCTGTGATGTCACTGAATGAATGAATATCGCTTTATTCTGAAGCATTGTGTCTAGACCTTTGGTCCTACGAGACGTCAGTCACTCAAGTTACTCACCACTAGATTCAATTAATCATAGCCTTAATTCAATCCAATGGCCGGGCTTCCCAGCTGTAAGCCTCTAAGTGGTTTTTAAGAGAGCTGGAGTCTGCTGGTGTACTGGAGCTAGAGGGCTTCCCATCTAGCAGGGATTTAGTGACACTCCAGAGGTCAAAGGTTAGACTCACAGAGGCAGGTGGAGTGCTTACTTGAGTCTGGCACACACTGGAGTGAATGTGCAAACACAAATATACGTAAGCACACACTTGTGCAGTTGAGCACATGTGCAAAAAAAAAAAAAAAAGTGCAACTGTACATTTAGCTACCCACTCATCAGCTTCCCACACAAACACCAGGAAGCAAGTGTGTGTGTCCATGCATGCACGCACACACACACACACACACACACACACACACACACAGAATACAATGTCAGAACTCGACCTACAGTAGCAGAGGCAGACACTTGTGAAATGCAGTGCGGATCTCCTCAGTCTCATAAATAATGGACGTTGGTGAAGCATCTGTCAACTTTTCTGTCAACCCTGTTCCAGATGGGAGTCAGACAGGCCAGGCCGGAGCAGCGTGTTACATACACATAACAAACCTCCATCCAGTGTGTCTCATGCACCCGCGCCCTGTTTACATCAGCACACTGACACCTGCATTCACCTACACACCTCAACCTATCTGCTGATTTATTAGGTCTTGCACCCTCCTTCCTTGAATGTTTCTTCTTGGACTTGCCCACGACACACACCAGCACACAAAAACAAATTCAATCATCGCAAGAAAAAGAGCAAGCGTGCTCTGAAGACCTCCTTCGTTCAATAAATAAAAGCAAAAAGATATATTCTGTACTCTGTCTAAATACACACACATTCCCCACGAGCTTTCTGAGTAAACGCATCAGTAGCGCCTCCTCACTTGGTGGTGGGGAAGTGGTAAACACACACCTCCAGCGCCCTACATGTTTGTTGACTTAAACATGGCACAGCTCACTTAACATTAAACACTCGCTGTGAGTTCCTTCCCAGTGTAGCCACAGAGCTTTGCACTCACAAGTCATACTTCCTTGGCATCTGGCTCAGAGAAATCTGGGTGTGTTGTCCACGGGCACGAGGCCAGGAAGAGGGCAGCGAGCAAGCAAACGAGCGAGCAAACGAGCGAGCTCGGGGGGCTGTGCACTGGAACAAGTTTGGGTAGCGACTCGGTCTCTGTCTTGCTTCCCTTCCCCTCTGGCAGCTGGGTGTTAGGATGAGTGGGTCGGGTGCTGCCGGGTGGCGGTTACTGTACGGTTGCTTTATGGACTAAAGCACTGTCTTCCCGGCCTTGTCGTAATAGAGGATTCAGCTCATAAAGCAGCATCATGATTTGCAATAAGCAGAGTTAGGGGAGAGTAATGAAGGTGTAAATCAACTGAGCCATTCTTTTTTTTTCTTCTTTTAATCTGACGTTGGCAGTCTCTCTCCCTCTCTCCTTTTTGTTCTGTCCGCTCCCACCTCCTCTGCCTCTTTCCCCCCCTTTCTCTCTCCCTTTGCAGTAATGGAAAGCCTGGCACTCTGTAATAAAGCAGAGTGAGCAGCAGTATTAGTAAACAGTCTCCGCAATCATTCAGCCAAGTCCAACTCCTTTATTTTGTGTGTGTGTGTGTGTGTGTGTGTGCAAGTATTTCATACCCCCATACGGTGTTAGGGTTGTGGGCGTGGGGGCTAATGAATGAGGATGGAATGAGGAGTATTTAATTCCAGTCTGGGAGAGGGAGAGGCAGGGACCATTTGTTGGGCCTCCTCATAAGAACGCCTTTGTTTTCATTTTTTCACAGAGGTTCTGAACAAAAAGCCTTCTTTTTTCAATGGCAGTGTTGGGAATGTAGATGCAAATTTGCTGCATACAGGCTTTGCAAAGAGGAGTAGGACCACACAGCCATCAGCAGGGCACCGGGGCTCGCCTCACTCACTGCCCTTTCCCTTAAATAAAGACGTCATCAGAATTTTTGAAATGGAGTAGTAAGTTGGATTGGAAGCAGTCATCAAAAGAGAGGGTCCAATACTTCTGAGTTAAAATGCCTGGCTGGGAATCATGTTAAAATTTCCATTCCTCGCTCCAAATCGATCGTATGGGTCCCTGCTCTCCAATATCCGTGGTCACCTTTGCTATAAAGTAGGGTATTACTTCTATAATGCAGTGGGGTTTCATTCTGTGACCAGTGAGGAGAGGAAGGAAAAGAAATGTATCTGGTGACCTCAAACGCAAAGAAATGATGGCTGAGGATAATGAAAGAAAGTGGCCTGAATTTCCAAGATATATATGTGTGTGTACATGTATGATATATATCGGTTTGCCAGTTCATGAGCAAGATTAGTTGCTTGAAGTCCGCCCATGACATTGGGTTGAATTATTTTCCTTGTCTGCCTGTTTAACTCCAGGTAGCCTCCGTGGATGCGTTAATGCAGTATTGATTGTTTATCTGTAATAACACCGTGCTGTTGCCGCGCTGGTGACAACAGGGGAGGGGGAAGGAGAAACAGGAGAGGGTTTGGGGATAGAGGGGAGGGTGCTGCGGGTGGTAAGGTGGTGATAGATAACATGCTATACCCGCTTTTGACTGGTTGCTGGCGATTGTGAATCTGGGGGTAAAACGAGGTGGCTGAACATATCCTATCTGGCAATAGTCCAGGTGTGAAATGGGAAATAGAAACTGGGGTGAAAACGTCAGTGCAATGTGGCCGCTGCTCGATAAGGCTGTCTCCTGTCTCCGAATAATTCAATCTCCTGCTCTGACCATTCTGGTAACTTCCCGATGCCCGTGCCGGTGTCCACCCACTCTCTGCCCCTGGGCCTGGTGCCCATATGGCCAGTTACAGTGTCTCTCTGTGACCTATGGCCGGGCCTGTTGTTGAGCCAACCCTCCTGAGGAGCTTGGTAATTACAAATAAGCTGGAAGTCACACCAGCCATGAGAAAAGGTGAGTGTGATTAAAGATGTGTGTACAGCAAAGTTCAAGGGGTGCTCCACTGGCACGCCAGCATATTGAATCGTGTGTCTCTCCAGTGCTCTGGAATCAAATGCTAACTTGGATCAATCAGGCTTCTTTGTTCATTAGAGTCGTCCGTTTCCCAGGAGTGGCAATAAAAAAACAGCCCATCACAGCGCTCATTTCAGTGATGAGGCAGCCGTCCCTCAGGGATAACTAGCTGAGGTAAATAAACATGAGTCACAGTTAAGGTCAGAGGAGATCATGGCCGTCGGTTGTTCATCTCAGAGGACGCCTGAATCCTTTTTGACGTGATTGGATTGAGAACTGTGCAGAAAGACCCTTATTTTAGCAGCACCACTGCAGCATCTATTCAAAATGTACCACAAGAAATGAAAAGCCAGCAAATATCCCCTTCATTTCTTGAGGAGCATCGCTAACGAAATATGTATTTATTTATTTATTTATGAGGCATTTGAATTCAGATGCCTTTACAAATTGTGTGGCTTATTCTTGAATGGTAGGCTACTCATATGATTCGTATTATTTTCATTTGTTTTTTATCCCAAGGCTGGGCTGATACCCTGGCAGAAGTCTTGCCTGTGACAAATGGCTTTCTTAACACTCAAATGCCTCAGTGGTTTTAGTTGGGTGCAGTTTTAGAGAATTTTGTCCAATTTAAGAACAGTCAAAAGCCAGACGTATCAGTGCCCGTCTCTAGCTTTTGAGTGTGTCTGAAGCCTCCGCTATTAATAATGTAAAAACAGGTGCTCCTAACTGTCACTGTGTTATTTTATGGTGGGCTTCTAGGTAAGGTCATTACTCTTTGTCGAGGGGGAAACACATTTTCTCCACGCAGCCTTTTATTAGGGCCATATTTTAGGTGTGTGATGTCTTTGTTTTAGCTCCATGTATTATTTAGTGTTGTGTGACAATTGTGTTTGTAGCTGTCTTGATGCTGACCCGCTGTTACAGTCGATATACGCCTGAATGGAAATGTGCTTCCACATCGTTCCCTCTCATGTAATTGTCACAACGGGAGGGTGAGACAAACGTGGGAACACAACTCTCTCACTGATTTTCAATTCACTGTGCAAAGTTTGACCTTTGTGTAGTTCAATCAATGTATCTGCTTCCAGAGACGCACTATTCATTTAAAAGCAAAGGCTGCAAAATGATCTAATATCCTGGTAGGGCAATATTATTAAGGGGTAAACAACATTATTGATATAGAAATAACAGCTTTTAATTACCCGATTTATTGCGAGTATTATTCCTGTATTGATGCAGCTCTGGCCTTTTGCTCCAGACTGTTCAGGGCTAAATGTACAGAAGAACAGACGCCTGCGCTTGACTGCACATGGCACACACAAACACTTGGGAAGCAAACACTGATTTGCATAGAGACGGAGGCTCCCATAACCACCAGTGTATTACCACAAAGGCCACAGTGGGGAAAGCAGGAAGCCGGCCGACCCCTCCATTGAGCCTTTTCCATCCTCCCATCCCCACCCCCCGTCATTGTCAGTCCCTCAGAGGAGAGCTGTGTTAGACCACACGGCCGCTGGTGACAAAACATGTGCTCTGGTTGAACACACAGGGAAGCAAACAACCGAGGATGTCTCATCTGCTTATGTGTCACAGGATGAATGCTATTAAACTATTATTTCCTTGCTCTTTATGTGCGAGGATGTCTCGTGCCCCTTTGTTCTGCCATCGAGCAAGGATGACCACATCTGTTTTCCACCAGGGTACTAGGCGTTATTAATCTTTGCGAGAGGACATTTAGCGAAATCAAACCTCCATTTATTAGCCCCCAGCGCAGGACTGAAGAACTGGCAAGGGGAGATAATGACTTTAAGCTCCCATTTAGTCAATTAATTCAGAGAAGTGGAATCAGAAACTGCTCGCTAAAAAGTGAGAGTCTCTGTTGTTTATGATGACACAGTTCAAAACCATATTTCAGGGCTGAAAGTCATTATTTGGCACTAGAGTTGGAAAAAAATGACGCTTCCCTAATACGCTAAGAGAATCAGAAATGACTTCGGAGAGGAGGGACCCTTAAAAATAATGTGCTGAGAGGGTCCTCTTCAACTGCTGTTCCGCTCGATGGTAAACACCGCCATAAACACTGGTGCAAGTTCATAGAAGCCCATCTTTGTTTTTGTCAAAGTGACAACAGGGAGAAAGAAAAGGGAGTGAGCTGAAGGAGAGAGCGGTGTGTGGAGAGCTGGCAACCCGCAATTTAGTCCAGACTGCAGAGACATAAAATCAAGTGCACTAGAGGAAGGGTTACTTCAGGAGCCCTCTGTGGGTTCTAAACTGGGCCACTCTGACGACGGTTGCGAGAGCCTCGGACTGAGTGATGCGAGCTCTGCTGAATGATGGCACCGTGGAAATAACTAGAAAACAGGGAAAATAGGGGGCTTTCATTGACTTGGCCCAGATTGTATGATTTATATGGGTTATTTGGTATGCATTTGGGCAGCGAGGCAAGGTAATGTGTTTGCAGTGAGCTCTGGAGTGGTGCACTGGGATGAATGCTGTGGGCACACCCCTGCCTTTGACAGGGATAGCACGAGCTAATTTGTTTGGATTACTGTCATTCAGTCAAAGGCACAGTGTCACCTCTCTGTCATGTATGATTAAACTGATTAACCACGTAAGTCCATAATTTGAGGGTTTCATATCAAAGACTTGTGTGTCCCTTTTGTGAAGAAAAAAGCTGTTGCCTGAAGGTTATTTGTCAGTATTCCCTCAGGTATGATAGTGGATAAATATCCAAGAGGTAAGAGTTGAAATGTTGGTAACACATCTTGGTAGTGAAACTTAATGTGCTATTTAGAAGCAGAAAGAGGGCTTAGAGAACCGTTAACTAAATCTTGGTGCTATTCCAGTGTTGTAGGTTGAATCCTAATTTTCGACTAGAGGACTCTGGTGTTTTGCACTACAGTGCAGACACTCAGTCAGGAATTTTGCTTCAGCTTTGCATTCCAATTTGACTGGGGATTTTCCGCTGTTTATTCACCAGCATTTTACGATGATGATTTTGCCCTCCTGGATCCGTAGATTTTTATTTTTTTTGTATTTTCCTTTGTTGGTAATATCCCCCATCTGTCTGAAATCTCCTTTAAGTGATCAATTTCCTTGCCTTAATCTGTGAGGCGTCTGTACGTCACATTGGAGTGGGTGAAGTTATTTTCAAGACAATGCGGCAGTGTGTCTAGACGGTGTTTCTCAGCTAAACAAAAGATCAATATATATTGACAGGTTAGTGAGGGAATTTTTTTCTGTTTGGTTGCATCTGTATCCGTTTTGTTGCAAGGGCAAGGGACACACAAGGCTTGTTTTTATACAGTTTTTGGTAATTTGGGAACTCGGTTGTGAACCACTAACCCACATGGGCAATAAGACAAATGGAGAGCCCCGGATTTGGGTCGAGCTCACGGTTCCCCAATTCACACTTGGGATTTAGCTGTAAATTTCTCCAGCGAGCAGCATAACATGTATTGTGAATGACACCTACTCGGAGTCTGAGTCCTCCTAACAAACTCAGTCTGAGATGAAGCGAGGGGGATGAGGAGGGGGCAGGAGGAGGAGGCGAGGAGGCCAAAGAGAGCAGAGACGGTGGAACAGCGTACTGCTGACACCTCCGCACATTAGCAGCCTTTAAGGGCCTCCTCTGTGGATTGTAACATGACCACGTTACCTGTGGCACCAGTGTCCAACCCTCCTCCCTCTCCTCTCCCCCATGCGCCTCCCTCCCTCCCTCACCCCTTCTCCTCTCCCTCACCCCCTCTCCTCTCCCTTGCTCACCCCCCTGGCTGACATTCTCCTCTCTCACTTTTAATTGCACCCCCGGGGCTCTTTCTGGGTTGCTGTGGAAGTCTTCGGCTCAACGGGCGCGATAGGGTGCTTTGCCGTGTCGCTCATATCCCTCGTTAGGGAAAAATAAAAAAATAAAAAACAGGAAGAGAAGGTGGGAGAGGTAGAAGAAGGTAAGAAAAAGAGGAGAGGAGTAGGCCTACTCTAAGAGGTCACTCACAAGTCTAGATTAGCCTAAAATGCCACCCAGGCCTGCAGATGTGCACTGGAAAGGCCATTAGCTGGCCAGATCCAATATGTATTGACGAATGCATTTGTGTGACTCTCTATGTCCCTGTCTCTATCCTCACGGTCCTGTGTTCGATAAAACCAATAGATACATTTAATAGCTAATTGTTCAGATTCAAAATGTTATCCCAGGCAATTCTTTGAGCGTAGAATCACGGGGCATTCGAAAATTGGCAGCAGACACATTAATCTTGCTTACCCGGCACCCAACACAATGCACAAGTCTTATTGCTCTATGGCGACTCCACACAATCTGTGACAGGCAATTTAAAGCAATTTACTTTTTTCATTTTTTCATCAAGCATTTTTTTTAATGCAATTAAATGGCACATGATATGAAGCGTAGACGGGGCAGGCGAGAGAGCGAGACAGTGAGTGTGTGTAAGGAGGGAGAAAATAAAGGCAGCCTTGTGCTTGTTGTAAACACTGCCTCTTAACTGGGAGAATATAATTATGGTGTCATGTTCTATTACACACCTTCATTATGACGATGGCGCTCCCTGAGAAAGGGAACAGGGAAAGACGAGACCTGTGGCTCTTTTACAAAAATCACCTACAGCGACGGGTGTTCATGGAAGATGGCTGTGAACAAGAGCATGCTCGCGCTTTCTTCTGCACTTTCTTAGTCATGGTTACACAGCCTTGCTCCAGTTTCTGTTTCTTTCAAGGAAAATTGCAGCTTATTACAACTTGGGTTTGGTGTTTTGGTCCTCAACAATGTCACAGTGACATTGCCACTATAGGGTCTGACGAGCCATGGAGCTAAAACTGAATCAGAGCGCACCTGAAATGTTGTTCAGTAATAAAACTGCCACCACAGTTGAACCAGGACTTCAGGCTGTGAACTGGAATAGATGCTGGCTATGCACAATTTGAGTGATTATTTTATTGTTCCCCTCTGTATCCTCTTCCAAAAAAGTGTGGCTAAAGTGTGTTTAGTGTAGGGTTAATGTAAAACTTGTCTTACTGTCTGTCTGCTCATGCTTCCTGACCTGTCAGGACCTGCCGACACATTTTCATCATCATTAATCTGAGTAATTAACTTGGTGCCAATATTATGAATAACACCCAAGTTGAAAGAACCCGACTTCAAATTCCCTTTAAGTCTCCCCCCAGCTTTCCATTGACTTCACTCTTACTGTACAAATGTAAAGAGGCAGGCATTTTGTCGTAGCCACTGGGCTACATGTGGCACCATAGCATTCTTAACCCGCTGTGACATTTTTTGACGTAGCAAAATAAAGCTTTAGCTGACTTACTCCTGGTCGTGGTCCCTTGTCAAGAGAATTATCAGGGCATGGAGCTGTACAATATGGCTTCCAGGATATGACAAATGTGGTCAAGGGGCGAACGCTCCTTAGGGACGGCAAAGCCCTCCATACAGTGAAAGCATTAGCTTTCCACAGTGACATTATGAAGAAATCTATTGAAAAGGCCGGCTTCCCAGTGCTAGGGGACTCAAGGTAGAAAGCTTCATGAGTCCACCCAAGAGACCGACTGGTATTTCCAACCACGCTGAAGCCTACAGCAAATCAATAGCTCAAAGTCCCACATGCTCCTCACCAGCGTCAATTAAGTAAATTCATAAAGTCGAGTGTGCTGGGAGTTGGGGGAGAGATATAAAAAGGGAAATACTACAGAGAGAGGGGGAGAGAAAGTGGGGGAAAATCATCCAGGCATCTCGCAAATTTGGATAGGAAACAGAGCTTCTGCCATGAGAGTTGCAGCTTAGTGAAAGTAGAGAGTGGTAGTCTGAGAGAGTATTTCTCTACGGGTGTTATTAAGAAGCCTGACAGTCCATCTCACTTTCACCTGCCTCCATCAGCACACGCACTGTTGACCTGGGAGTCCCCCCCCCACCCCTCCTCCGTGCTGAGCCAGGCAGAGGACACATGCAAAGTGACTGGCTTTCAGCGAAAAGCCCAGCGATAATGCATATCAGCTCAGGCCTATGCAAGCAAAGTAGGCAGAGACAGGGGGATGGGATGTGGAGGCAGGAGGGGGGAGGGTGGGAGAGAGGTGGAGGCTGGGGGGAGTGCTATAAACTGCAGCGCATGAGGGAAAAGAGAAAGAGGGGACCTAACCCTGCAGCTTCAACCGCTCGCAATTTGCCTCATAAGGGGAAAGCAGGGCATGCCTTGGCTGCCTCTGGAAGACAGGTAGCGTAATGGATGGGCCAGTCTCCCAGCCTGACTGCTGACACTGCTCTGACAGGACGTTTCTACCTCTCCTTCACTCCCTCTCCCCCTCCGTTTGCCCCTAAGTGTTGTCACAGTAACTACATCTGAAATCAAAAACTTTTAGCGTTTGTGCATGCTGAAATTGCACTTCACGCTCACATCTAGAGGGTGTAAACAAACGCCGGGGTTGGAATTTGTTTAAAGAATAGCAGAAGTTCATGAAGACATTTTGACTCTCCAAAGTCATCCTGCAATGAAGTTTACAGACCTGTCATCCTCTGATGTTTCCTGACACAAATACAAGCAAACTGAACAGCTAACACTTAAAGAATTTAAAGGCTAAAGGCCAAGATGTCTATTAGTGGTTAGTAGTGGTTAGAAAACTGGTTTAGATAACATATCACATATTTTCAGCTTCTCAAATGCTAGAATTTGTGAGGACCATGACGTGTGCAAACTGTGGCAAAATGAGGTGCACCACAGCGATCCTGATAAAAAACAGTTCACAGTCGACTAACGTCTCGACATGATGTTGGAGTCTGTGCCCTTGCTGCGCTCTGGGATGGGTTTGTAGGAGTGAAAGTAAACAAGATAGTCAAACTGTCTTTATGAAGCAGTGAAACAGACAGAGCCAAATAGCTGAAAAAATACTCACTCTCAAACTCTCCATTATGTTTTGAACTGCATGCTTCTTTGCTGCAAATGGCTTGACAGACGGGCACAGGAGTGAAATATGCAGCAACTGTATTTTGTTTATTGAGCCAACAAAGATACCCAGTCGACATCAAAACCTCTGTATAAAAGTTGCTACAAAGCTGTCCCAGTCGATGTGGTGAGACATCTGTTTGTATAAAGCTCAGCGGTTGTGCTGTGACATTGCTTGATGGTTTTTCTTTATTTCTCTTGTATCAGATTTTCAGATACTAAACTTAGCGCCAGTATCCAAGACAAAGCTGTGGTATTGTGACAGCTTCCACCGCTGCCTCCACTCCCCCTCAGCCAGCACCTTTCCTCTCACTCCTCTTCTCTCGCTCCATTTCCCTCACTCCCTTCAGTCTGTCTGGCTCCACTTCTGCATGCAGGTCAGGGTACTTAATTCATGTCCAGAGACATCGTTTGCTCATTCCCCAACATACTGTGTGAGGGAAGCCGACCAGATCTGCCATACACTGGGGCTAGACTGCACCCTGCTCTCCCCCCGAACGCCCCCACCCCCAGCTCCACATGCCTTCTGAGAACGTGCGATATGGAGGAACGTTGCAGACGCTCCCCAGCGGACCCACTGATAACCCCCCTACCAAACCCCAGCCGAGGAACACTGGCGGCCTGGATATCGCTCAGCCTGGGAGGAATAATGAGAACAAAAGCAGAATACATGGCCTTCTTTCTCTTTCTACCTACCCCTCCCTCCTCCTCCACCTCCGTCCTGCGCTCTTGTTCCGTTTCCTTGTCATATTTGCCAGCGCGTTCTGCATTGGCCTTCGGAGGACGGTGGACAGAGACGGAGGGAAAGGGAAGGGTGGGAGAAATGATTGAGAGACGGAGAGTGGAGATATTCCTCTGCCCACATCAGGCCCCTTCTCTGTGGTTTGCAAACAGTCATTTTGTTCAGTATCTTTACACTGATCTTAAGGTAATAAACTGGGGTTGACATTGCCCAGGGTCTCCATTGGCATTCTGCTGGGTCTGATAACAAAGTGTGCAGAAACAGATTGTTTAAAAAGATAGAACGGGCCGCTCCACATAGAGCCCTGCACTCTATTAGATGTTGATTCAGGGGCTTAATGCAGATAAAGTAGCTCTACATGTGCTGTACAAGATGTAAGCCTATACATTGATGTGTAAAAATGTCTAATCTGATATTTATCAGGTTAGGCAGCACTCAGCCTGCCCATCAATAAGATGACTGACATTCAACATACAGTATGTGTGTGCACATGAATGTATATCAGGGCTTGTGTGGATCCCAATGTATGAATGTGTGTGTGTGGGAACAGAGAATATTAACCACACACAGAGCTGGGCCACAGATTTAAAGTCTGCTTTGATCATTTTGGTCTCGTGTCTGTGTTTGACCTGAACTTGATCACTCACAATCTTCTCTCTGGAGTATTTTGATGTTAATGAGTTTATCAAGATGGATTTATATGGAGATAGGGTTACAACTAATGATTATTTTTCATTATCAAATTATCTGTCATCATTTTTTTTTTAGATTAATTGTTAAGTTTATAAGAGTCTGTCTGATCTCTATTACTCCTGAAATGAACCTGAATTTATGAAGACATAAAGCAGAGAAATGCTGAAAATCTTCACATTGCAGAAACTGATTCCAAGTGAAAGTTTGCCATATGTAGCTTGATAAGTGACTCACTTAACAAAGTCAGTGACTAATTATTTCAGCACTGTGAGGGAAGTCTGAACAGATGTTGTTATTTTGGCAACATTTTGACTTGGCCAGGCTTTCTAAAGTGATTTCTCTATGTCATAGGTCACCTCAGATCTAACATTTGAGCACCTTAAGCTCCCTTTCTAAATCCCCTGCAGTAGATAACTGTTTTCCTGTCAGACATTCCCATTCTCTGGATCTAGACTCTTGTTTCTTTACATGTATTTGAAACATGTCTCTCATGTTAACAGCCATGATAATATCACACGTTAACAAAGTCATTAAAGTGACTAACAAGACTCAGCGAGGCCTTAAGTCATTTGATTTCATTCAAGTGTGTAGTTTATTTAGTTCATTCATGTATAACCTTTCTTCCTTGTTTACAGTCTTGTTGTTTTGACATATTTTGATTTTTAGGTTTTATGTTTTCAGACATTTTGGCTGTGAATGAACTTCATACATCTCTATTGATTTTTATGAAACACTTGACTTGGAGTTTCAACTGTACTGCATCTTCAAAAAGCCCTAAACTTTACCCAGTTGGTTTTGACTACAGGTTGTGAAACAAGATGAGAGTTTGTGCAGTAACAAATTGCTGCCTCCCCTCCCAATATTGACTCTCTGTTTTTCTGTGTAAATGTTTCAGGTGCTGGTTACCACCCTATGTGAGTCTGAGGAGCCTTTCCTGCTTCAGTAGATTACAGCATGAGGACTGATCCGATACTCTGACCAAAGACCACTGGACACAGACCACTGAGGGGGCAGAAGACAGAAGGCTGTGGTGGTGTGGCCATGGATAGAAGGAAAGTTTACGTGTTGATGGTGCTGTGGGCCATGGCCCACCTCAGCTCTCCAGGGTACAGTCTCAGAGCCCTGCGAAGGACTACAGGGGGGCGGAGGGGGTCCACAGGACTGACAGGACAGGACGCCAACGGAGTGCCGCTCAGGCGCTCCAAACGAGGTTGGATGTGGAACCAGTTCTTTTTGTTGGAGGAGTACACCGGGACGGACCTGCAGTATGTTGGAAAGGTAGTTTAAGAATTTCCTCTCTTTCTTTGCTCTTCCTTCACCAGACACACACAGACCACACTGTCTCATCTGCACCGCAGGCAGAGTCCACCTCAGACCAGATCACTTCCAAAACCAAGCTCACACATGATTATTACACATAGGCTGAACTATGCAAGACAGAACATACCAAAAATATCTAGATCAGTTCAAATTCAATGACACTGAGCCACAATATAGTCTCTGAACCCTAACACCTTAACACAACTAAAATATCACCAATGCATATATTTACTGCATGCATTAAAAATGCCTGGTCAGGTTTGTAATCTTGTTTACTTATTCTTTGATCAGATAGTTCCTGATAGGAATGAAAATGCTAGTGTTACACTGTTTTATTTACACAGAGTTGTTGCAAAGCTGCTTATGCTTAGGCACATTTGAGAACTTTAGCTTCTTTTATTAAATAAAACTGAAATGAATGAATAACAAAGAAGAGGAAAAAGTTTAAACAGCACCCAGCCCTGCTTTTAACCAACATAGACCACATGCAGACAAACTGTTTTTATTTCTGCTCACTGACAACAGGTCGCTGTCTGTCAGGGTTATCACATGCTGCCTTTAGAGTTTGGGTTAGGGTTTGTCTAGAAGTTGTGGCATAAGATTTGATGTAAATCATCTACCCGCACTAACCTGTTTAGACCAGTTACTCCACCATCAATCTCCTTTAACAAAGCAGAAATGTTTCTGTTTATATTCTGGACGATAAATTGACGCTTTTTCTGACCCATCCAGGAGTTGCAGTTTTCAGAGGGGGCTTAGATCTCTTGAAGGAGCTTAGCCCAGATCCAAACTCCCTCAGAATTTAAACTCTTGCCTTGTGTTTTTCAGTCTCAACAGCTGTTTGTTCAGAATGAAGGAGGGAAGTAACCCTGTGTTTGGTGTGAGCAGCCATAACCACCCACTAAAGCTGAGCAGAGAGAGAGAAAAGAGCACCACTCTCTAAACTTCATCATTAGACAGCTCAGGGTGACTGGCTACTCTGTTAAAGCTGATAAGTGGTCTCTAAGAAGTGAAGACAGCACAGAAGTGATCACTTTAGCAACAGAAGATGAAGCAAAAACCTCCATCTCACGAATTATAACTCCCTCTGCCTCTGTGCATCAAATCTGCAGCACTCAGTCTCCTGCAGTCTCTCTCACTACTTGCTGTCTCTTTCTCAGTTTCCATTGTTTGCTTATGGATGTGGGACTTATTTTACTTTAGTTTCCACAAAGCCACTGTAAACACAACACTAGTTGAACTTTTTACATGCAGACAATTTGAGAAGTTGCTATTTTTTGTTCATTTAAAAATGTCTCATTATGTACTGTCTTGTCAATACATATTTATGAAGACAGAGTTCTGCAGTTTTTTTTTTAAATCCTTCCCATCCATCAAACTAAACAAATGCAAATGTGACCAGATATTGCTTCATTTACATAGTCACAGTACACAAAAAAATTGTGACTTGTGATTTTGCGATACAACAGTTTTGGAAAGTTAAGTTTCTGTAATAGAAGGAAGAACCTAACTACCTGTGGGGCCTTTTCTCAGCAACATATTGGATTTCTATACAATGTCATCATCCTCTACAGACTGGAAAAGAAAGGAAAAGATCTGCTCTTAATGAGATGCTTCAAAACAAATAATGTATAAGAGTGTATCGTTCTGTCTTTGAGAATACAAGAATCATCCCATCATCTGATAGTAGACATGACATGATACTCCGATCCGTCTAATGCTCATATATCGGACTTCTATCCATCCGTCCTCAGGCTTTGTTTGCTGTTGGCTGTCCAATATATTTTGTGCTTACTGTCAGCTCTGTGGCTGCCTGCACAATGTCCATTCCACTCACATCAAGCCGTCCTAAAGCAGCTGTCTTGCCCTACAGTAAAATACGACTTCCTCCGAAGGTATTATTTGCTCAACAAAATGAAAACACAGTGTCGACCCAGATAACATTGGGGGATATACAAGAAGACGGGCCAAATAATGCTTGCTTTACATGCAGCAGAGCGGAAGTCAAGATATCAGTCTCCTCTTCCAACCTACTGTAATTGAGGAGATTGTGAAGCGTCGTGGCAAGGTCAGGATGACTGAGGGGGAAGAAAGGCTGTTTTGTGCAAGGAGTTGAATGGGGCTAGTGCTTTGCATTCCTATCGTGCGTCCACGGAGGATAGAGTCATCCAACCAAATGAGATTCTGCAACATACGTCCTCCCCGAGTGAGGGTTGACTTTCAGCCCTGGTCTAAAAGGATTACATAGCTTGCTATGGTATGAGGCAAGCAAATACGAGAAAGAACATAAAAGCTGAAAAGAACAAAAAAAAAACAAAAAAAACAGAGCGAATGAAGATCAAAAGTAAGTACCAAGCATGATCAAACCACTTTGTCTTTAGAGAGTGGTGATTGATGTGCCACTCGTCCTTTTAGCTTGTAAAAGGACTAATAGCAAAAGAAGAATGGATTATCTGAGTGTGGTGTATACTTAGAGAGCCAGAGGCCGCAGCCTAAGAGCCCGTCTCCTGAAGACGCCATTAAGGCATCAACCTTCGAGTACCACACTTAATCATGATTTTGAGCGCTTGTTGTTTCCCCAGAGTACATGCAGCTGGGCGCCTTTCCTCGTTGTCAGCTCACTAGCCAGTTGTCACATAGGACTGCAATACGTAGATTTTATCTGATTGCAATTACTGTTTGTTAATTGCTAGATAAAGTACAAGTGATGAATGAGGCCCTAAAGGGAATGAATAGCTTTTGAGTTGAACACATGGCCCAACACAGAGAACAACCATCTGCATCAGTATCCTCAGGTGGAGGCCATATTTTCATAATGTCGTAGGTCTCAAAGAAAAAAAAAACTGAGAAACACAAAAGAGAGGATTTTTGTCATTGCTAGTGACATCATGGCATCCGGAGAACAGAGCATGGAACAAAACCACTTTTGTTTTTCCTGAAAAAAAGAAAGAATTGGAAATAACACAGTGGCATGTTATTATAAACAAGGGAGCAGCTCTTGACACAGTAAAAGATAGAATGATGAAACTGCACTTGAATTACAACATCCTGTCTCCACTTATTTGGGAAACTCAATCTCTCCCGGTTGCGTTTTGTTTTCTTTCTCTTTTTTTCCACCTTATTTTTTTTCCGACGAGTTGTGAAGAGCTAACAAATGGAATTGCAATCTTTCCTGAACAAGCGTAACAAAAGCAGTTGGAACAGGAAGGAATTAAGAGGAGCGATCGAGATGAGAGGGAGATGGAGACTCTGGCACTGTCTTGTTGGAGAGCTGGTTGGCTGCTAATCTTGCTAATCTTGCTGTATTGGCCAATGATTTTTTTTCCTGCAGGAGGGGAATCGTACACAGCCTCTCATTAGCAGGCAAGCTGCATACAGGCCTCGGAGGGCCTGGGCTGTCACTGGGGGAAGAGAATGTTTGTTTATTTCATTATTTCTTACTTTACCAAAGGGCACATATCCACTGAAAATGTTTAATGGCCTGTGGTTGAGGAGTGTTTGTGCTGCACTATCATATCTCATAAAGTATTTACAGCCCCTGATAGGCCCCAGTGGTTCTGGGCCTGGTGGGTAGACTCCTCAACATAGTCCCTAGCAAGTGAGCAGTGTTCTCTGTATGTGAACAAACACGCCAACGTGCACGCAAACACACACGCCTGCAAACACTAGTCTTCCATAATAGGCTGGAAATCAGAAGAAAGGAAAAAAAAGGAACACAGACGTAATATGCTTCCCAGTCCTGTATGACTCAGCGGTTGAGGCATCCTGGGGGAAAGACTCAAGCGTCTTATGGCAGCGGAGTGGAAAGGTGCAGGGTTTTTGTGTGTTTGTTTGCAGGGGGTGGGGTGTTTTTTGGTCTCTGTTCATGCTCCCCCATTACCAGCTGCTCACCTTGGCAGAGAGGCAAGGAGTTTGCAATATGGCACAGGCCTGGCTGTACCCGCGCCATGGCAACCCCTGCGGTCTCCAGCGGCGACCTGGAGCACACATTGGCAGTGTTTGTTGATTAGGCGATAAGTTCCCGCATGTGCACTGGGAGGGGTCGGCTTCAATTATGCTCCTCTCCCTCGCAGCGTGAGCGGCGGAGGAAAGGGTGTGATGGGGTCATGCGGCGACGAGGCCCCGGCAAACATCTGTCTGACAACATTGCAGGGGCGAAGCGATGTCTGAGCGAGATACACTGACATCACCACGGCACCTCGCTATTGTCTCAATGCTCTCACTTGCCTACTACTATTTCAGACACCCGTCGGTTTTGTCAGGGTGAGATTAATTAATTTTCTATCATCAAACATGTAGGCTTTTCCACTGCATTCCAATATGTTGTCGGCCAAGTTGTTTTCAAATGAGGGGGGAGTGGATATGACAGTGAAGCAGGGCTGTAGCCAGGATTATAGACTGAGGTCAGGAGTCCAAATTGCCCCATGCAGCCCCACCACTTGAATTAATTTACCAAAAAGGAACCAAAATAGTTTAATTTTCAGATTTAATTTTCAGTCATTTAACTGTGGTTTAATAATATCTCTACTTTTTTTAATCTTAATTTATGTCTACACAGCAAAAAATCTCAGTTATTAAGTAATTTATTCTTAACTTAAGCGCTAAAATCTGATATTTTAACCTGTTTTCAGTTGAAATTCCCAGAATTTATTGTCTGTATTTAAAAAAAACATGAGATACTGCTGCTTAAGAAAACATGACTTAGAAGACTCAAAGACAAAATGACTTGAAGAGATTTTTTGCAGTGTAAAAATTGTCAAATTCTGAGACACTGAGTCTTAAAATATATATAATCAACTTCTAAAAGACACCAAATGTAAGTTGTAGTGTAAACACCACCTCAGGTTGTTAAAACCCCCTAAAATCTCTGAGACAACACCGAGGACATGACCTCAGTGTCCTGATTTGTAGCTGCAGCCCTGTAGCAGTAAATACAAACTGTTGAGGATTGTCCATAATTAAAATGAATGAAATTATGCACGGTCACACAAAACAAAAGATGTCAGATGTCCACAAGAGAGAAAAATGTATGTCAACTGACATTTCACCTTTAAGTCTCTAGCAGCTCTGACCGCATATCTCAACTTTACACATCAACAGACATTTGATAGGCTATTTCTGTGCACAGTCTGAGGCTACCATCTGGCTACATAGAAGGCAGCCAGTTCTCGACAGGCCAGGACACAAGGCCTTAAAGGCTAACTGGCTAATTGCCCTAAGCAGCCCGTTTCCAGTGCCATCTTTTTGGCCTAACTTGAGTGAAGCACAAATGGCGGCCAGATCGAGCCTGCACTAACATTTGCTGCACTTGAAGCTGATTAATTTCACAAACAAAGACGGCCTGCTTATAAGTTCGCACGCACAGATGTCTGATGAGTACCACTTCACTTCTCAGCCCACTTCAAACTGCAAGATGAAGCACGTAGGAATAGAAATAAATATCTTGCACTGTGAAAAAATGCCAACCATTGGAAATATTATGGTATCACTTAGCAGAGAAGGCTAATTGAGTGGACAGTTTTGAAATAAACTGCATATCATTGATGGTATAATGGTTTGCGTAAATGTTCAATAGTTTGCTTCACAGTTGATTCACAGCAAAGGAATCTTTCTCTCAAGTCATTTGTGTCTGTAATTGAGTCCTTAAAAGCTTATTTTCTCTCTGAGCTTGTGTGAATATTTCAACCTGTTTCCAATGCAAATCAACTTGTTTCAAGTATTCTCTAAAATTGAGTTTTTCTTGATTTGAGTACAGCAACTTTCCGTGTTCGTTTTTTTCCCTCTCAACATGCACAATCTAATTTTTAGAGAATTAATTTTTCTGTTACAAACTGTTTGACATTTTGAGAAATACACTTATTTGCTTTCTTGCCAAAACTATAGATGAGAAGCAAATATACCTACGAGCACCTCTAAAGCTCTCTAATTAACTAATTTCCCTAAATGTCATTCTATTCCTTTAAGAAAATATGGCTATTATTGGAGACAGAATGACTTGATAATATGGAGACTTTTTTCTAATGTCCCCCTCTTTCTTATAAGACCAAAAGCCCCAGTGTTAATGGACGTAGCGTCATGCTCTCTGCCTTTTTTACGATTCGGTACCATAGGAGGGCAGAGGAGAAAAGGCTAGCTATTGATGTGCCCGGGCTTCTTGGTGACCATACTGACTGCACATGTGGCTTTCTTTTCTCACCCTGTGACAGTTTAATTGTATTTTCGATATAAATTGATCAAAGGGCCATTGTGAATGCACGTTGGGCTGCCACATTGATTTCTGGGAGAGGTTTTTTTTCCTCCCTCTTAATTTGAGTAGAAGGGCAGCAGTAAATTCTCCTCACCAGCAAGGTGGGCAACAGGGAGGGACGGGGTCACTGCAGCAGCTGCTGGAGTTCGATACTCTGAGCTGCCTTGTAATATCCTTCAGGGGAGTGAGGAGGAACTCTTCAGAACCACAAGATCTCTCTGTTTCCATAGAAATGACAGCCGACACAGTGTATGTCACACTGTCTATCTCACATCTCAGCCGAAAGGAGAGGACTCAACAGTTATTAACTGAATTGTTGTGCCGGCAGAGATAGGCAGCTTGATAGACAATCATAGAAAAGGACATTGCAGCTATAACAGCGGGAGAAAGATAATAATATTGAAGTGGATTGTTTTCAGCCAACTGAGTCTCTGTTTGAAAGCATGTACTGTAAAGCAGAACAGAAAACAAATAAAATTCTGCAGGATATTCTCCTGGCTTGGTTAGACAGGGAGAATAAGAGTTGTTTTGACCAGAATTCAAATGGGTGAATGAAACAGTGCTCCACTCTAGATCCTAATCCGAAGATGCTAAAATTCTGCAACACACTCGACTGGCTCTGTTAGACAGAGAAAGGACTGAAAACAGTCATTTTTACCAGCATTCAAGCAGGCGAACAAAATAGTGTTAAAGATGCTAATCCACAAAGCTGTTCATCTCGCATGTGCCAGCTTTGCCCTGATAAAACAGCATGAATTAGTAAAGCTTCCGAGCACCTGGGATGAAAAGCTTTTTAATATATGATGAGAAAGGAGACTTTGCAATGGTGCTCCCACGTGACCCAGCTGCAACGCACAATATCCTCCCTCAGTCTGTCCACCAGGCAGAGCCAAGAATGCTTGTAGACACAACAACAACTCGCGCACAGAGGAAAATATGTATTCAAAAACATCAAAATCAAACGTGCCAGCTCTAACGAGGTGTCAATAACACACCTCAGAATTATGTCTTAGCACCCACTTATCAAGGGGAAAACATTTAGATGGTGTTTGCCTCATTTTGTACTTGACATGTTTGCCCATGTCTGCAAACACGTGCCCTCCTTTTACCCTTTACCTCCCCCTGCAATTATAACCATGTCCTTGGTTATTAAAGCAGGGAAAGGGAAGTAGGCAGGGAAGCAGTGGGAGGGGAAACGACTGGACAAGCTTTTGATGAGTTCTCGGAGATAAATATGTTGGGGGGATTTGGTGGTGGAATTAAAATGTCAGAGCATGCTAAGCTGCTGTTCATGCAGAAAAAAATTAAAACAGGAGATAGGGAGGGAGAGAGCAAATAATAATGAGAAGCTCCACAGACAAGTGGACTCTCGTGGTCCTCTGGCATGTTGGTCATGTTGCTGATCCATCAGGGATTGGCAGGCGGCGGACGTGCGCACACTCATGCTGGTACTTCACAGACTCCGACCCACTGGCATTCTGTTTTACAGCACTGTGAAAATGCCACAGTGGCCCTGCGGTAAAAAAAAAAACAAAAAAAAAAACGCGATGACAACCTGCATGTAACAATACCAGTACATGCAGCATTTTCTAAACGCTCCGACTGTGTGTTTTCTTCTTGGCAGGAAGAGATGAGGTGAAGCCACAAATCTGTATCGTCAATGACAGTTTACTAAAGATGATACGAATCTGTTAAATAACACCGAATGCACTTATCAAAGCTGTCAATGTCTCTTTGCCAAGGCCCAGATTGGTCAGATCACTGATGTGTGCACAGTGTATCAGAAATACTTAAGTGGAAAACTGTGATTCTACTTTGAAATTAGATTTTGTTAACATCTTTGGTACAAAGTGCTCATTGCTGAGATGTTTTTGCACTGCACTTCTCATAGATGACCTGTCAATCAAACAGTATAGCCAGCCAGCACTGTGATGTTTTATTGATGCAGATTCATTTTCTGTTCTCTGTGGCCATTTCTGTTTCTCTGGAAAGAGGTAGCTGACACTCAGTGTCCATAAGAGCAAATTAAGCTAATGTGAAAGCTTTCATAAACCGGACTTTGAATCACTGTTGTGCTATAACAATTAGCAACAGAGAGGCGCAAAGTGGGGATTTATTAAAATGAAAACACCACAAAATGCTGCTTGAAATTGTTGTTTGGGTGCTGCAGGGATCCATATTATCATCTTTCTTTTCTTTTTTCCCCCTCACAGCTTCATTCAGATGCAGACCGAGGAGATGGAAGTGTGAGGTACGTCCTCAACGGTGAGGGAGCAGGGACCCTCTTCAAGATAGACGAGAAGTCGGGGGACATCCACGCCACCAAGAGGCTAGACAGGGAGGAGAAGGCCTACTACATCCTCCACGCCAAAGCTGTCAATCGCTTCACCAACGAGGCGCTGGAGGGCGAGTCCGAGTTCATAATCAAGATCCACGACATCAATGACAACGAGCCACGGTTCACCAAGGACCCGTACATGGCCAGAGTTCCTGAAATGTCTGACATTGGTGAGTTCTTGCCTCAGATATCCCTCATGTATGTATATGGGAGGTACTTTAATATTATCACCATTCCTTTCATTTCCCAAATGAATGATTGTCAGTAAGTTTTAAGTAAAAAGTGAGTTGCAGAACTTTTAGTTTTACTTGTTTTTGAGGTTGACTTATGTAATTCCTGCCAATGGAGCAGCTGTTATTATAATTACACTGAACATAATATTTATTGAGTATGAAGGTTCATCCTCTTTCAAGGCCTACTTATTTGTTTTCATAGCCTTTTCATAGTCTTCATCAGAAGAGACTCAATCTGCTCAGAAAGAAGTGTGATCTGAAGAGAGCTAATAACTGGAGCTTTTTTCATCAAATTAATTAGATTTTGTAAATCTTACATACATTTTCCAAGTATTGAAAAAATCTATACTTTTATTTTCTGATTACAAATATATTGCCTAGCCCTTGGCAATGTCTGCTGCTTTTACTTTTTTATGTCAACTTTTAATACACCACAACTCAGTTTCTTGCCACTGGACAATACACCTCCTCATTCTTGACTAAACTATGGCACTACTACTCGTCCTGGAAAACCTGGAACACAATTGTCTGATTTTCCAGTCATGGAAAACACAAGCAAAATGAGAGAAAAAGGAAAATGCCCTGGAAAATTATGTCAACATTCTTCTATTTTAAGCTCTGTTTGGACCATTAGGCTGTCATTGCCATCTGAAAGGATTAAGTCATATTAATGTTCAGATGGTAGTTTATGGAGTATAGTATTTTGAATCTAACTGGCCACGCCCCCTAATTATGGCCACGCCCCCAATCATGGCCGCACCTGCGGGTGAGAGGTCATCAAAACACAAGTGGGCGAAACTCCGAAAAAATGTAAGTTACATTATTTTAAAGTGTAAATGTTAGTTACTGCTGGCTCGTATCAGTTGTAGTTTTTAGTTACAGTTATAATAACAACGTTGCTTTCTTTCTAACTGGTTGTAAAAAGTCGGATAAGTTGTTAGCATATTTGGCTCGTTTGTTAAAGTTGACGCGCTTGTTAGCTTGTTTTGCTCGCAAATGTTTTAGGTTTGTGATTGAGCCCTGGCTTCTAGCACTAGTTTCAAATGTGTGTTTGGCACTGTTGGGAGGGTTTGATAATAAATAAACGGGAAGACGGGGGTCAAAACAATGTATGGGAGTCTAGCTGTTAGCCAAACACCGGCTAATTACTGGCTAAGGGTACGTTTATCATTCTGCTAGCATTGCCTCTCCCAACGCGATGCTGCGTTATAAAGAGGAAATGTACCATGACATTACATTAGATGTTTAGTTTTTGTAGCTGCAATTAACAGTGGGTGTGAATAGCTTCGCCATTTGTTAATCTCCATAGTAAGGATACTAAAGCATATTGTGATAAACTAATAAAAGAGTCAGTGGCAGTAAAGTCTAGTTCAGATTTGTTAGCTAGATAAAGTTGCACGCTACTGCTTGTATTAAAGGTGTTCAGGCAGCCATGATATAATGTAATTTATAAGTTAAAAGGTATTCTTTATAAATTTGTCATTTTACAGGATGAATATCCACATTACAACAAGAATATTTTGAGTTTAAAAGAACATTTGTGGCCACGGATATTTGCATGTTAATTCACTTCTATTATGCTATGTCAGTTACCTTTTGCTGGTTCTTTTTCTCTCACTTAGTTTTTTTTAAGAGATAATAGAGGAGAGAAGGTGATAAAAGAGACAGGTGAGAAAGTAACAGGAGAGAAAGTAGGGGAGAAAAGGGAAAGCTGAGATAAGATAAGATAAGATAAGATAAGATAAACTTTATTTATCCCACTTGTGGGAAATTTACATGTTACAGCAGCAAGAAACAAGAGTGACAAAAATAGAAAAAGAAAAGATATTACCCACTTCCCCAAACCATCACTGTAACTTGGTTATATTAACAAAGTGAAGTGCTGTACATCTGCAGGTACATTATTCAATGATAATTTCTGAGTCATATCTTTTGAAAACAGACATCCACAGAGTGGATGTGTAGTGTTTGGCCCAATTCCTGTCTGTCACTGAAAAAGTCCTGGAAAACGTTCTCTAGAAAGGAGTGGGAACCCTGTGTGGTTCATCATCTAAGATATTTTCAACTTCATCCGTGTGAAAGCTAGCATTGGGATCCATGTTTATTATAGCTTTGGTCACTCTCCATCATGCCAAATTTGTGCAAATAAAATGTCCTCACAACAAGTCTAGATGTGGCTGTGATGAAAATCCCATTTGTGCATCAGTTTCCCGTGCATCAATTAAATAATAATGAACCATTTGTTTCTATTTTATTGTAAACAAAACTCACAAATCATAAAGCATTATAAGCTTCTGACTGTCTAGGCCCTTGCAGCCTTACAGCTTTTCCTCACATACCTCAGATTATCCTGCCACAGAGGGTAATTCATAGTAATAGATTTTAAAAAAGCAATGCAATCAATAAATAACAATATTAGCATAAAATAAATAGTAAGATAGAGTTTTTAGAGTGTGTACAGCTGGCTAAGAAACTTGTATTCAGCATGTAAAGCCATATTTATTGATCATAAATCAGACAATAATTAGGTGTTTACACAAATGAGGGTGTGTGCATGTGTGTACGTGGAGTTGGATTAAAAGGCTTACGATTCAAATTGGATAGAGATGCCAGTCTTACTGGATCAATGGGACTTTATCAATCATAATAATGATGTCGACTCAACAAAGAGGGCCCGACTAATTAAATGAGAGGGATGGGGAGCTGTTTTATGACCAGAGAATAAACAAGGTAAAGCATCTCAGTGATGGTTACAGCACTGGTGCAGATAATCTTTTAAATACAGTATTGTATCTTATTAAAACAGTATTTAATTTAATTACCAGCATTGTCAACTGTGTCATCACAGTGAATAATTGCGGATTATATTTCTGGAGTGCCAGTTTCTGAGACAGCACCATTTGCTGTTTTCGCATTATCATTTGTTCTTGTCATTCGGCACCAAATTAAACTTTAATTCACCGTGCACTTTGGCTCCAGCTCCCACTCTAAAAGTACATACTGGCCTCATGAATATAGATAAACAATATAAAAAGGCTCCTAATCAATACTTGCATGAAAACATGGAGTGAACTCTCTGTTCCGCTGCTGCTGCTGCTGCTGCTGTGGTGCTTCAGGGACTGAGGGACATCGGTCTTGCAGCCCAGACATGTGACAGAGTTGTCACTTGGTTCAGCAACCCCAAGAGAGAGGCCGGCACTTATCTAAGGGCAGCACGGGTGCCCATGGCAACAACCGAGGTGTGATGTCACCGCTTGGCAGAGCATGTGTTCACGAGTGACTGCATCGAGACACTGCCCCTTTAAATGTGACATACACTTTGAGTTTTATTATAGTCTCACGAGCTCTGACGTTCTTCTCTCGGACTCTCAGTTGCGGACGACTTTGATGCGCCCCTTCCTTTGACAACTGAGTGATTACAGTCAAGGTAATTTACCCTGCCGGCACAAAAACTGTGATTATTCCTGACTTGTTTGTCAGAAAATTCTTTTCTCAAAAGCTTAAAGTCGGCGATGAGATGGCTGATGTGGATCAGTGATATTTTCTAAAAGCCACCATGTCAGAAAAGCCTCTTTGAGTCTAATTCCCTAGTTAAAGGTATTAGTGATCAAGGTTCGGTGAACTTGCTCAGGAATCCTCCCGAACTGTCACTTACACCAAATCAGACAGCCGTGGTCTTTCTCTCTCTCTGCCTTTGGTCCCCCAGTTTTTTTCGTCTCTCTAAAGCATCCTTCATCCATACAAATGACATTGATTTTAAAGGAAGGAACTCTCCTCTCACCCTCACAGATCTCAACTGACATCAAATTAGAGAAGTTTCATGAGGTCGTTATCCCATTGTATTGCACAATTCTATATTTATACCACTTTGCCATTAAATATTTCTACTCAATTAATTTTCTTCTGCATGTAATGAGGCAACACTTGGCCCTGCAAGGCGCCATTTGGGAGGTAGCACTTGGCTAACCGCTTCCCTTTGTTCTGCTGAAATAGGGCTTCAGCCTCTCTGGAAGAGAAAATGGATCACAGTCGTTCGTCTGCTATCAGATATTTGGCTTCTTAGACACTCCAGATATGTGGATACACTAATAGGCTTCTTGGGGTTTGCAAAGAGACGGTATCGGTGCCGCTTGTATGCTTAGAGAGATATACTTAGAAAAATACATTAGGACTTATCGATTACCTGCAAAAATCAATCATGTATAAGGGTATAAGTGGCCGAGGAATAAAGATTGGTTTGGGTAATGCAAAGGGACAGAAATGATCAGTCACATTCTGCATGAGCATGATTAGAAGAGGATCCGACACCTCATCAGAAGGTGCATCAGCTTAACCAATTATCCAGCAGGCAATTTTCAGCAGTATTGAAGAGTTGATCTAAATCATTGTCATGAATCTTCTTCCCCCAGGCACCTCAGTAATTCAGGTGACAGCCACAGACGCAGACGACGCAACGTATGGGAACAGCGCCAGGGTGGTGTACAGCATCCTGGAGGGCCAGCCGTACTTCTCTGTGGACCCAGACACAGGTCAGTGTTGAATTAAATGTGAAACTCACCTGGAGATACTCTTAATGCAGTCACTATGCAGCTATTGGTGGTGTGCTTTGTATACCTGCCTCCATTTTGTTGTTTTTCCTTTCAGACATAGACAATGACAAAAAGATTTACTCCTATCAAATCAGTTCTGTCATAACTAAAGAATATTTCAACCTGTTTCCCTAAATTAACAGCACAATTGAAAAATCTGACAGCACAGGAGGAAAATTCAAATGTCCAACAGAAACCAACTTGTGTCAGAAATAATTCTGGAAATGATTGTCTGTATCTTAAAGAAACACCAGAGAAAAGACCAGCATGCACTATAGCCATGAAGATTACTGTTTTCTGACTAATGTACACAACTCCTCATTCCTTCTTCAGTAAAAAACTTATCTTATCTTCCTGCTCTAGCAGTGTTACTGCCACTGCACCCATCACCTACATGAGCAGAACGCAACAAGTTCACACCCTTTGTCTGGAGGTGGCCATACTGAGAAACATAACAAATCGCTAAGTGAAGCAGAAATAGAGGAGGCAAGCTGAGCTTTACCAGGGTGGTAAATTAGAACAATTTATCACAATATAACTCCTGGAATCCAGGAAATGTTCCTTTAAACCAAACCAAAAATACCAACACGTCTGCCTGCTCTTTGCAGGCTTTGACGGGCGAGGGGGATTTGTAGTAGAGAGAGTGGCAAATCACCAACCCCAAAAATCTAGCCGCTTGCTAGTTTTAATCATTAATGTGCGCTTTGGAACACATCCCGCTCGTGTCTTTCTTGCTTAAACAAAAGGGAAACGACAAAAAAGCCATTTGCAGATTAGTGGAAGGATTAACAGTAATATGGTTTATCCCACATGTGGTATGTAAGCTGACATCCCCTCTTACACAAAGACATGCCTGGACATCACATTATAAGCAGGATTTGTTTCTCCTCTCCTCCTCTGTGTGCGTGTATTGTAGTCATTAAGCAATAACAAAGGTAGACAGAGATATAGAGCGAGCGTGATGCTGTTTCCTGAAGCTGCTACACGTTTGCTTCCTTTTCTGCAATACCGCCTGAACGATCGCTGTTCTCTTAACAGTGTGTTGTCCGTAAGATAAATTGCACATCGTTAGAAAGGGGGGGTGGAAAAAGGAAGTTGCATTGTGCCTGCTTTTTCCCTTTTTGCCATGCTATGTATGGGAGGAAGAAAAGAACAAGTTGGAGGGCCTTTTGAACAGTGTAGGCCAGTCTGATCTGAGCCTGAGTGATGTGCCACGTCAGCCTCTCCTTCTTCCTTGTTGTTTGATATGCAATGAATCATCTATTCAGCCTGAAAGTGGTGAAGTTTGTCAAAGCAGTTTATTTAGGGTGAAATTTATTTTTTTTCTTCATCTTTATTCTCCCACTCCACTACGTCTTTCTGTCTCTCTCTCCCCCCCACCTGCTTCTCTTTTATGAAGCTTCAAATTCAAACGTGTAATAGCAGACAGGCTTGAAGACCGTCTCTGATGGGAGATGGAGCACACCTTTTGAATATGCTGCCAATTACCGCTTCACTCGGTCTCTGTCCTGACTCCAAACTAGAGATCTAACGTGTCAGAGCTGAGAAGTAAGCAACTGCACGGCACTTGAAAGGCTGAACATTAACAGAGTCTTAATTCCAAAGAGAAGATAAATGATGCCGAATGCATTTGGAGGTGAATGCTACACTTAGAAAATTAAAGGAATTGCGCTGTGGTTTTGGTAGATTGGCCCTTTGGTCCACTTACCAGTTAAATCACGAGAACACAGACACCGAAATGTGCTCCTGGGTGGCCGCTGAGCCCCGTGCTGCTGCGCATACTGAGCAAGAGCACTGACCTTTCAGTAATAAAATGTTCTTAGTGGTTTAATTATCTGGCCTGTAGATGCATAAATCTAAAAAATGAAATATCATTAATTCAATACAGCTGATGTGGACAGGCTTATTTTTAGAAATCTCTCAGGTAGTCACAGGGATTTTTAGATATATGCAGTCCACCTGTGGAAACAGTTCATTATTTTTATGTCATGTGGCAGGGTGATTTCATGAAGGTTGTTCACAAACCTGCCAGTCTGAAATACGTTTAAAAATGACCTACTGCTGAGTTAAAGAGCTCTACATACTTCTGGTTCTGTTCGTACTGTAGCTAGGTGACATATAGCTGCATACAGTATGATTATGCCATATTTGTGCTGCAGCTAACAGTCATTTTCATTATCTATTAATCCTCTGATTGTCGTCTTGGTGAATTAATCAAATTTTCATTTCAAAAAATGCCAGAAAATAGTAAAAAATGTCCACCCCAGCTTTGCAAAGTCAAGGGTAAGGGGTCTTGTTTTGTCCTAAAAGGTCCCAAACTTAAAGATGATTCAGTTGAAGATTATATGAAACAAAGAAAAGCAGAAAATATTCACAATGGAGAAGCTATAACTAGAGATTTTGGGGAGTTTTTTCTTGAAAAATTACTTTAATAATTCATAGATGATCAAAATACAGTGTTATTTATCTGTCAACTGATAAGTGGGCTAATTTCAGGTATATGCACTTATACTGTTTATACAAATATTATGTAGAATGCAGTTAGAGTGGAGTGAATGACTTTCAAATCTAGCTAAGCACATTGTAAAATAATATCCTGCATAACTAAAGATTATCAGTTCATATTTTTATCGATTTTAATATAAAAATACCTTGATTTTTTGAAAAGGAGCAAGTTCAAACTGATATTCACTCAGATTTTAATGTTCCCACTCACACTCTAAAAGTTATGTTTGCTGCTGCAAAACGACACTGGTGACCGCAGTCGAAGGGTCAACGAGTTCACAAGGTCCTCTTGTGCTGAGCACTTCTCAGAAAATGCTTTCAGTTACACAAAATGAAGAGAAAAATGGGCAAATGAGCTGCTGATTATACACCAGAGTCATAAAAATAAGTGGTTAACTTCAGAGTGAATTGTGTACAGTGAATGGATTTTTTTCTCTAAGATGGTTTGTGTTATTCTCTGTTTTTGTTTTCCTGCTTTGGACCATTTTTTTAGAATAACTACTGATGTACTCATTTTTTAATGTAATAAAATAGCAAATTATGAAAAAATGAAATGAATCTCCTCCTTTATGTCTAGCCCTTTATCTAACTAAACTTGATTGACTGGATGGATAGTGTTTTACAATGAAATCTCTCTATGGATCTGTGTATTTTTCCTCAGGCCTGATCAAGACAGCCCTGCCTGGCATGGACAGAGAAGTCAAAGAAAACTACCAGGTTGTGATCCAGGCTAAAGACATGGCCGGACAGATGGGCGGCCTCTCAGGAACCACCACAGTCAGCATCACCCTCTCTGATGTGAACGACAACCCGCCACGCTTCACCAAGAGTGAGTACAGCCTTCTGCAAAACCCACACACATGCACACTCTCACACACACACACAGAGTGACCAATCCTCAGCCCATGAAAACCACTTGTCAGTATGAGCCGGTGCCAGGCAGGCAGCCCCCATCTGGTGTCAGTTTCAAAATGAATTTGGATTATTGCAGGGAGCTCTGGGTTTTGTGCGACTAAGGCGGGCCTCTTAAAGGCAGTGAATAATTAAATATAGAGCCATATGACAGAGCAAAGGGTCCTGCAAAGTGCATCAGATCAGCCCTGTAATCCCTATTAAATGAAGAGAGTACATTCACTGGGTTTTATCTCCCCTACTCTTCCTCTCTCTTTGTCTATCTGCTGCTATTAAGTCTTTCTTCTGCTCCCTTTTACTCCATAAAACCAATGTTCTCAGTTTAGCACTGGAAATGTCCTTGGTGCATTTTTTCCTCCTTTTTGTTACCCTCTCACTCATCAATCATCAATCCTTCCTTTCTACTCCCTTCCTACTCTCTTTCAGTCTCACACATTGTCTCCTCTTTTTTTTTTTTTCTCACCCCTCCCCTGCCCGTCTCACTTCCTCTCGTGTATCTGGCAAACGGCGTCGGCAGCCAGATCAGATTGACAGATTACTGGTGTCGTCGTGTTTCCCCTCAGTAACAGCAAGCGCCAACTGTACAGTGGGCGACGCGTGCACACAGCCTGCGAATGCAAGGCGCAACACACGACCACAGAACTCCCGCCGTCCCCCCATTTATCACCCTCGCCACCACCACCCAATCCCCCCCCCACCCACCAGCTTTAGGGAGGGGGGCTGTCATCTTAGCTCCACCGCCAATGAATGAACAGTGAGAGAAGGGAGGGAGATAGATAGGACAGGGATGGAGGAGGTGACAGGAGGGGAAGATAGAAGAAGAAAGAGGAAGAGTGAGGCAGACGACAGAAAGACAGCCTGTGATGGAGGGGGTGGGGGGTGGAGGGTGGGGGGGAAGATTGAAAGAGGGAGAAAGAGAAAGAGATATTGTAATGGGACACCCAGAGGAGGTAGAGTGTCAGGAAGCGATATCATTGTTGTCTGCCAGGAGTGATGCCTCTTCTTTTCCACCCAATGCTAAATACCTGTTAGCCTAGGGAAACCTTCTCGTGGTGCGTCGCTTTCAGTGTGTGTGTGTGTGTGTGTGTGTGTGTGTGTGTGTGTGTATACACGTGTGTGTGGAGGCAAGTGTCAGCGTCACGGAGACCTGCCGACTCAGGCGTTGCCAAAACACTGTCAGCATGTTTTATTAGTGTGTCAGTGCTGTTTGTCTCCGCAGGCTGTGTGTATATCACGCCCGCTCCCTCCTGCAGTCCGGCTATTTATTTAAGCATACGAGATGCAGCCGGGGCCGCTGAGGCCGACAGGCAGCCATCAATTTATCCGCCTCAAACCAGGAAATCATCTTATAAAATAAAAAGGAAAAAAAAGAGAAGAAGGAGAAGCAATTAATTTATGTTGAGCAAATTGGCCTAGAATTTATGTTACATCCTAAAACTTCGAGTAGTGAGTCAATACCGCTTGTAGCAACTTATGTTAAAAGGCCACGTGTCTGTTTTGGAAATGAAATATGTTTTACCGCATATGAAATGTCTGCTCCACAGCTGATCTACAAATGTTGCAGCACTAAATCTCCCACTCGGCTTCTTCCTTTCACACACTCTCCTTCCCCAGCTGGCTCTGATACTGCTGCTCTCTGATTGGCTCTGACTCACTCTCTCCCTGACCTGCTCTCTTGCTCTTCTGACTCACCCACTTACAGTATTTCTTTATTCACCAACAGGGTCATACAAAATGCTCAGGTTGTGACGCTCATTGGGTGTGGGTGGTGGTGTTTGTTGTGTGGCTGGTGTATGCCGTGTTTTCGTATTTAAAATTTGGGGTGTATTTAAGGGTGTTGATGCTTTTAATTTTCATAAAATTTCAATAGAAGCATTGATTAACCTCTAAAACGAATTGCATCTTTGTATGAAAAAAATGGAAATGGACATGAAAAGAAATACCAAGGACATGACTTTGGTTGTCATGGCCCTGCTCACACATTCAACATCTAACTCCCTTTCAGTCCTGAGCCTTTCTCTCTCCAGCTTTTCTTTTTTTGTCCCTGAACATCTTGACAATGTCGCCCTGATCGACCAATTCTTCCTTTCTCATGACCATGAAATCACAAATATGAAAATTCTTTTTCTCTGCAGCCCTCTATGAGTTCAGAGTGCCCGAGTCAACTGAGCTCGGGTCTGTGGTGGGACTGATCCGTGCCATGGACGCCGACATTGGTGAGAATGCAGAGATGGACTACAGGATCATTGGGAGCGATGGACCCGGCATGTTCGATATCACTACCAATAGGAGCACGCAAGACGGCGTCATTGTGCTGAGGAAGGTGAGGGACTGTCATGGAGCCTGAATGAGTGAAAGGTGGTGTATTTTCCACTGGGCATGTCTTCTCAATCCCATTTTTTACTCTAAATCTTGTCTCTGCAGTCTCCTCTTCTGCAAAAATCCAAATGAGAGAAGCTCTTAGATGATAAAAGTATTGATATGCTCATTATCTATGCTTTGTTGTCTTGTTTTGCCCTGGGCTTTGCCTGCCAGGCTACCCTGACCCTCTGTTTGGAGCAGCCTATTTGGCGTCATGCTGCTCAGAGGAAGCCCTACAGACACAAAGCAGTAAAAAACACACACAAATATCCATTGCATGTTCACAGGGGGAAAAAAATAAAAAAATTTATTTATTATCGTAATTATTTATTATTTTCAGACAGTTTTCAGGCGTCCATCTTACTTGCTTCTGATGGAACAGATGTTTGTTTTAATCAATAGCTGTCTATACAAGCTGTGTAACAGCTCGTGTTTCATTCACACTATATGTGCACTCAGAAGGACTGTAGCTGCTGCTGCTAATCTGCTAACATGTAGACTTTATGCAAATATTCTCCTAAAAGGCTGCTAGAACTGAACAAGACACAAAGACATTACAGTTGTTATCCTTTAGCGATCAGTCGTGGTAGATCTGGGGATACCAGTGGTTACTGGTGGTAACAGCAAGTGTGGTTCAACACTACAACAACATTTCTTAAACAGTTATTTTGTTAGAAATACAACCCAAGTGTATTTGTTTACTGCATAGCCAAACAGACTTGTGTTGCTGTTTAATAAAGTCAGCCAGTAATCTGCTTTCTATTAAGAGCAATTTCCAACAGTGTAAGCTACTTTAAGATTAAAGGCAAAGTGTCTTTTGTTTTGAAAATATTTAAATAGACCCCCTTCTATCAATGAAACTACAAGGGATTTTAAGTAGGGTCATTGAGTGTTATTTGCTGGCTTTATAAAAATAAATGCAGGAAATAACATTACCAAATTTTTGGTTTTGCTTTCTTTTGTTGTTTAAGGACCCTTGACTTCATTGTGCTCCCTCAAACCAAACCTACTCCCCCGCATGTAAGCATCACACTTCTCATATTGGCAAAAAGAAAAAAGGGAGGAACAAAACAACGAGCTGCATTCGAGAAAGAAAAAAGTGATGAAAACTTTTTATTTCCATACGCTCAGACAGCCAGAAGATGGACAGTGGAGTTATTAGATTCCTACTTGCCCACACTTCCACTACATGTGTTTTGAGTGAGATCTGTTCTTCCTCTCAGCTGAGACCAAAGCAGAAATATTGATGCTCAGTATGGATCGCAGCATTCAGTGGTGTGCTGTGGTGTGCTTCTGATGTATTCAACAGAAATCTGGCAGTTGCCTTATCAAGCGCCCTCTCTGCAGCCTTCGATCGATCGCTTCCATCATGCCATCATTAAGTGGAAGATGACATAATTGCCTTTTGTAGCTGCGGCGGTGCTGTAGTGGATGTGGTATGCAGGCAGAGTGTGTGTGGGGAGTGAGCATGCCCTAATTCTGAACCTACTAATTAAATGGGCTTGTCAAGTGGGAGTGTGTCCCATCTCTGCTTGTACCAGTCCTTCAAAGCAACATATTCCTCCCGTTGACGTGCGGTCCACCCCCCCCTCGCCTTAACACGAAACAGCAGAAATCAATGACTCATATTATGTTATTATTCATGGCTTCAGAAAACGGTTTGTTCCATCAGGATTTTTCAAGCTTTCATGGGCTGTTTCCAGCGATCACGGACACCGCATCCTTTCATATGTACAGTAGGCAGCGTGCGAGGAAGCTCGCTCTGATCCACCTGCTCAGCACTGGGCGCACAGTCATTAAAATGCACCGCTCCCCAATTATTTCCATCAATAGGGGGATACCTTCAGTGGCTACAACTTCAAAAAAAAAAAAGTAGTAGTAGTTCAGAAAAGGAACATAAAAGCAAAAAACATACCACTAAAACGCACAATGACAGAAAACTTTAGCAGTCATGCAGGAATCAGGCTACTAATCATCCTGCACTGTCCATAAATTACAGGATGTAAGAGCAGTATACTGTAGACACATGATTATACAGGATCATACATAAAAAAAAAATAACCAAAGCTGCTCCCTTTAAACAAACAAATGGGTAAAATGAAAGCCTGTATACCAACATTAAAAGTCTAAGCAAAAATCTAGTACAGGACCACATACTGGCAGAAGAATGAAGCCTATAGTTCTCAACAGAAGTGTCCTTCAACAGAGTACCATTTGTGATATTATTTGATTATTTCTAACCTTTTTTAATCATAGATAAAAAATTGTGAAATGTGTACAACCTTGCTTCAACCTTACAAATCAAAATAGTAGATCTTTTTCTGCATTACAAAGTTTAAGTCTGGCACAGCAAACAACAAGATTTCCTCCTGTGCATATAGACTAATCTGGCATGCTGATCTCTTCATTGAACAAAAGAACAACAACAACAAAATGAACAGATGTCACCCGGCAAACATCGAGAGGCAACTTTGATTGATTGTTTCATAGAGTGTGGCAGGGATCAGGAAATCAAGTTGAAAAGCACAAGTTGATTGAAAATGTGGCATTTCTTTAAAAGCTACAGAACAGTATGCATTCAGACTGCACCTGAGACAAAGTTTCTGTCAAATTCCTATCATTAAAACACCAACCGATCAGATTTCCTGTTGTAAGAATACCAACATGAGTCTTGCTCTTTGTAAATTAACCCGGCCGTGTTCTTGTCATATTAAGTCTCCACCAAAATGCCACATCAGTCACATTATTCAGCCGTTAAAGAAAGGCCTTTCCATGTCCAGCAGAGCACAGGTCTGATCTGTGCAGCAGCCCATGTGTGTCCATCCAGTGTCTTGTTAGTGCCCTTGAACAAGACACTGAGCCCCTTCACAGACGCTCATTAGAAGATGCTCTGGAAAAGATTGTCAGTTTAATGAATAAAATCCTGATCTGACCTGAAATTAAATGTGGCAGGATGCTCTGAATGGAGATTAGTTTTCCCGAAAATCAACAGCTGAACGTGCTGCTGCATACAAATGAATGTTTCAAAGTAAATATTAAGGGACAAAGACAAAAAAAAAGCCAAAACATCAGAGAAGGATTTTCTTTTTAATTCAAGAAAACAAAGATGGCATGTTAAGTTATGTTTAACAGCCTCCTCGTACATCTTCTCTTGCTCTGTTTCGCAGCCTCTGGACTATGAGAGAAAGCGTCAGTACAGCCTCCGTGTCCAGGTGGAGAACGTCCACATCAACCCTCGCTTCTTCTCCATGGGCCCGTTCAGAGATGAGGCCACCATCAAGATCATCGTAGAGGACGTGGACGAGCCGCCCGTGTTTGAGCGAGCCAGCTACGTGATGGAAGTCAAAGAAGACGCAGCCAGGAACACCGTCATCGGCTCCGTCAGCGCGTCTGATCCCGATGACAAAAACAGCCTCGTCAGGTACTGAACTACTGACTTTTACTGACCTTTTAGCAACGTTTTCCATTCAGTGCATTTAATAATAAATAAAAAGTCTGAGCGTGACAGTTCATTCAAATAGGACTTATCCTAGCAAGGAAAAATACATCCACAAACTAATAACTGTCAGCAGGAATGTTAGGCACACATAACTGGTAGATAAAGATCTAAAATGTGCAAAAATTACATTTTTGAGATAAGTTGTCCTTATTTTGATGCATCAAACTACAGGGATACTTCATCATAACAATTTGAGTGTATGTTCAGATACTGTGAATTAAAATGAACCAGCTTTTTCCAGAGCTTTTGGTCATATTAGGAAATCAAGGTGAACGCTGAGGAAAATGGCTGAAACTTACAGAAAGTGAGAGAACCTTGGGTTTAGAATTTTTTTATCACCAATACTATGAGTGGTAATGAAACACTTATAGAACTTAATATATTCATGCAGTATATGTGCTCCCAGTAAGTGAATTATTTAAATCTAAAATTTGATGTGAACAGTAAATGGATTTTTGTCCTTCATCCTACATTCACAGTATTCAGATACATTATGAGGCCTTGGAGGAGAGACCTATGAGACGCACAGAAAGCTCCTGAATACTGAGATGTGACAAAAGTTCATTTACACAACTCAGTTCATGGAGATACAAAATTATGCAAGGATTCTATTTAATGGGAGTAATGGCAGCGGGGTGTGAGGCTGAGCCTTCGACTCTGTCTCAAAGACTTTTTCATTTTTATGATGCACTAAGGGAGTTGGCTCTCAAGGTTGAAGTTCCACCACTTTATTGCAGGTGTCAAATATGATATCATTCTCTTTTATCGCCCATCATCAAGGAGGTAGCTACCCCGTGGCATTTAAAGCCGCGCAGTGTAGGAGGAGCGCCGGGATGCCTGAGGGCTGCCTGGCATGAGGAAGTCACTGAGACGGTTATCTTTATTAGCTCGCATGGCTGGCCACCACGCTCGCAGACACGTGCGCACATTTAGGCCAGGATGCACAAATTCCTCTGTAAGCAAGGATGAACGTGCACGTTGGTACGGTTCATGGGCATCTGCCGACACACTTGAACGCAAAGGTTTAATGACCTATTTCACATCAGATGTTAGATAATTAGTCAAAGTCACCCAGTGTCACTATGATGGAAGACAACCCCTGATTTTCAAGGTGGTGAAATTTTCAATTGTTTAAATCGTTTTGTTCAAGTTACAAGTTTTCCTGCCGTAGGCGTGATGGGTCGCTCTGTCTTAAAAAGCTGCCAACTCTTTTATTAGAATTTTATTAGCCCTGTTTTCAATGAAGCGTTTTAATGCTGCAATAATCTGAATGTTGTCTCCAGTCTTCAGCTGACCAAGGGCGAACTCTGGAAATAAACTCTGAAAACCTTTTAATAGTTTGGCGTGAAAATGAACAAGTTATAGACTGAATATTCATTCAAAATATCATCTGCTCTCCAGTTTAAAAATCCAAACACACACAGGCAATGTAATAAGCATGGTTTCACTGATTGTGCAGGCTAAACTAGGCTAAATTTTAAGGTTTATTCTTAACGTTGGTAACAACAGTTTCACCTCAAGATCCACTTAGTAAATACTTTGCAGCTCTCATTCATTTATTCAAACAGAAAGTCCTTCAAGTGCTCTGAAAAAAAACAAACTATTCAATGATCACTGATAAAATTGAAAGTTCCAGGATAGGTAATAAATGGACCTTCAGGGATTGTTTTGTAAACCTGGTTAAAAATGTTTATTTCTTGCTCATCTAGGTTCCAATTGAATTAATCTTTGACATTTTTGTTTGAAAAGTTACTTCAAAGTCACATTAATTTCATTGTGTCAGTTGTGAGAATTTGCTGCTTTCTTTTAGTATCTTTTAGTGCTGGAAGCTATTAATGAGCTGGCTTTTTGAAGAGTGCAGGACATATTTTACTATTTTCTGGCATCTTGTAGGTCAAACAGTAAATTTGTTGAGAATAATTGGCAGATAAATCCATAATGAAAATAAGGTCCAGGTCAAACTTCATGCCTTTTGACCCACAAATCCTGAAAGAAATACTTCTGCTGGATGCCTACTGACTCTTGTTCCCAAAGTACGTCTTCTGAAAATAGCGTGGTGGGCCGGCCGGTCATGTGGCTTCTGCAGAGAGGAGAGAGGAAATATGTCCCAACCCGCTGATCACTAACATTTCTGTAACCCTCCATGTCCTTCTGCCTGGCCTCCCATCCAGCCAGCTGCCTGCCTGCTGAGAGCAGCACTTTGGATGCCCGGTCAGGACGAGGCACGCTGTTATCTCTCTGTCATTAATCAGGGGAAGGGTTAGGGCCCAGCCATCTGAATTATTGGGAATATTAGAAAAGCAATTAGTAAAGCCCACGGCCGACGCAGATTTAACGAGGTTAGAGTTACTGTCGGTCTGGGCGAGGTGGTAGGAGAGGCAGGCGGAGACGAGAAGGGAGTGTTTAGATAAAGACACTAAAATGGTTGATGCAGGAGAAGCGGCAGGGAGGGGCTGGGGGTGTGGGGGTGCGGAGAGAGGAGAGCGGTGCGGCGGTGCACTGAGAGCTCCGGTTCACAGTCTCCCCTCGGGGGTCTCCTTCCTCTTACGCTGGCCCTCCTGATGCCTGCTACTCCATTAATCACACTGATGTATCACAGGAGTCTGGGAAGCAGAGAAAAACAACACGACTGGATAACCTGTTGGCTCACACGCACGTTTGTGTGTATTTGTGTGGGTCTGCAAACACTTACATAAATCTGTCATCACCACAGGACAGACTGTTAGTGCCTGAGAAGAGTGCAAGTTAACCCAAATCACAAACAGTGTATTGTTGCAGTAGTTTGAGGTTCATGTGCCTGCATTGTTATTAATTCTTGTGGAATTCTTACACCCTAGATTACTGGATATATTAAACATTTATGTTTGAAAGCTTGTCACAGTGGCTGCAGTACTTTGCGTGTGACAGTAAGCATGTTGCTGAACACTCTAATACGCTTAAACAGAAACAGAAAAGCAGCGTAATCCATTTTGATCAGACATTTTGATCTCTCTCTGCGCTTCGCTTGCTCAGCTCAAGACATTGGTACTTATGAATTTAAATTCTGTGCAAGACAACGAGCTGTTGATTTTGAGAATTTCACAGTGTTTTGAAAATTGGGACTGTCACTTGAGGTTTGTGCCAGAACAAGTGAGAAAATCTGTAAAGAGCGACAGCAGCATCCAGTCCAAACCTGCTCGATTAAACCTGTAACTATCTCTATGCTTTAATAACATAAACTGTAATTGAGAAATATGTTTCCTGTGATTAGTGTGAACTGACCCTTTACACAATAGTCAGAAAATGTTTAGAAGCTGTTCATTAACTCCTGTAGTTTGGCTCCTCTGTGCAGATGAAAACCAATTTCATTCAGTTCAACAAAGCTGGCCTCTTCTCTGAGGGCAAATTGCCCCCTGGATTGATGCTAAAATTCTTATTTTTTTCTTAATGCATTCTTGTGTGATATGAATAACAAAGAAAGGAAATAATGGCAGAGTGCAGACAAGTCCATCATGCGTGTTTTGAGTACCTCCTGCCTGCTGAAACCCCTCTAACCACACAGAATGTCAATTTAGCCGAGACTCACCAGTAAATGTGACCGTTCACACCTGAGAAACTCTGTGAATGTGACTGTACCCCCCCCCCCGCCCAAGGAACACCGACACACTTCCACACAGCCTGAGCGCACAAGGTTTAGAAGCTGATCTCTTCTGTGTGTGTCTGTTTTGTGCAGGTACTCTATTGATCGGCGCACAGACATGGACAGAGTGTTCAACATCCATGCAGGCAACGGGTCAGTGTTCATCCTCAGGGAGCTGGACAGAGAAGAGAACGCCTGGCACAACATCTCCGTCATTGCCACAGAGTTCAGTAAGTGCAGTCAGGATGGGAGGCAGACTTTTCTGCTCAGCCATTTCCCTCTTATTCCGCCAGCCAAATTGGATTTTTGGAATAGATACTAACCTCTGAATGTTGTGTGTTCAAGTGAAAAAGAGGGTTTTGTAGAGCACTAGGACCAGACACATCCAGTTCACCCAGTACTGGCTGATAGCTGGTGTTTGTTCCCAAGCCTGAGTAGCACTACAAATTCTCAAAAAGTGGCAGGGGCCCTCATTTATCTTTAACTGTAGAAAGAAGCTCACATTGATTCTCCAGTTTCCCTCACTTTAAAAGTACATTTTAATATATTGCGGCAAACTTTTTCCAGTCTACTTTTGTTTACTTTTTGTTTTCCATCTATAAAACCACAGCTGATCACCACTTTGTTGGTCTGAGTTTCTCTACTCACTTCTCTCTCTCTGATTTCCCTGGTGTCAAACTTTTTTGTTTGTTGTAAAGCTTCTTTCAGTGTCAACACTTCCTGCAGAGAGCTTTCACATTAAAAGCCTCCCAGGGGCTCTAAGGGCAAAATCCCTCACCTTTGTTTTGGTTTGCTTTTAATGTGAAATGTCCAGCAGGAAATGATGAGTCTCATTAAGAGCAGCTTAACCACAAACAAAAAAGTAGAAGCCAGTGGAATTAAGCAGCTCCTTAAAAACGTTATTTCTGCAAATGAAAAAACTCTTCACTTTGTTGTTGTACAGATGAAATTAGTGCTGTGGAAATACACTACAATAAATGTATAATGGGAGTCATTATAGCACAGGTAATTGCACCTCCTTAGTGTTTTTACCTTTCCTTTATTTATTCATGCTGCATTATTTGAATAGTGGCTTTTATTTGAAAACTTTTGCCAGACTTTATTTGTTTTAATGATTAAAAAACAATACAAAATACAATTCAAGCGATCCATTATAATACAGATGTGTTAGGAAGATGTGTTGGATAAGAGATCAATTAAGAAATATATACACCTTGTGAGATATTTACTGTAGGTAGAGTTCTCTTAAGTTTCTTTTTCATGTCACATATAATTTGTTTGCTTTGAAACACAGGCAGAGGCTACACCCACACACTATATACCTACTATGGAAGTAAAGAAATAATAATTAATGTAAACTCACTGTGTCTACCTTTGTGTTTCCTAGACAACCCGCGTCAGATCAGCCGTGTGCCTGTTTACATCAGAGTGCTGGACGTCAACGACAACGCTCCAACGTTTGCCACCAATTATGAGACGTTTGTGTGCGAGAACGCTCGGGCTAATCAGGTTGGTGTGGTAACACACAGCAGTAGTCGTGGCTTCATCTTGACGTCTCCATTAGGAATATGCTTCCACTTCCAGTTCAGTGTGTAATTAGCGGTCCTCAGAGGGAATCTGTAAATCTGCCATGTGTTATAAGATAGAAGCACTGGATGTGTAGGATAACTACTGCATCTGGGAACATATTTTCAAAAATACATAAGCTTACATCTCAGGTGGAGAAATAGTTTTCAGACAAGCTTCGACCTCCAAATACACTCCATTGTCAAAGAGATGTCAAGAGGCAAGAATATAGACATTAACTACACACAGAGTGTTCGTCTGCTTTTCAGTTGTGCCCCTGCCATTTCTGCTAAACTGAAAACCCAAAATGCTTTGACACATCAGACATATACTCTTGACACCAAGTCGTCACAGTTTCACTATCACTTGTCAATTCCACTGCATATTTTGTACTCACGCTCAGATCTGAGCCAAATGTTGCTGTCTATAGTTTACCAGTGCTCACAGGAAGTGTGCCGAACCCCCAAACCTTTTGACTTGTTATTTGTTGTCTTGTAGATGTTGGACCTCAGCTGCAGTGCTGCACACTCTGATTTTTGACTTGAGTAAAAGCAGCAAAACAGAAGGGAAGAAAGACACTGTACAAGCTTGTTAGCGTCTGGTAGTAGCAAGTCATTAGGAAGTCCTACATTACTGAAGTGAAAGTACATGACCCATTTCCAAATAATATATATTATATAATAGATTATAATGTCAGCATCACTTTAAAGTTGCAGCTGGTAAAGGAGTAGCTGATACCAAGAAACTACACACAGCTCCTTAGCATCATCTATGATGATAAACCATCATTTATCTGATTGTATTATCTATTGATAATCTGAAATGTATTAACGTTGCATAATAATGTTATCTTAGTACAGTGTTAGATGTGTAGAGTAAACATTTGTACTTTAGTTAATGGACTTTCCATCACATTATTTTGTAAAATACTGTCTATTTAAACAACAAGGGGAATGCTGACAGATATTAGGTGTTCTGGGTGTGTATCTGTTTAGTACTGGATGACTTTTTTTTTCAATGCGTTTTTGAATGTTTCGTGCTTGTTAACCCTGATCCACTATCAGACACTAATGAGCTTGTGCTGATGTATCTTTAATAATTCGATTAGACCGAGGGAGGAGCTGGCCTGACCTATGACCTGTTCCTTGATTTACAGATTTTTCATCAGTCTTATGTAACATTTGTTAGATATTTAATTCAGTGGATCAACTAAAAACAGCTTGAGTAACTTAACACACAACTTTGTAACTCACTCTTATTTTAAGCATCATGGTCCAAAGTGTGTTACTTTACCTGTCGTACCATTTGTCATTTCAGGTGATACAAACTGTGAGTGCCACAGATCCTGACGAGCCACTCGGAGGACACCGGTTCTTCTTCAGCCTTGCACAGGAGGCTGCTGGGAAGGCTAACTTCTCCGTCCGTGATAACAAAGGTAGGACACTCTCCGCTGATGTTCGTGCTCATCAGATTAATGTCCATCTTGTGTGTAATGTTCCCATAAGGCACTTTGAGTGCGCCTGTTGTTAAATTTACCCACACCTACCTTGTACAGTACATATTGTGATTTATTGATATTCTGTAGTTTTTCATCTCACAGCACTAAAAAGAACATTCACAGACCAAATGTAATTTCTAGTAGACTTTATTGAAATATTCATACAGGTTATCGATCGGTGCATGGTAACTGGATATGCTGTTGTTTCCAGACAACACGGCTGGAATCCTGACACGGAGGAACAGCTACAACAGTCTGCAGAAGAGCATCTACCATGTGCCCGTGGTCATCTCTGATGGAGAGTTCCCCATGCAGAGCAGCACCAACACGCTAACCATCAGAGTGTGCACCTGCGACCGTGAGGGCAACATGAAGCTGTGCAACACCGAGGCGCTGACAGCGAGGGCGGGACTCAGCACAGGAGCCCTGGTGGCCATCCTGCTTTGTGTCATCATTCTGCTCAGTGAGTACCTGCTGCAAGAACTCCCCCGCCCCAAAAAAATGCACCTGCACCTTCCAATTTTGCAAACATGTGTTTTTCAATTTGAGCTGAAAATTTCATTTCACTGAAAATTAGATTTGAGTGTTTCCCTCAACTACACTCCAGAGCTTCTCGCTGTAGGGAAAAAACCCACCTCTCACAGGTGTTAAAGAGACAGCTCTGAATTTCACTCCTTAATTCAATTCATCACTTCCTGTGGGTGGATAATTCTGACAGTGACCAGAGCTGACATGTTAATTTGATTTGAACAGCATAGATCTACAGCATCTCAGCTGGGGGGGTGAAACACTGTGCTGCAGGATGGAAGGACAGGCACATTTTTAAATAGTGTTACAGCTGCTGGTGGTGATACTAGACGTCCTTTCAGTTCTAGCAGTTGTAATATTCTTGTATCGTGTCTGTGAAGATTCTCAGTCATCCAGGTGATGGCATTTTTAAGTGCTACAGGGAGACAACTGAGGTTCTTCAGGAACCTCAAGCAAGTTTGGTTGTTTCCTCATAGCACTTAGAAATCCCACAACCTGGATCAGACATGATAGAAGATTACTACGACTACGTCTCCTTGAAGGACTTGAGATCTGGCTCTTTCCGGCTGCAGTCCTCTCTGTCCTTTCCTCTCGCACCACATATTTGTACTTCTGTTAGCTTAAAAACAGTGTCTCTGAATGAAAAATGGTCCAAAAAAGTCATAGTATAGTAAGGCGTCAAAAATGGGTCAAAAATGGTCCAAAAAAGGCCATTTTTGACCATTTTTGACATTTTTGACGCCTTACTATACTATGACTTTTTTGGACCATTTTTGACACCTTACTATACTGACTTTTTTGACCATTTTTGACGTTTTTGACCACTTTTGACGTTTTTGACCATTTTTGACCATTTTTGACACCTTACTATACTATGACTTTTTTGGACCATTTTTGACGCCTTACT